>NC_137193.1:29456325-29478825 GCF_960531495.2 Zeus faber
GTCAAACTGATAAAATTGTCATTACTGCGTTGGGAGGCAGCTGCAAGGTGCAACGGCCGGAGAAAGAGACGAGAGAGCGTGTGTGTGCGTGTGTCTGTGAGGGAGAGAGAGGGAATGAGGTAGAGGGGTATGGAGGGAGGGAGGGAGGGAGGGAGGCGAGAGCACGCCCTGTCAGGCAGGGCTTCTGTTGGCACGTAGCTGTGAAAAAAAAAAAGAGGAAAAAAAAAATTGCACACGCAGCCCTGCGCTGTTGCGGGGAGGAAAGGGGGAGCGGGGGAGGAGGGGGGAGGTGGGAGGTGTTACATCGCAGCGCTGTGCCAGGGGAGCTGTGAGGTTTGGCACAGAGGTGTGCGCTCATGCTCCCCAATCCCCCCCACTGCGAACTGGGGGGGGGGGGGGGGGGGGGTTAGAGAGGAAAAAGAGGGAGGGAGGGATAAATGAAAAAGAGATTGAAAGTTAACAATCCGCGGCGGCCGCTCCTTCGCTGCCGTAATGTCAAAAGGGGGTCCCGCTGCAGGCCTCGGACACAGCGGACCCTCTGGATGCACGTGCGGCGCTCCCTGGGTGGGTCAACAAAGCTGGAGGAGCTGAGCAGGTGCGACAGCGGATTCGGATTCTACGAGGTGGAGTCCCCCCGGCCCACCTCCCGCCGTAGAAAGGAGATGCTACGATGCGTGGCAGCCGATGTATTTTCAAACTGTATTCACACACACAACACCAAATTAGTTTGTACCGCGATGCACTTTTAGATCGAGCAAACACAGCAATCATGCACTCACTCACACACACACACACACACACACACACACACACACACACACACACACACACACACACACACACAAACACACACACACACACACACACACAAACACCACGCCAAGCTGTGTTTGACACAATCAGCGCCCAAAAACATCCATTGCTCAGAGGCAGCCGTGGAGTAGAGTCAGTTAAGGTCATCAGGATGATTTTATGAATGCAATCAAAAGATTTAGGCCGGAGGCATCGGCAGGGCCGCTGCCAGGGCCTGGGGTCCCGTTGCTGGACCCTTTAATTAGTCTCCCACCTACTGAGTACATCTAATGCTGCTTTTAAATCCAAAAAAAAGGAGGGTGGGGGCGGGTATTGATCGCACCGCGGTCAATGGCGTGCCGAACCCCGGGGCCTCGGCTGTTTGAACATTTGCAAACATTTTGATGCATTGTTTGTAGTGTTGTTGTTCTTGCTGGGTTTTTCTTTTCTTTTTTTTCTGGGATGGGCCCCTCTGGACCCCGCGGTACGTGGTTGGAGGGTAAGGTTTGTTTGTTTGGACGGCGGGGAGGTTGAGAGGTGCAGGAGTGATGAAACCGGAGTGAAACTTGAGAGGTTCGTGGAGGGGGTGGCGGTGGTTTTGGGTCAAGGTCCTCCGCCACGATTAGAAACCAGACGGATGTTGTCCCGGTACCGACCTGGTGAGGGTTTCCGTGTGAGCCGGTGCAGTGCGGTGGAAGGTGGTCGTCCTTCTGTTGAGACTGATTGGTGCAATAAGGCTGCGTCCACAAAATGTCTAGTGCCTCTGGTGGCTCCTCCCGAAACAACTTGTGACCCCGCCACCACACCAATGCAAGTGAATGGAGAACTGGCCAAACTAGAAATAAAAAATACATGTTCAACACATTTTTTCCATCGAGTGCCTCATGTCATTTGATGATATTGAAAAGGAGCTTGATCAGGCCTGGAGATGAGTTGACTGACAGTTCCCATTGACATTCTGCAGTTAAGCGGGCGGGCTGCAGAGAGGTGTGTGGGATTAGACAATGGAAACCGTGGAAACACTGCCCCACCGCCCATCATCAGTAATCTGTATTCTCATTGCGAGAGGTGTGAATCTTCACTGGCTTCACGATTTACACATTTACTTAAATTTAATGAGTAAAATGTTGGTTTTCTAACACATGCCTTTTGACCGGCCTAATACTTTCCCCACCTCTGGATTATTATCGCCACCTTGTCAGTCAATTTTCATTTGAATTTCTCCACAATGGATGAATCACCACAGCGGCAGCATCGGTTTGAAAGCACAGATTTAACTGCAGTTGGGTTGGTAATACATTTATGATTGAAGAGCCACAGAGATGGCCAAAGTCTGTCTCCATTTCCAAAAAAATACAGCATTAGCATCTCCATAACTCTTCAGACAAATGTTGCTTTTAACAGACAGCCCGATGGGACGCTAATTCTCTGTTGGCGTCCTGGCCTCACCTAATTGTGATGTTTTACAATTAGTTTTTGACGACTATGCAAATGATTTCCCCTCTCCTGGCAACTGTTCTCATTCGCTAAATGTACCAGGAATGCAAAGTGAGCGTTTTTATTTTTTTTTCTTCCACCAAATCAACATTGACGATAGCCTATCCCAGATGGAGTGGTGCAGATGGCTGCGTGATAGGGACTCTTCTGGGACAGTTTCAAGCTGACTCCCAATGTGTCTGGTGCTCATTTGGAAAAAGAAAAAAAAACAAACAAACAGAAAAAAAAGGACTTTCCAGGCAAGTTTTCCTTTAATTCAAATGACTTTACCGGGATATATTTTTATAACCTAGACGCCGTGAAACACAAAATCAGCGGTCAAGTGAGATTATTATTCTTCATTGCATTTAATGTTTCTCGTGCTATGCGAATAAACAGATTGTGACACACACACACACACTTGGGGTGCAGATGCGCAGAGTTCCCTTCATAACCGGTTCAGACGTTTACTGCAGCTGTTGCGTTTGCGGCGTCCGCTCCGCTAACTGCGGCGTTAATCATCTCCGAGCGCCGGAGCCCTCCACCCATCGCTCTCTCTCCCCCCACCCCTCCCTGTCCCCCACCCTCCCGCCCCATTTTTGCGATTCATCCGTGTCACTCCACGTGCGGAAGGGTTAACACCACCCCGCCTCCACAAATATTTCACAACTGTCCCGGAAAAAAAAGTGGCGGTGCAGTAGCCGGCGTAGTAATCAACAATCCCCCTGCCCCCTCCAGACTCCCCTGGTTCCTGCTTTTGGAAAACATCAACACCAACCCTACTCTCACGTCTTGATATTTTTTTTTGTATTTTTGATATTTTTTGACTGTATCAGTATGAGAGCGTCAACTCAACAACAACAACAACAACAACAACAACAACAACAACAACAACAACAACAACAGTGTCCTATGCCTACAAAGGCTCTTTACATCGATTGGTGGACGCTCTCTTGCCCGATCACCACCTCCCACCACACACACACACACACAGACACCCTGTACCCCAACCCCACACTCCTGACTCTGAATAATACATCATGTACACTCAGAGGTGGACCCACACACACACACACACACACACACACACACACACACACACACACACACACACACACACACACACACACACACACACACACACACACACTCACATACAGGCGGTCCCACCAAACACACCACCACACCTGCTTCGAGTGCACCCCAGCACCTTCCTGGTTGCATTCCTCTCCTTTCCTCCCTCATTTGCTGCCATAACTATGACAGGAAGAGGCCACGTGACCAGTTAGTAGTTTCAGTTTTCCTGGACCTAATTCACTGTTTCTCAATACATGTTGTGTCCAATGTTTATGTTTTTGTGTAAATGTTGTTTGTTTCTATGTTTATTTGTCTCACCCGTGGTGATTCTCCCCTCTTGGAGTAGTGATCAGTTGTTCATAGACCCAAACATGATAAATAGTTCTCCAAAGAGGGGGGTTGGTGGTGGTTCTCTATAACCAAAAACTGTGCTCTTGTCATTCTACAGGTCATCCACAGGACAGTTATTGCAGCAGTTCTTGATGATTTAAGAATTAATAAAGAGTTGCATTGCAGGTTGAGAACTTGAACTCCACTTGCAGACTAACTCTGTCCTAGAAGCAATGGCATACAAATACTGTGTTGTATGCCCAGCATGCTGACAGCACAGGTTAAAAAAATAGAAATAAAATAATACATCCAGCATTTTGGGCAGAGATCGGTTGACCCTGAAACAATCGGACTTCGGGCTCGTTGCAGACAGCCCAGGCTTATTCCCGGCCAGACCTGGCATGAGGAGGGAAGCCACTGTGTTAAGGTAAGCGTGTTTTCTTTTAAGTTATGGTACATATGTCTGGCCAATTACCGGGCCTTCGCCATTTTTTGACCCTACAAATGGAGGGATGAGGGTAGATAAACACAGAAAAACACACACATGCATAACCCCCCCCCCACACACACACATTTTGGGGGGCAGAGGTTTGTGGGTAAAAAAAAGATGAAGGACTAGGGAGTTATAGCCCTTTAAAATAAATGAAAGAAAATTCTTACTGTAAAATGGAGTGGGGTGGGGGGCGTTGCCCTGAGGTTGCCCTGTGGTTTTTGTCTTCCAGAAGCATTACCTTTACCAAACCGCACACGCACCAGTGACTAATTGTTTACCAGTTGCTATTTCTCTCTCTCTCTTATGGAATGGCCTTCTGCTGTTCTTATTAGGAGCCGGGCGGGGGGGGGGGGGGGGGGGGGGGATTCCTTTAGATAGCATGAATTATTGACGGCGAAGTTGTGGCGGAAGCTTAAGTTGCCTTGTCATAATCAGGTGGGTGCAGATATACTGTATAAGAATAAATGATTCAAGAGCGCAGGAAGGGGCGGCGCTCATGAAAGGCATTCTAATTGAACGTAACATTCTTGAACTCCACTCAGAACGAGTGAGAACGAGAGCAGAAGAGGGAAGGAAAGCACGAGCGAGCGGGAGAGAGAGAGAGAGAGAGAGAGACAGAGAGAGGGGGGTGGACGGAGCGAGAGAGAGAGAGAGAGAGAGAGACAGAGTGTCCCGGTAGGGATTAGATAACATGAGTTCATCAAGTTTACCGTCATGTTTCCTCCCGGAGTCTGCCGCTGTGCTGGCATTAGTGTCTGGGTATGAGGGGTACACACACACACACACGCATGCACACACGCGCACACACACACACACACACACACACGAAGGTCCACAGTCTCTTTGCATCTAACCTCACTTAGCAATCTGACCTCCTCTCACCCACATCAACCAGTCTGACAGCAAAGATACAGCAAATGTAATGTAATATGCAATCTCTCTCTCTCTCTCTCTCTCTTTCTCTCTCTCGCTTTCTCTCTGTATCTGACTACCCATCTCAATGTTTACGTCTCTCTCTCCCCTGTTTCTTTCTCTGTTGCCTCTGTCTGTTACTCATATACAAATGTAATTGTTTGTGAGATGTTTTGCCGTTGGTCAACGTTTTCCCCTTGAGTGATTTATTTATTTTTTGCTGCTGTCAAGGTTGCTGTTGTTGTTTGTTGGTTTGGTTGTTTGTTTGTTTATGTGTCATTGCATTCTAATAGTCCTCGCCTGTGCAGGTGCAGATTTCTGGTGCAGAGTCTTTACGAGAGTGTTTAAACCTGTCCGGGGGGGGGGGGGGGGCTGTTGCATGCTGGGAAGCGTATGTGTTGTCATTCTCTGCCGGAAAGCTTCTAAGCAGATCTCCAGCAGGCATGCCTTTTTACCGTAACCCGCCGAGCCTTTTAACCAAAACAGGGACAGGATGGGGGACAGATAAAACTCGGCGGTTTAGCTTAATAACGATGTAGTACAGATTGTAGAAATTTCCCAGGATAGATAGAAAACACACCCTGGCAACATGGTCGCTCATCGACTCTTTGATGGAAGAAATACACATTACATTAAAAAAAAGATAAACAAAAAGGAAGAAATACACATAGTCCTCAGTTCAAGATTATATTCAAGTAAAAGTATTGTGCTCCGTTCTCAATGTGTTGGCTTCTATTAGTTCAGTGAAAGGTGTTGATGAACAAATGATGCTGAGCTTATGGAGCTCGTTCTGTCAGACAACTCGACGGCGCCACATGCTCCAACAACCATATATGGGCTAGCCCATTTAAGCAGTCCCTCCTACTCAACCTGCTTCCCGACCTGCTTTGCTCGTTGCTTGCTTTCTTGCTCTACTCTTCTATCCAATGGGGGCATTCAAGCTCATCACTCCTATATTTCTATGTCACTAAGTACACCATGGTTGCCGTACACCTCGCCGGGAGTGATCAGTAGTAGAGCCCAGACACCAAACTGGATCACTGCAAAATAAATGAAGATCTGTTACACTCACTGACTAAAAAATCAAAGTCGACAATATTATTCCAGAAAACAGGCCGAGTTCAAAACCAGGAGATCAGTCAGAGAGGGCAAACTTATCAGGGAATCAGGCAGAGGTTCGGACGGGAGGTACAGGAATCAGGATGCAGCGCGGGAAGGTTCAGTGTAATGCAAGAGACAATCTGGCAGAGAACATAGGGAAGTGGACTGGTATTTAAACTGAGGGACTAACAAGGGAATGAGCTGCAGGCGCAGAACCCAGGTGAAGGGAAGGGAGTGACAGCAAAGCAAAAGGAAATGGGCAGATCTGAAATGACATGGAGGTTCGTGACTTGGCATGAGGAAATGACCAGATGAAAGTAAAATATGAAAACATATATAAATACAGGGAGATCAGGAAGGATTCATGACAAGATCAGAAAATCTAAGAGTTGTCTGTCAGATATGGTTCTTATTGTTAGCAGGTTTAATGGTTTGATCGCTTATGTGGATAAAAGAAAAACCCTTTAAGGAAAATTAATTGCACTGATGGTTACTGACAAATGGGGTGGAGTGCAAATTAAGGTATTAGCTCTAAGATGTAGAAGGAATAGGTAATACAAATATAAAGTCAGTTAAAATGGCATTTCTCGAGGTCATTGAAATTGTACTTAAAGGGGCAGGGTGTAAGATTAAGTGGCGTCTAGCGATACGGACTTGGCAGAAATGGAAGATAATATTCATAAGTATGTTTAAATGAGTGTATAATCCCATGTAAATAGAATTGTTGTGTTGGCGTTACCTTAGGATGAGCCGTTTTATTTTTACATACTGTAAGGCAAAGGCCTTTTGCATTTTTCGCAGGTTTCGCGGCCACCGTAGGTTCTCCTACACAGTGGAGGGTGATGGGAGGGGTATTCCGTTGGTTGCAATCTGCAACCTCACCACTGGAAGCCACTAAGTCTTATACACTGCTCCTTTAAAAGTACAGTAAAAATGCTCCAATATATTACTTCCATCCCTGCGTCTGATTTGGGATGGACTGGAGTTCCTCACCTTCTCTCTCAGCGTTATACTGCATACCGATCTTGTCGTTTACTTGCTCTCCAAGTATCTGAAAAATTCAGCATCAGGGTTTCGGTGGGATGACGAGGGACCTCGTTTCCTGTAAGTACAGAGTTTATGTAAGACGCGGATCCGTGGATCTGGCTTTTGTTATGGCTTCTGTGTGAGACTTGACAGGAACTGTGTGTTTGTGTGTGTGTGTGTGTGTGTGTGTGTGTGTGTGTGTGTGCGTGTGTGTGTGTGTGTGTGTGTGTGTGTGTGTGCATGTGGGTCTATTAAGCCCATCCACTTGAGGAGCGGCGAGTAGGCAGCAGTTAATGAACACTGGGTGGCTGGAGGGGAGCCAGGTGCATCAAGCTTAGCCGATCCGTAACAACAGAAAACACCTTAACGGCGGAATGGCTTAACGGCGGAAGACACGCGTCACATTTCACACTGTCTGCAAATTCCACCACTTTGCTTTATTTCTGCATCTCGAACACAAAGGCTCAAGCGCTGGGAGATTTGTCGCTGTTTAAGATGTGGAAAAATATGTCTTCCCCGTACCCCTGTTACTGCAGTCTTGGAGCCAGACCACCGGGTGTGCTAAAATGTAATATTTGTGAGAGATAAGCGTAATTAGCACGACATGATTAGCACAGAATGCTCACACAAGCGGAACAGAGGAGGGCCGGATGGATTCGACTGCCTAGGTGAAAATGCACACAAATACCAGCCTGCTTATAATACAGTTATAACAACTGCTAGCTTTTGCATCTCTGCGAATTACAGCCCTGGTTAATCTGATAAGAGCGACGGAACTCGAGCGAACCAACCGCGTCTTCATTTCACTCGACATGTACGGCGGTCGAGAGGATTCCTTCCCCCCGGAGAGAGAACAGGAAAGGTGCTGGAGGGAGTTCCGTCACGTGAAGTGCGAGACAGAGCACAGCGACGACCCTGGGGTTCCCGACAACTGTTGTATAACGTCTCGACGAAAATGAGTGAATCTGCGATTCACGCTGGTTTGCGAAACGGCGTTTCATAAGTCGAACCAGGTGTATCTGGGCAGATCGGGACGCGGGGAAGACCCCCGTCACGATGGGAGAAGCTAATTGGCGGCCGGGAAGTCGTTTCGTTTTATGGACGAGCGCTCAGCAGCGACCGACGTTGCCCGATGCCTTTTTTAGGTCAGTGTAAAGTTTACAGTTTGAGGGGGGTGTTCTCCTAAAGCAAAAAAGTAAAACCCAAATAATCCTCCCCCCATGAACAAATGACAAAAGCCAGAGTGGGAAAAAAATATGTACGTGAGGCCGCGGAGGGAGAAACACCAAACATGAAACAGCCTGTTTCACAGACAGTACAGCGACCAAATCATTCTCTCAATCGAACCTCACTGTGCTGGCCTATTTCATACCTGGCTCTCTCTCTCTCTCTCTCTCTCACTCTCTCTCTCTCTCTCTCTCTCTCTCCCACTCTCTCTCACTCTCCATGTTGTTTTTATCCCAGAATGGGAGAATGGGTGACTCAACACTCCCCCACGGTCATCCTCTCTTCCTACAGCTGTTTTTTCTTTTGGCTTTTGAGTCTGTACCGGTGAGCACAAAATGAATCAGGAGGAAACACACACACACACACACACACACACACACACACACACACGCACGCACACACACACACACACACACACACACACAATCCCATAAGCAGTACTGTACACTACAGCCAGACATAGACATATGTAACCAAATGGACAAGCACGTGTGTAAAAACACACACTTGCGTTTGACACACACACAGACACACATACGAACACACATACACACACACACACACACACACACAGACCACCTCCCTCCTCACCCCCGTGGCCCTGCATGTAGAATTACCTGCGTTGCATAAGCGAGGTCAAGTATAAAAAGGGATACACACACACACACACACATACACGTACACATACTCTCTCTCTCTCTCTCTCTCTCTCTCTCTCTCTCTCTCTCGCTCTCTCTCTCTCTCTCTTCTCTCTCATGTGGGTCGCCCAGAACAAGGGGAAAAAATAGCTGCGAGTTCTCAGCACTTTAGATGAGATAGCTGGAAATCAACGGCCCTCATTGTCCCAGAACAAGGGGCTCATTCTGGTGTCCCCCACGTCCGTAAAAAAAAGAGGACTTATTGTTACTCGGATTGACTGTTTCACAGCGTGATGGCCAGGATGATGCGCATGGAGGCCGACGGAAGCACACACACACACACACACACACACACAAACACACACACCCGGAGTCAGCGTAAGTGCTAATTTTTCGAAGAAGAGACAAGAAACACAGGAAGTTTGCCTATTTGCAAGCAGGAACATTTTCCGCTTCTCTGCCAACCTCCCCCACGCGGTTCATGGTGGCAATTAACAGCTAAACCCATGTCAGTACACCTACACACACACACACACACACACACACACACGCACACGCACACGCACACGCACACACACACACACACGTACACACATACACACACACATGCAAACTACACCATGACCCCCCCCACCACACACACACACACACACACACACACACACACACACACACACACACACAAACACACGTGTATAATAGGATGCCCCACAGCTGTAGTCATTATTCCTGCCTGTGTCGTACAGTAATCAGTTCAAAACAAAAGTGAAAATAAAACGACATACAAAAACACTATCTGTGTTACCATGTTCTTATTTCTGTCGTGTTTTAAAGCCGCAATTGTATGTTTTCAAAGTTAACAAACGTCGGCGTTGAGGACCGCTCATCTGAGGCTTAGACATACACACACACGCACACACACACACACAGACACACCCACACATCGAGGTGTGCCGCTCACGCAGGCAAACAAGCGCAAAGAAGCAAATTAATAAATAAGAATTCTCGCCTTGATGCAAACCCCCGACGGTGAGCTTCTATCATCCCCGGCAGTAACGAGCTGTCATTGGCCCTCAGTGATCTCTCCGTCTGCCGAGGAGTCGCTCTCCACTTCCAAGGCCTGCCAGTCAGAGCGGGGGGCCGCGTGTCAGGGAGAAGGAGAAGGATCAGCCTGATGCCGGATCAGAGAACCCAAAAAAATCCAACAGTGTTGAAGTTTGACCCCCGTTTCTAAAATCCCCCCCCCCCGCCCACACACACACACACACACACACACACACACTGCCACAATCCAGACACACACTCACAGATAAGCACATATATTGTGCATCTCAACACACACCACCCAGCATACTCTGACAAACACACACACACATGTACACAAGCACACACCACAGCAAATATTGCCAAATAGGAAGATGTCAAGGCGTCTGGGTGAGGTGACGAGGGGCCGACATCACACACCTGGGGATTTGGTCTGGGTGGTGTGGGGAGGGGTGTGTGTGGGGAGATGTTTGATGTCCAACCGCCTCTGAGTTACAGATAAGGGAGACAGCGTCAGGTGGAAATTAAACCTTTAATGTGTTGGGCATATAAATACACAGTATACACACACACACACACACACACACACACACACACACTGTATATAACACCCCAACTCCCCTCGATTAAAATCAAGTCAAGATTCAGTCATCACACCAAACCATACTACCACAACACCTCGCTACCTTCACACACACACACACACACACACACACACACACACACACACACACACACACACACACACACACACACACATACACACACACACACACACACACACACACACACACACACACACACACACACACACACACACACACACACACACACACACATAAACCCGCATTTCATGGGACACATCACGGAGCCCCCTCCTCACCGGTGATGAATGTGGCGCATATTAACTCCCTCCAAATGTGTTTCTCGTATTTGCACAATAAAGAAAGACTTTCTTTTTTTCTCTTCTTCTTCTCCCACTGACCTTCAGCTGGGCTGCAAAGCCAGCACAAAATATGCATTTAAACATGGAGGAAGATGGAAAAAAAAAGAAAACGCAAAACAGCGGGAGCAGATGAGATGGGGGGCTTGCGGGGAGAGATTGCTTTCCCTTTGTACGGCATCACGCAGGAACATGCATCACTGTCCGCCTCCGACAAACAGCTGGTAATATGCAGAAATATTAAGTTGGATCAGCAAGTAAATGTATGGACCAGAGCGGGCACCGCGACACATGTTGGCTTGTTTTCCACCCAGCTCCTCCGTCATGTCGTCTGCCGGCTCCCGCAGCCAAGAGGGTCGAAGCCCAACAAAGGAAGTCACCCAATCTGCCGTATAGGGCGCATACTGCCTTACCAGATACATGTAACTGTACCTGCTCCGTCCCTCTCTCGTTTTCTTTCTCTTTCTCGCTTTCAGACGGATGTGGGCTGGCGTGTCGGGGCCAGGAAAAATCGGAGGTTCTTGAGGAGTCAGACGCTGCAAATCGGCTGTAGACTGGAACGCCCGTGGGTCCAGGTTTTACTGGACCCGCAGCTATTGTAAGCTTAAATGGGCAGCTTTGGCCCTTTTTGTTTCCATTTCCCCCTTTGGAAACCCCCACCCGAAGAAGTAGAACTTTACACCGACAACGCAGACAACACATTATTTCAGGATTCTGTAGTACCAGGTATATATACATGTTTCATTCCTCACGGTTCCCAGTTTTTTTTTTTTATTTGAGGGCAGCGGGGCGCCTTTTTGAAGATCGATTCTGTTTTATTTTTTCTGCTTTCCAGTCAAGGACGCTGAGCTTCATCCTGCAGGAAACACATGGCACATTACCGTACCATGCCGCCTATGTGAGAGAGAATAGAGAGAATATGATATACATGACAACACACACGCCGCACGCGATCCAACGCTGCTGCTGGTTCCGAGGCTGCTGGGTTCATCATGCGCGGCGTGTGACGAGACACAGGAGAGTAGAGAAGGAAGAGGGAAAATTACCAAACACGTATTGATTCAAAATGTTGTGTTTTTGGATGGGGGGGGGGGTTGGTTATTCTACAAAGCTTTTGATCTGTTTTTCTTTCTCTCTGTGTTTCTCTACCATGCTGCTGGACTGCCCCGGGTCACTGTCGGGGAGGGGGTCGGGGGGGGGTTTATAGAATGTTCTGTGATCTGTGTGTACGCGGGGGTTAGTGCGCTCCATGTATTCGTGTGTACATGCGTGCGTGCTCATTACTGTATCGGGGGGTTGTCAGCCCTCAGACAATATATATGTGCGGCGCGGAGAGTCATATATCTGACAAAGTGCGGCCATTAAACGTATAGGTGCTTACAGAGCCGCCAGATAGTAGTCATTACTCTTATGTTGTGGCTGGTGGTGGTATATCAGGCCTCGAAACAACAGCCCTCATCACTATATTGATTGCCTGACACCCACTGAAACACCCTTTTTTGTGCTTGGGGGGGGGGGGGTGATGGAGAGTGAGCGAGAACAAGAGGGGGAGAAGGGAAGTAGAGAAGGGAAGGCCCCCCTGTCTAAACCTATAGAGAGCCGGGCAGGGCTCAGATAAGACCCCCGACACGTGTGGTCTCAGCTCTGCAGGCGGGCCTCGAGGCATTCGTAGGCCTCGCGATTTTTCGTTTTTACTCATGTTTTTTAACCTTTATTTTTGTGCGTAATATCCCCATCGAGATTTAGAATTGGGTCAAGGTGGCAGCAGAAAACCTTTTTTCGTTGAAAAAAAAGGACGACAGACCGAGTTCAAATCGTGAGTTCAGCGAGTGCCTAAGTCCACAAACAGTCACAACTGTCCAAACTTTTAAGCCAGTTTCCAAACATGCCTGCACAGCATGGACGTGCACATATATTCAATCCCACCTTATATATTCGATGCATTTGCCAAAAAATGGCAAATGCCTGTCTCTGGTTGACCTCCACATTAACCTGTTAACATGTATTTGATTTACATGAAAATGCCTGAAACGTTAACTGAAATATTCTTAGAGGACCATGCTGGTGTCATCATGATAGCTCAACTTTCTAGCTTTTTACAGCTTTTTTATGTCTCCATTTTGTTGTGAGAAACGCAGCTTAAAAATGACGGCTAACACACATTTTTTGTCAAAGGTAGCTGACTTGCTGTATTTTCTGTTTGTTAATTGCACGTTAAAGCTGAGGCACTCCCACCTTTTCGAATGGAATTGACAAATACAAATTTCCACAATATTAAGAAATCGGCAAATGTGTACAATATCAGGAAAATGGTCGTTGTTAATGTAGAATATGTGTATAAACAGGAGCCTGTTCGCCTTATTAACAGATCAACAATGCTGGAAAAAGTTATTGAAAGTCTTTGATTTCCTCTTCTAATCTCTCTCATTCTGTGTCTTTCACTGTCGCTCAGACTCTGGTTGGTTGATTTACGGGGAAGTATATATTTAAAAAAAAAAGGAAAATAATTTGGGACATTTTCCGCCTGACGAGTGTGTTTTAATCTAAATGAAGATACCTGCCTCCGGGGAGACCCTGCAGTTATGAAGCAGATGCATTGGGTTTGGTGTCAAGTGTGACTTTGGAGGTTGCGTTCACTTGAAGGTCAGGACATCGGTCTTTGGCCCGCAACGAGCCAAAGGAAGTAGCCATGCGCGAGCGAAGGAATTGCAAAATTTGTCGGATGGGTTTGTGGTCATAGTGTGGTTTTAGTGTGTGTGTGTGTGTGTGTGTGTGTGTGTGTGTGTGTGTGTGTGTGCATACACCCGTCCTGGATGGTGAAATTACAAAGTCCTTTTATATTACTTAATCAAGCAGTCATGTTAATTGTGTAATAGGCTTGTGTATTTCCACACTGTCTCATCTCATTTGCATATTTACATTGTCGTAAATGAGGAGGGCTCGATTAAAGATGGACGTGGGTGACGGGGTGGGGGGTGGGGGGGGTGTCTGAGCGGCCCCTCCCTCCATCATCCCTGATTTACTTTGCACTCATTAAGTGGGATGTGCAGATCTGCATCTAAATCTTATGAGATTAAAAAAAGAACAAAAACATCATGGATTAAACATTTTCTCCAACATATCAAAGACAGCGGTTATCTGACGCGAAAGCCAATATCAAAAAGATGGAACATTTTATTTTTCCCCGTCTTTCAGGCGGATAACTGTTTTAACTGTGCTGTCGAGAGTCAGGAGAGCAAATTAATTCTGGTAAAATTGGATTAAGGGTGGATATGGAGAGAGGAGTTCTTTGTGGGGACGGCCACGCTCCGAGGCCTGGAGTGGTCGTGGTGGTAGCGCCAGGGCTTGTTCTCTCCAGGCCACAGCAATGATGCAGAATAATGAAAATAAGTGTGTCCATTAGACCAGCTAATCTTATTTGGCCTCTAACATTGGCCTATGTTTTCATCCCGCACTAAAGGGCCCCTTGTTCCCTCTTCTCTTTACACACACATGAACTCTATAGGGTCATTCAACACACACACACACACACACACACACACACACACACACACACACACACACACACACACACACACACACACACACACATACACACACAGATACGCTCACACACACAGATACACTCACACACACAGATACACTCACACACATGCAGCACAAAGACACAAAGCCCAGCCTTTTTCATGCCAGTGATTAAGCGGTCGTACACAGACAGTGGCTTCTCTCCTCTGTTCTTCCTCCTACGACCGCCGCTCCTCCCTCCTCCTCCCCCTCCTTTTCACAAAGCAACACAGGCCTCCTCAGAGCCCCCCGAGGAGAAAGAGCAAAATTTACAAGAGTGACTGGTGGGATCAGTGGTACTGTTGTATACTGGCGAACAGCACCCCTTTTAACAGGGAAAACAGGGGTCAGGGCATAGCCCACCAAGGCATTGAGGTGCCTGTATGAATGTGTGTGTCCAAGTGTGTGTGTGTGTGTGTGTGTGTGTGTGTGTGTGTGTGTGTGTGTGTGTGTGTGTGTGTGTGTGTGGTGTGTGTGTGTGTGTGCGTTTCGGCCTCGAGGCGTGAAGAGGAGCCGCGCCTGTTAATGTTATGAACTGAGCTCTGAAGGTCAAACACAGTTCCAAGCAAAGTCACAGGACTCCGCAGCATGTGGCGTATTTTCCTTTTGTCCGCACTGTTAGCCGCTGTGCTATTTTCGGGCTTCACGGCCGCTCCGTTTGACGCACTGGCGTGGCGTATGGATAAACAGTTAGTCTGTGTGTGACGGCCAAATAAAGGCTTCGGACGGAAACTGTGCGGTGTGTTGTGAAAAGCCTATTCAAAACCAAACCGGCGATAAACGTTCTGGTGCTGTGATTCAGACTATCAGTCTCACCGTGACGACTGATTTGACCGTGACAACCTGAGAGGATGGGTTTTCTCACCGAGGTGATGCTGGTAAAACATGATTGAATGAGTTTGTGCTGCTGTGTGCCAGGACGAGGTGCAGAAGCACATACTGTATGTACATACACATGGGAAGTCAATCCGCGTAGAGGTGTGTGCGTCAGGGGTAGAAGCCTGAGATGGATGGATGAATGGTTGGATGGATGGATGGGTGCATGTGCAAGTTGTTGGATTGTTGGTTACAACACTGCGATGGGCGGATGGATGGATGGGTAGGTTGATGCACTAATGGATGAATGTTGGATGGATGGATGGATGGACGGACCTGGGTTGGGTGGGTGGATGGGTGGGTGGATGGATGGATGAATGTTGGATGGTGGGTGGATGGAAGGATGGGTGGGTGGGTAGATGTCTGTTTGGATGGATGGCTAAATGTTGGACGAATGGTTGGATGGACGGATGGATGGGTGGGTGGGTGGGTAAATAGCTAGTTGGATGGATGGCTGAATGTTGGATGGATGGATGGATGGTAGATGCACAGGATGGTGGATGGATACAATGTTGGATAGATGGATGGATGGATGGATGGATGGATGGATGGATGGATGGATGGACGGATGGATGGACAGAGACTGTAGTCTACAGGTTCAGTAGGGCTACACTACAGTATGTGCTGTGTTGTATTGCAAAGGATTGCAAGCCTCCTATCCATTGTAAATTGGATAGAAATGGATACACGTCGCACTCTGGGATTTCCTCTGACGATGGTCCATGACAGGGATGAGATCCAAAGCTGAGTCTGAGTCAATTTTATGTACAAAGGTGAGAAAATGGCATCTCAACAACTGACTTAATAAATAAATGAAACAAGGAGAGGAAGGAGATCAGGACTGAGAACCAGAACCAGGCAATGCATGTCTATGTTATGTAAGTTTACAGTCAACTGAGAATAATAACACCAAAATATGGCCTGTGGGTTAAATAGTTGATGATCATCGCTTTTTGAGCCCAGCACAACATAGAGTGAGTGCTTGTACTCGTCACATTAGAGGAGAATAGTGTTATGAACACAAAGACACACGTCTAAAAAGCACTTTGACAAACAGGACGTAAGTGTTCCAGGAAGGAACCGTCTGGGTGAGGTCGAGGGGTCGTCTACTGAGTCCAGGAGTCTGGAATCATCATAACACATGTCACATCACGTTGTATTCCCAACCCTGTCACACACACACACACACACCAGAGATAAGATACAATAACATACCGTACACAATACAACCACACCTCTTTTTTAATTTCTTTTGTAACGATAGGTGTCACGGAACCTCCAAATTATGTTGGCCCAAATGTGAAGGTGAAGATGCACACACAGAGGCATACTCACACACGTCCTTCCCTAAATTCAGTCCTAAAACCACTCCTTACCTGCCAGTGAGTGCTAGCGCCAGGATAGCCATGACTGAAGGAAGACTCATTAGGATGAGACTACAAAATCGATAGACCAAGCACCCGAGTGTCAGGGCCTCAGACACGCTGGTGAAGCCACACTGATAGTCTTAGACATTGCCACTGGAGTGTGTCTGTGTGTGTGTGTGTGTGTGTGTGTGTGTGTGTGTGTGTGTGTGTGTGTGTGTGTGTGTGTGTGTGTGTGTGTGTGTGTGTGTGTGTGTGTGTGTGTGTGTGGAGTTGATGCTGTTATCTGTCGTTGATTGATGCTGATGGAAATGGATAATAGATAAAGTCAAACCGCTGGAGTCTCCGTCAGGCAGTTTGTGCGTAAATGTGTGCCAGAGTCACAGGCCCGAACAGAAAGCTGATGCGAGAGGGGGGGGGGGGTTATGAATCTATGTATAAGATACCTTTTACGGCTCCTCGCTCAAACCGTCCTGTGAGCATGTGAAACCATGGCTCTTCATGTAGATGCAGATGGAGGTGCTTTTGAAACGGCGCACATGGCCCAGATGCACCACAGCTCTTATCTGTGACAGAAGCTATCTGACCCCCCACCCACACCACCACACACACACACACACACACACACACACACACACAGACACACACACACACACACACACACACACACACACACACACACACACACACACATCCTGTCCGGTTACTTCAGTATAATTTTAGCAGTGACACCAATGCTTGAACAGGAAGTATTGAGTACTAAGTGGTCGCTTGCGCTGTTCAGCCACCAAAAAAGGTGTTACATGATACATGAATGCTGGTAGACATGAGATAAGCATGGCTGCTTGCAACTTCACACACACACACACACTCACACACACACAGACACACACAGACACACACACACACACACACACACACACTTCCCCATGCAACTAAGGCAGGTCGCGGGGGGAAGATAGTTGTTGACAGTTTGGTGTTTGTGGTCTCGCAGAGGAGGCTCATGCAGCAGATGTCTTCCTGTGTTTGGGGGTGAGGGCGGCTGCAGAGGGCCCTGGAGGCGCTAAACTCGAGTCGAGGTACTGCTCTCAGAATCTTCGCGTTTGACTCGGGGAAGGTTACTTCTCCATCCCAAAGTAGATCGGGCGGGGCGGAGGGGTGGGGTGGGGGGGTTGGTACGATGGGAGTTAACGGCAGTCTCCCGTCTCTCTAACTGCCCCTGGCGAATCCATATTCGCGACTTGAATGAGCTCCTCAGTCGTAATGAAATTCCAAAGTAAAGTTCCTTCACTGAAACTCTATTTCCCTAACCGGCCGGTAATTGAATTGAAATGAAGCCTAATTGGATTGCCGGCAGAATGCCACTGAACAGCGTGGCCTTTCCTGGGAATGGGACACACAGCGCTGGACATTGTGCGTGCGTCTAAGATCGGGGACAGAGGCGACACTCGGGCGTTGAATTGGATTAGGCCAATCATTTCTCACGACGAGGACGCTGATTCAGTCATTTAGATCGGAGGCCGGCCAGTGTTTTATTCTCCTCCCCCGCTATCACTGGCCAGAACGAGCGCCGACAGTCTGTAGAACGCGTCCCTCCATCAGGATCACACATACAACCCGGAACGTTCTAAACCAGGCGCCCGGAGTGGCTTTGTTTTGACATGATACATGCTGCCCCCCCTCCCCCATCAGTTAAAGCTTGTGAGTCAGAAGCAGTTTCACTGTTCCTACCGTGTCCATTACACAACACATCTTATTATCCTCCACGCAAACATCGAAGACATTTAACAGATTAAAGGTTATATAGCTGCACTCTGCATCATCTTTTTGACACTGCTCGACATTATACGATGGTATTATGCTATTTTCCTTTTTTTCCACATCGCCGTATCATGATCGTGAGGTGCAAATGACTTTCCCTGTACTCAAATTATGAGAAATAAAGACAATTTCCTTTCATCTCTTCATCTCGGATGCCTTCATTGAATTGCTGTCGATGGAAATGGAGAGCAGATCCGGCTTTGGCATTTAGACATTAGGACAACCTGGGAATGGGGAGTTTGGGTTAAAGTGTGGCACTCTGCTCGGGTCCGGCTGCAGAGCTGCGGTGCATTTGTTTTGGGTGGGTTTTTTTTGTTGTTGTTTTGTTTCATCGTCTTTAGTCCATCCCGTGACTCGTTCCCTAGGTTGTGGTTATTGCTGTAATGAAAGACTAACAGCCGTTCACATCCTGCCAAGGACGTCACATCTGTCGCCACACGCAACCGGCACCACAATCTGTTGTCGGGGGGTAGTTCGCCGCAAGGCCGAAAAGGCCTCAGGATAAGTAGAAGGGAGGAATGTGGGAAGAGACACCAGTATTATGGAACCTGGCAGGACGGCAAGGTGAAGACAGTCTAATTTTAATCAGCAGCTGATCCTTGGTGGTGTTGGTGGTTAGGGGGTCCCAAGGGTTGACATTAAGTATAACACAGAGTTTTCTGGGGCCCAGGGTGGTTTCGCTGGATGGGCGTACCTCCAACTTTTTCCCCATCATGTATTTTTTTTTTTTCATTCTCTCGTCTTTTCTCATTAGAAGTCGTTTCGGACTTTGTTATAGCTGTAGGGTCCAAGGAGGCTCCAATTAGATGGACGGCAGAATTAATGAAGTCTCTCTCTCTCTCTCTCTCTCTCTCTCTCTCTCTCTCTCTCTCTCTCTCTCTCTTCCCACTCCTCGCTTGCTCTATTTATCCCAGTGCTCAGGGGGACACTCGGTCTGGATTCAGTCAGCGGGGGCCCCCCCCGACGTCTCTTCTCTTACTAAATTAAATATGTGTAATTGATGGTTTCATAAACAGCGCTAACCTTGCCAGCAGCGATTCAAGCCCCCTCTCGCCCGGGAAGAACGTCTGTGTGAATATGTACTGTATTGTGTTGGATTGCAGTGCGCCTACATCCGACTCCATCCACAAGTCCTCAGAGTCCTCGGAGCTGAAGGTGGGGAGGAAAGAGAGAGAGACAGACAGACGGACGCAGAGAGATGGGGAACTCAGCGAGTTATCGACTGTATCAGTTTCTGGCCTTTGTGGGCAATAACATATGACATCATGTCTCCTGCAGATGGCCTCAGCCGAGAGCAGACAGCATTGTTCTTGCGAAAACTCTCACTTACAGAGTGCTCTGCTCTCCCTCTCTCTCTCTCTCTCTCTCTCTCTCTCTCTCTCTCGCTCCCTGTCTCGATCGCTCTCTCTCTTATGCTCTCTCTCTCTCTGTCTCTTTCTCTCTCTCTGTCTCTCAATCTGTCCGTCCCTCTCTCTCTCTCTCTCTCTCTCTCTCTCTCTCTCTCTCTCTCTCTCACAGTCTCTCTCCCTCCCCTCTCCCTCTCTGCTTGCTCTTCTGTTATCTCATCCCTCCTTTACCTTCCCTCTTTCCTTTTCCTCAGCTATTGGAGAGATGAAAGAAGAAGGATTTAAAACAATGGGAAAACAAGGAGAGGCAGAGAGAGCTTTAAGCGCAGTGGAGGGGGAAAGAAAGCCGATCGCTGCGGGCCTGGGGGGGGAGCGCAAGCTTCGCAAACCAACGTGGACGAAGAACAAAAAAAAAAAAGATGAAAATGTGTGATATGTGTGGTGTGTTTGAAGAAAAACATTTTTTTTTTCCGTTTGTTTACGTGAGTGAGATGTAGTAGATACGACGGCCCGGGCCCCTTTGTTTTGCGAGCGATCTTCCACGCAAGTACACACACACATACACACACGCGATGGGTGATGAGACGCCACCTCATGCACCTCATAAACATAATGAATGCATAAAAAAGCTTATACACATTTTTTCCCGCAGTCCCGCTATCAATAACGCGGACATATCCATTAGCGGGAGAGGCTAGTCCGGGGCAAACACTCCCCCTAGCATTTAAACAAACCTCCGTGGGGACTCATTCTCCCAGACTCCCTTGGGCCTGAGGGAGGGGAGGGGGTGGGGGGGGGGGGGGGCGATAGCAACTGCTAGACCATACTGTACCGCACCGCAGGGATCTGTCTCATTTTAGGGAGAGAGAGAGAGAGAGAGGCAGACGAGAGAGTTGTAGAGCGAGTGAGGGAGAGAGAGAGAGAGAGAGAGAGAGAGAGAGAGAGAGAGAGACAACAGAATATGCATCAATATTCAAATTAATGAATAAGAGTGAGGGAAGTGAAAGCTGAAAAATGCACTGGGGAGAGGCTGCGACTTTGAGTAATGCTGGTAATTGGAGAGAAACACAGAAATGCAGTGGGCATGTATTAGCAAATGAACACAGAAGAAAAGGAGGGGGGAAAAAACCTTGCCCTTGCATGTCTCATTACCTATGTCATGTTGGTGTGGGTGGTGGGGTGGGGGTGTGGAGTGATGTGGGGGGGGGGGGGGCGGAGGGCACAAAGAAAGTTGCAATGCAGACAAAATTGTCCTAGGAATTCGGCGCTTCGGAAATTGGACGGCAAAACAGATGCTTTTCCCGCGCGCCGCTGCGTTGTCAGGTTTACGTTGACGTTCTGTTTGTGTGCTGATTTTCAAGTGTGTGTGTGTGTGTGTGTGTGTGTGTGTGTGTGTGTGTGTCTGTGTGTGTCTGTGTGTGTGTGTGTGTGTGTGTGTGTGTGTGTGTGTGTGTGTGTGTGTGTGTGTGTGTGTGTGTGTGTTGTGTGTTTGCACACCCATGTTTACAAACACAAGACACAGGCGTAAGCACAGACAGACACACACACACACACACACACGCACACACACACACACACACACACTCACCGCACGTTGGCCAGAGATAAACCTGTATAGGCAGTAGTAGGTGTACCTGGGTGTATCTTGGCAAATGAAGATGCCCTCACTATATTTCCAGTTGGTTGGTTTTTGTTTAGAAAGATTTTAATGGCGGTAAACCACTAGGATTGCTTTTCCTTCAGCATTCCCCATCCAACCGCAGTTCTGTGTGTATTTGAGTGCGTGTTTCTGGGAGGCCTGCGAGCGTGTGTGTGGAGGTGGTGGTGGGTGGGGGTGTAATCCTCGGAGCCTGAACCCCTCCATAAATGTATGAGTGGCCGAAATGGAGAGGAGGTGTGCAGAAGCGTGTCCTGGCTTACTAACTGGATGTCGGCGATGGTGATGGGGGTGTTTGTAAGAGGGCTTTGAGGGGGGAAAAGGGGTGGAGAGCGAGGGGCGGTGGGGGTAGGGGGTGAGGGAAAGACAGGGAGAGGCAGGAGAGGCGGTTGGGGGGCGGGGTCACGCGGGGAAAAGTAAAGTAAAGTCAGAAATATTGGGCAAATCAGTCGGACGGGCAAAATCATAGGGGGCCAGACTGATGAAACGGATACAGATAAATGTACAGACAGGACGATGAATTATGAACGCGGGCAGGTACGGAGAGATGAGACCGAGGCACAATTCACGCTGACCAATGAAACCGGCTGATAAAAATCCACTTGACGAGATGACGGGACTTAGCCACACTGGACAAACACAACCGTGAACAGCCAAAACATTTTTTGTTCGATTTTTTGGAGGAGAGGTTTGCTTTACTGAATTTCCCATTTTCTTTACGATAAATTTGCTCAGGACACTGTCTCCTCTCTGGCATTTTTGCACCTGGTGGAGAGGGAGGTAGCAGCGATGATTTTGAAGTACAGGTGGGGT
>NC_137193.1:29483825-29783825 GCF_960531495.2 Zeus faber
TGCGCGTGTGTGTGTGTGTGTGTGTGGGGGGGGGGGGGGGGGGCGGTGGATAGCATGTAGGTGGGTGATTGGAATTCTGTGGAAATCTGTATAGAATTCCGCATGTCTTTGGTAATTCCTTGCATGCGCTCGAAAGCTCCAAATGGAGAAAATAATATTTGGTTGGGGTTTTCACTATGTAGGCCTACCTATGTGTTTTGTTTTGGGTTCCACACCATTGGGTAGTCTGCTCATCATGTGGAGATTTCACTTCCTGATTCTTCCACTTGCACTGATCCACCCAGTAGCTCGTAAATCTTGTACATACTGTACATCATTTTTTTTGAAAATCTCTCCCTCGTCCTCTACCCGGGTTCAAGTTACCCCCTCTACGCTTTCCACCTCTTCCGCTTTCCATTCCTCGACCTCTCTCTCTTTGCCACGGCGTGCTCTTTTCTCCCAGGTTCTGCACCAGTGCCATAGAGCCTCTCTTCCTCACCTGGGGGAAAGGTGACTGCCGCCTCCTTTTCTCTGATCCACGCTCTCAGCTCTATTATGGATCTCTCGTGCAAATCACACAGCATTTGCACGACATGGCACGACCACACTTGGTGGCATATTCTGCAAACACATTGTTGTATACAGCAGTGCCTCTGCCTGTTGGCACTTCATTCCTGCATTATCGGTCCAGGTATTGTGGAAGCGGCGCATAAAAACAGACATGCATTCACCTGGTTCTTGTTTACAGTTAGACACATATGACAGGTCTCTGGCATGTAGGTCTCTGGCTGCTGAAGCACTTTCTCAAGTGCTTCAGCAGGTTTTCAAAGAACTAAGCAACAACACCAGGATGTGCTCATGCATATTTACCACTGCCAGGGCAGTGGGGTGCCAAGTGCGAATTCCCAGACCATTCATAATCTTAATGGATTAAAATCTGATTTTTGTTTTTACTTTGTCGAGAGGGTACCGGTGAGTTAATGTGGAAGACTTGTCCTGTTGGAGTGAGAATGTGATTTCATTTTGTCATTCCTTTTTGGTCGTTGTCGTGGTGTACAAAGACCTCAGTGGTGGAAAAAGTATTGGAAAGCCACACTTGAGTAAAATTAGATATCTTACCAAAAAACAACTCTGGTAAAAGTGAAAGTCACTTATTCTAATAATACTTGAATAAGGGGCTTTAAGTAGCTTGTATTTAATTTACTTAAGGATCGAAAGTAAAAGTTCAAGTAGAAGCTGTGGGTAAAAAAAAATTGCAATGACCTTTCTTTCTTCTGCTCTGATTTTATCCTGGTTGTTCAGAACATGACACAATCACAACTGAACGACCTGTATAATAAATCAGTGTGGCTCAATAATATGTTGCTTTGAAACAAGGATCCATATGTATTTATATTACTCATTATTGAGCTTTTATACACTTTCACAATAACAGCATAGCACAAAAATAGTGAATTCCCGCCCTCCATTTTGGTGAGCATAAACACCACCAGTGCCTGTGGAAGGCAGGGGGGCGATGACGGTGCTGGCATCTTCCTGTTGCGGCACAGCTGTACCGGGTCTGCTTGATCAGCCTCTTTAGCGTTGATTGGTTGGACCCGGCTGGGAGAGTCTTCTTATGTGTTGTTTGTCTTGCAGTGGTGATCGCCTGGTGCAGGACGCTGACAGCCTGCGGACCAGACCACAACTGAGCAGAAACCTGGACTCTGATTATTCCTTATATTTTATGCTCTCCTTTTGGCCAGCGAGCATTTTTGTTTAGCATTTTTAATAAACTCTTGCCATGTCGGTGTCTCACTGCCAGAAAGACTCCATCTCCCTCCCTAAACCCATGCCTGTGGGTAGAGACTCCCACAGGCCTTTTATTGCTATATGTGGACAATGCCGTTGCATAGGGCCCCTGAAGCCACCAGGAGGCCCCCAAGCTACCATTTTTCCACGGCGCAGTCTGTTTGATGAACTCTCTTGAGCTCAGTTTTTAAGCTTCCGGTAAGCATCTGGTATTATCGGAGACCACGTCATGCTCGCTTGATGGGAAGCGGGCGTAACATAGCTTCAAAGTCAGCGATCGTTTTTGACAAAAGTAAATGGGCATATTTTCGAACGGTCCTTTGACCTCTCACATCAAGATATCGGAAATAAATTGGGCTCATTACCCAATTTACAAAACCGCAACAAACCCACCCTTACGGCCATGCCTGACATATGTCAGCTACAGAGGGTATGTTAGCTTGAGGTTCCTAAACACACCATGTTCTGCATGTAGTGAAAAGATGTTATTCTCTTTTTCTTTTCCCTATGTTTGCACCCAGCGGTGCAAACATAGGGAAACAGTCATGGAATTGCCGGATGAAAAGTCCCCTGGAGCCAAACAGCTGGCTGCGGAAGCAACTCGCCGAGCTGGAGGACGAGTGCAACTTCCTCTGCAGCCAGCTGGAGCGCGTCATCGACAAGTTGGTCTCCCAGGAGAAGGGGTGGACCTGCCGCGGGCAGTAAAACTCCTGGCCCCTGACTTGGGTTCTGCCTCTCCTCCGTCTCCCAGGGGGATTGGACCCGACCCGGCCCTGCACTGCCTGTAGGGGCCCAGGGGCGGCGCCACAGCACCAGGGCCATCTCCAGATGGCAGGAGCGCCACAGGGAGGAGGAGGTACCAGAGCACGCCATGTCAGAAGGCTATCCCACCGCACACGACCGAGAGGCAACAGGAGGACCCACCCTGCTGCAGCCCCAAGACCAACGCAGGCTTCACCAGGTCCCCAGCCCGTCCCAGCCTCCCGGAGGAGAATGTTCGGGGGTTTGCCACACCTGGCCCCAGCATCCATGCATTGCTCAGCAGGTGCCCAACCCGTCCCGGCGCCCCGAGGAGAATGTCTGGGGTTCAGCCAGGCACATCGCGCCCTTGGGACGTCCCTCCCCATTTCCACATGACTGCCTGCCCGCCGGCCCAGGGGGGGATGGATGCCTACTAGCTGCGTCCTGCAGTGCCGCGGGACACTGTTTCCCCTTCCCGTGCTGTCCTACCTATGTGCCCCTTCAGCTCCCAGGGCGGTGCTGCTGTGGGAAATCAAGGAGCTGCGCAGCAGTCTGGCCAGGGGTGCAGGCACTGCGGGTGGCCCGGCCACGACTGCAGGGACTGCCCCCTGTGGCAATTCTGCTATCACCCACCACCCAATTGACATGTTCAGGGAATCTCCGGCCCAGAGACACAGAAGACGGGGTGTATTGTAGAGAGTTGGCCAGTTGGAATTAGCCAGGTAGAATGTCATGACACAGACTCCTATCCTGAGTGTGTGTAGGTATGGCAGTTTTATCTGCTGCTTGTTAGACCAATCAATGAGCAACAGGTATGCAGCCACTCTGATCCCAGTCACCTAGATCCAGGTCAGGTGTGGCTGCTCAAACCAGACCATCCCCACACCACACCCCCTGATGGGAGACAGCCAGGTGGTCTGCTTCGCCGGCTTGCTGGACACCTTCCTCAGTCTGCAAGGGGCCTACCAAGTCCTGGTAAGGCTTCAAGATGGTAGACATGGATTCGGGCTGTTCGCAGACCGTGGTCCAGCAATGCCTGGTCTTTGGTGGAGGCATCATGGGTGGAAATTTGCATTCACATGTATGGTCTGACTCGAAGTGGAAAAAGCATATGCTGAAGACTGCGGTTCGTTCCCGCCTGTCACACTTGCTGATTTTGGGCCGTGCTCGACCTAATCAAAGAACACTGGGAGGAAGGCCCTAGCACCAGGAAGAATGAGATACAGAATGTGATGGACCTGTAAGCAAAGTTACACGCTCTGGGACAGCTGTCAAATGAAAATTTGCTCCGGCTCAGGAACGTCAGCATTGCTTAAAGGGGGCTCAGCTCAGACAATTCGCATAGGAAGACAAGGTGCTAATGTTGCTCCCTGCGTCCAGCTCTAAATTGCTCGAAAAGTGGCAAGGGCCTTTTGTGGTTACACTGCAGGTTGGAGAGGTAGATTTTGAGGTTGAACAGTCTGACAGGCAGGGGGCGACTCAAATTTATCACTTGAGCCCCTTAAAAGAATAGAGGGAGGGAGCTGCGCAGGCCATGCCAGTCATTGAGTTGGGGCCAGAGGCTCCAAAGGCGACCAATTGTACCGCTTCCCTGTGACCATCTCTCTCCAGGCCTGAGCCTGAATGCAGCTGCGCAGATGTGGCCACGCAGAGGTGGCCGCACGGATGTCGCCAAGCCACATTTCTCCTCCTTGCCAGGCCTAACGTCCCTCATACACCATCGTGTGGAGATGACCCCGGGGTCGAAGATGAGCTCTCGGCCATATCGCCTGCCCGAACATAAACGCAAGATCGTGTAGGCCGAATTAAAGGCCATGCTGAACATGGGGGTGGCAGAGGAGTACATTAGAGACTAGTCTAGCCCCATCATGCTGGTGTGTAAGTCCGATGGGTTGGTCCGGTTCTGCGTAGACAACTAGAAGGTGTCAAAGTTAAACACCTAATCGATACACCGTCAACAAACTTCTCAACTGGTTAGGTACTGCTTGTTTTTTCATGACACTGGATTTAACCAAGGGCGACTGGCAGATTCCCTTGTCTTTGGGTTGTACTACTTTTGCACACTTCTGCCCGGGTTGTTCGGTGCCCCAGTCACCTTTCTGAGACCCATGGACGGCATCTTGTGTCCGCATGTAGCATATTCCACGGCCTACCTAGATAACGTTATCATTCACAGCAACACCTAGAAGGGGCATATGCAGCATGTGGGCGCTGTGCTTGAGTCCCCGAGGTGAACCCCTCCCCAAAGAAGTATGCCATGGGGCAGAGGGAGGAATGGTATCTGGGGTACCACTTGCGTGAAGGCCTGGTCTGACCCCAGCTTGATAAAGCCGCGGCTGCTGACGCAGACAGTTTGGAACTGGAACCTGTTGGAACAAACCCTCCGACCATCCCGCTGTATTATCAATGGTAGCTACATTGCAACAGAAACATTAGTGTAACAATAAATAAATACTGCTAAGTAGTGCTAAGTAATTGTAAGTTAGCGGAGGAGGTGCTCTCTGAAGAGCTGGGTCTTCAAGTGCTTCTTAAAGACAGAGAGGGAGGCCCCTGCTCTTGTGGTTTTTGGCAGCTTGTTTCACCAACGTGGAACTACAAATGAGAATAACCTGGATTGCCGTGGTTGTGCAGCCGGCAGAGCCAGGCGACGCTCATTTGACGAACGCAGCATCCGGGGGGTAACATGTGCTCTTACAAGAGCATTTAAGTAAGTGGGAGAATTCCCAACAATCACTCTGTAGGCCAGCATCAGAGACTTGAACTTGATGCGAGCGACTACTCGATAAGCAGTGGAGTAACGTGTGCCCTCTTTGGCTGGTTGAGCACCAGTCGCACTGCTGCATTCTGTATCATCTGCACAAGCCGGCAAGCCTGTTAAGAGACCGTTGCAGTAGTCGCAGTGTCATGGGATCATTAACACGCACAAGCAATAGTGTGTTTGCGTAAATGTGTGTATGTGTGTGTGTTTGTGTCTTTTATCTGCCTCCGCATACAGTATCATCAGCCAGGGGTTAGAGCAGGGCCGGCTCTTCCTATAGGCGACATAGGCGACCGCCGAGGGCGTCATCCAGAGGGGGGCGCACACACACACGCTCCCCTACCTCCCTTCCCCTACTTTCCCCTACCCGTGGGCAGGATTAGGTGATGAAGTGGGAGAGTGAGTGAGGGTTTTGGAGAGAGAAGGGGAAAAAAACTTAGAAAGAGAAAAATAAAATATGCTGGTAGGAGGCAAAGAAAGCAACAGATTAAAAGCGGGGAAGAGGGAAAGTCGAGTCCTTCAGCTGTTCGGCTGGCGCCGCTCCAGCTCCCAGTCGCAACAGTAATTCTCTTTTTCAGAAGCGTAGCTGACACCCCCCCACCTGCCCCACCGTCCTTCCAGCAATTTGGTTGCGCCTTATATCTCGCCACAACCGACCCACCGCTGAGAAGCGCTCCTCTATCTCTTCACCGCTGTTTCTTCCCTCCCTCTAGCCTCATCTCCGGGAGTCTTTCTAGCCCCAAATGAGGCGCGAATAGCCAAACAGCCGGGTCTTAGAGGTTTAAACGATTCACTCGGTGGGTATTTCATGGGAGAAAATGGGTGCGCAATCTATCCTGATCCGCTCCGGCCCCTGTATCGCCCCTCAGAACCATAGAAATGGGGCTGTTGTGATGTATAGTTTCCTCAAATTACTGGTATGGTAATTTGAGGAAACTATACATCACAAAAAAGGAAACAAAAATCCCCCCACCGCTCTGGCACCACTGGCAGGCGGCGAACAGATAAAAGACACATGAACCCATCTGAATGCATTTAGGAGAGTATTTTTCACCACCTGCAAAATCTGTATGTGTGACACACGGGACTGCGTGTCTGAAGTGAGGCCATTTGAATACCACGATGTGTGTTTGTGTTCAAAGTTGTCTGTGTGTGTCTGTGTGTGCCCACCAGATGATGATGTCATCTCAACTTTGTAGTGCGGCAGGTGTGAAGGAAGGCATCTGACAGCCTCAAGCTGATGTGTATCAGTGAGAATATTATTACCATTTACTCTCATATCCAGGAATAATCAGGCTTGTCAGGGTGTTAAGGATACACACACACACACACACACACACACACACACACACGCACACATACACACACACACACACACACACACACACACACACACACACACACACACACCAGCTCCTACGGGCGTGATCAGAGTTGTGATTGCACGTTTCTGCCGCATGTCACTCTCATTTCAGCGAGAGATTCTAAGCGATACATATTTAATCGTATGCATGTTGTGCAAGCACTTATTAGTCATGCACGGATTTCAGCCCTAACAGCTTTTTACAGAAGTGAGTGAGAAGTTAGGAAAGACTGAGGAATGTGCAGTTATGGGAAGTAGATATTGGCTCTGACGTACTACTATTGCAAAGTGTTACTATTGCCTAATTGTTCTCATGCACATTACGAAAGGGAAGCCGATTGTTTCCGCCAGTTTATCTATCATAACAAAGGGTGCGTGGTTAAAAAAGGAAAGTGATTGAGAAAAGGAATTCATCACAGTGTCAGTGTTCTCAGAACCAAAGCGTTTACCATCCTCTTCCTCATCAAACACACGAAGAAGGCCTTCGGAAGATGAAATCCCCCCGCGCCCCTGTGTTTCTTTCTTTCTTTTTCGGGCTTTGAATTAGAGTCCGTCTTTGAAGTGCCTGTTGTTTGTTTGCAGTGGCGAAACAGCGGCTTATGTAGCATTTGTAATGAAAGCCGGTGGGACCCACTGTCTTGGTTTGGCTCCTCAAAACGGCGAGCGCGCGCCAGCGTTGTTGTTCACACTCATCATGCATCTTCCTCCGCAACGTCCTCCGAAAGCGTGGCCGAACGCTTACGCTTTTCTTTCTCTCGTTTCAGTACAACTGTGTGGAACGTAACACTATGTGTCGGCAAGGGAGGACTGTAAGTGCCAGAAAAGGAAAGGCTAATAGGATCGCGCTTCGTCTTCAGAGTGAATTTTCTTTCAATGAAACATCTTTTACTTTCAGTTGTGACTGTTTTGTAGTAAACTACATGACATTTAAGTGAGTTTTTTGTTTGCCATTCGCATCCAGGGACAAGTGTCAATGTCATCCACCTCGGACAGATTTCTTTAGAGGTGACTTCTTTCTCCTGTGCACCCGGGTGTAGTCAGGCTGCGGAGTGGGGTGGTGGTGGTGGGTGGTGCGGGTCCTGCTGCAGCAGCAGCTCAGGCCTCGGCGGTCCTCCTGGCTGAGTGACTCCATCTTTACACACCGTCAGGTAACACTGGTTTGCACTCTTCCCAGTTGGTCGACAGAAGGCACCGCTGTAGGCGAACTGACAATTGATCTCACCAGCTGGCAACTGGATTATCAGCCAGGGACCCTGGCTGCAGTGGTACTACCCAGCAGCACAGCACAGTACAGGGTAATACAGCTAATATGAGTTTAGTTACACCATGCGTATTCCGGATCTCATTATGCACCCTTGCCAGCTAGTTTTTTGATCTATTACATTTTTTAAATTTCAATCCACTACTACACTATGTTTTAGTATTATACTATATTTTCTACATAGTATAATTATGTCAAATCTCAGATCCAGTCGGGTTTATCGGTAGAGCCCCTGATCACAGCTACATTCTCAATGTAATTCACGCCCGGTGAATTTTACATTCACCGGGCGATGTCATTTGATGACGGTGCCTAACTCCACGCCCTGAGACTGGTGAAAAAAAATTACCCTTGAGACACACAATGGACACACAAGACGGATTCCTCTTCCGTGTCGTCGGCCAGGTGAGTAATGGCGTCAGTCAGCAATTAAATCAGAAATACAGGCAAAGCAAACCCAAAGTACTAATTAACCACATGAAAGCCATGGTAATAAAAAACAGGAAAAAAATGAGTGGGCGCAGCAAATCATCTGAGATGTCGGAGAAACGCATTACGGCATCAGTACGACTTCGGTGCACTATCGGGTATTTGGACAAATCAGAAATCATTCCGTTAGCCGTATATCCTTTCAAAAGAATTAGCTGTTAATTAGATGGTGATTTATGTAGCTTCTTACACAATGCATAGAATTTGACATACACTCGTTAATTTCATTATGTTTTTTTACAAGACGAGTCTACCTCATAAAGTGATTTAGCTCCCCGCAAATAGCCTGTAATAGGCTTCCGACTGCAGCTATACGCCAACACATGCCGGCGCACACACACACACGCACGCAGACACACACACACACACACACACACACACACACACACACACACACACACACACACACACACACACACACACACACACACACACACACACACGCAATATGATTTGGCCTTTCTGCCAGGACTGGCATGCCACATCAGTCAATGTTAAGTTGACAGCTACTGTATAACTAATACTCCCCTTTAATTGAAATCTGCATTGTAATTACAAGGCTTGCTCTTAGATTGTGTATATCGCTGTAGAGTCTGCTTTTGAATGATGCCTTCGGAGCCTCTTTATTATGTTGTCATTTTGACACACCTAGATACTCGCGAACCAAATTTAACTTTTATGTTCTACATTTTTTAACATTGGCACCACAGGCTTGACAAAACCATGTGCTGTTGAGGTTAGATATTTCATTCAGGAAATTGTATACTCTCGTCAAACAGTAATAAAAAAACAAAACAAAAAAAGAAAACATCAATTAAATTTAAAGAAGCACCAAAGAAACGTGCAGGGGGATAGGTGTTACCTGAAAAAACATTCTTGTGTAGATTTGCTCCACAACAACATACGCCGCTTGGCACAACATCTGTGCTGAGACAGTTTTACAACTTTGACTGTCGCGCTCCATAATTAGGGGTCTGCAGTATCTGCTATCTGCTCGGCGCTTAGTTATTCAGTGATAATGAGAACCTGACGACTCTGCTTCTTTCTTTGTTCTCTCATCTTGCTCCATCTCTCTCTTATCTTTCACCCTCAAACCCAGATAAATAGCAGGCATTAATAGGCACGGATGATGAGACCGTTCAACAGCAACTAGGATTTGACTTGAACCCTCTCTATCAGTGCCATCCCTTGTGGCTAGCAGTGCCCCGATGCATCTCTTTGAGGAGGAATCGGGTGAAGCATCAGTCGGGTGTGTGGCTTAGGGGGGTGGTTGTAGCATTGAACTTTAATTGACCCCTGGGTGGGGGTCCGGTCTATCATCTGAGCCGGGAAACGACAGCTACATCCATCAGAGCGAGGGATCGCAGAGACACGAAACATTCCGGGACGCAACTCAGACTTTGTTTCATCCAATCAGCATCCAGCACGCAATTCTACAAATCATGTCTAGTGCTACTAATACCTATTACAACAGCCTCAATAAAAATCAAATCCCAACGTGAGGGTGAAGGGTGAATCGGAAAGGCGAATGGCGCCGTTCCCTGAGCGACGCATTCGCATTTTAAGTGTTTCGAGTTTATATCTTGCTTGAGTCCTCTCCACTGCAGGTGCGGTGTCCCTCCACAAAGAAAGGTTAAACACACCTAAGCTGAGCCCGTGTGACTGATGCCTGGGCTGCTTCTAAATGTTAATGACACCCTAAGGGCAGAGCGCTGCGCGCCGCAGTGTCCTGCCGTGGAGTTATAGTGTGGCCGTTATGCTATAGTGGGCTCCATCTGGGCACACACACACACACACACACACACACACACATACACATAAAAGCGTGTACAATCAAATCCAATATACACACCCATACACATCAAAGACAGAGTATTCAACACACAATCAAATGCGGACCACGTACACACATACACATGAGTACACACACACTTAAAAGCATGTTAATTCAACAGAGCCGCACCCAGATGTCGGGACACATGCGCACACAACATGTAAGGGCGTGCGTGCACACACACACACACACACGCGCCAGGGACAGCCAATTGTACAGCTGGCACGCAGCCAGGAGTCCTTCCACTGAGTGGTCAGGGAGAGAAATCAATCAAACATGGCTTGTCAGGCCCCCGAATCCATTATGGAGGAGAGAGTGGTGAGGCTTGAGTAAACAGGGATGACAAGGAGGAACAATTAGCAGGAATTCAGGGCGTTGTTAGAGGGGGCAGGTTTGGGATTTGCCTGTCCTGCATGGCCTAGTTTGGCTCAGCTTGGCTCAGCCTGGCTTAGCTTGGCGCGGGGCCTCGTCCTCGCAGCTTTATTGCCAGTAATTCACCGGCCCCTCTGTGTTTTACGCTTCCGTTCTCTTTACGGCCCACCGTAAGCGGGCAGAAATCCATTTAAATAAACACCGCTGCTGCAGAATGATGGCCAAAGTGTTTAAAGGCACTGAAGCAGCTCGTGCTACACTGTAGGGGCCGATATACCGCCCAGGTCCGCAACTGAACGCGGGGTTTCTCTGCGAGGCCCGGCGAGGTGATGCCCCTTGGGTTAACACGCCCCAGCGTTGGGCGGATATCGACATCGCATACGACGCACACCTTCCTTACGAGAGCTACGCAATTTAAACAGCACTAATTTTCCAAACCGTAAAAAAAAATACATTTGTCGGAAGGTTGATCCAGACTAAATAAATTCTCAGAATGAGTGGGAAAGAGAGAGAGAGGCTCAGAGGTCCGCGTGCAACTAACTGTATGGCCATTACTCATACGCAAACTCATTACATTGGTCTAATAGCTCTGTCTCATGTCTCTGCACCCCCCCCCATTACCCCCCCCCCCCACTATCACAACCCCCACCCACCCTCACCCCCCACCTCCTCCGCGTGCATGGAAAGACCATTAGCACGGCCGACGTATGGAACGTAGCGTTGGAGTTCATTCATTTGTACCCCATGGTATGGAACAGACAGATAATTAACTCTACAGACGTGGAGTCATTGTTCAGTCGAAGATACAGCCTTGGTCTAATAAGAGCTGGGTCTCTGTAGTGGATTAAACAGAGAGAGAGAGAGAGAGAGAGAGAGAGAGAGAGAGAGAGAGAGAGGGAGAGGATAAAAGATCACAGGCCAGGCCACGTAGTGTAGAACCTGTGGCGAAGTGGCCATCATTCAGTCTCATACTTGTGTTGCCAACGGGATGAGGAGCACGAGTGAAGAAAACGTCAGAAAGCAGAAGAAAAAGTGACTCCCATGCTCAGCCTTGATTTGAACGTTGCCCCCTAAACTAATTTTTTTTTTTTTTTTTGGGGTCGAGCGAGACCATAAAGTCAAATTTATACCCTCTAGGCCAGGGTCCCGCGCACAAGGCCGGCCTGTGCACGGGACCCGACCCATAAATCCAGTGCTGTGAATGGGCCACTGTGCTGGGTCAGGAACCCATGTCTGGAGCTCACGGCTCCCCCACTCCCCCCAAAAAGAAAACAGCAGTCAGTACATGAGTTCTCCATTAGGAAAAACAACCACAGACTTATCCCTTAGAACGGTGTGGAATCTCGGCCTCTCAGGGAGGAGTGGCCACTGAACCGCTGGCTCAGGCTCAGGGTTTGGTGCACAAAAAACCATGCGAACCAAGTGCACAACTGATGTACTTGACCTGACTTTGAACTGATTGCTTGCGTGCACCCTCGGGATATATACCGATCAGCCACAACATTAAAACCACAGACAGGGGAAGTGAATAACATTGCTCATCTCGTTCCAGTGGCACCTGTCGAGGGGTGGGATATATTAGGCAGCAAGTGAACAGTCAGTTGTTGAAGTTGAGGAGGAAAACAAGCAAGAAAAATCGTAAGGAACTGAGCGACTTTGACAAGTGCCAAATTGTGATGGCTAGACGACTGGGTCAGCGCATTTCCAAAATGGTGATTTCTTTTGGGGTGTTCCCAGTATGCATTGATCAGTATCTACCAAAAGTGGTCCAAGGAATACAACCGGTGAACCTGCGATCGGGTCTTTGGGCTCAGTGAGGTGTGTGGGGAGCAAAGTCTAGCCCGTCTGGTCCGATCCCACAGAAGAGCGACTGTAGCACAAATTGCTGAAAAAGTTAATGCTGCTATGAGAGAAAGGTGTCAGAACACACAGTGCATCACAGCTTGCTGTGTATGGGGCTGTGTAGCCGCAGATCAGTCAGTGTCCATGCTGACCCCTGTCCACCGCTGAATGCACCTACAATGGGCATGTGAGCGTCAGAACTGGACCATGGAGCAATGGAAGAAGGTGGCCTGGTCTGATGAATCACGTTTTCTTCTACACCATGTGGATGGCTGGGGTTAGGGTCCGATCCAATCGAGCATCTGTGGGATGTCCTGGAACAACAAGCCTGATCCTTGGGGGCCCCACCTCGCAACAGACAGGACTTAAAGGATCAGCTGCTAACGTCTTGGTGCCAGATACCACAGGACACCTTCAGAGATCTTGTGGAGTCCATGCCTCAACAGGTCAGAGCTGTTTTGGCGGCACAAGGGGGAGCTACACAATGTTAGTGGATATTGGTGGTGGATTTACTGTTGTGGCTGATCGTTAGCGGATGGATGGATATATATATATATATATATATATATATATATATATATATATATATATATATATATATATATACACACATGTATATGTATATGTGTGTGTGTGTGGGGGGAGGGTGTTGATGTTGATTCAGAATAAGTTATGGTTCTCTGTGGGCGTCCTAAGAAATGTGAACGACAGCCTCTGACCAAAGACTGATGAAACTGTAGCATCACCATTTCTGATCCCATGAACCCATACATCTGATAACCCACCCAGTCCCACTCCCCACCGCACACACACATAGACACACACACACACACACACAACACTGTTATCGTCCCCCGCCCCTCCCTCTTGTCCATGTATCATTCATGTGGATGCATGGACGATTTAGAGAAAACTCTGGTGTGTTTGTGTGGAGCCCATTACATCTGATGCATTCATGTTTATGCTCCCAAGCCACATTTGACATTTTCTAGATGTGATGAAACATTAATGATGACCTCAATAGGCTTTCACATCTTTGGCCCGCAGATCAATAAAGTGGTTATGGGAGTAGGTCAGAGGGTCTCCAGAGGTGTCTCTGTGTGTGTTTGTATGTATGTGTGTGTGTGTGTGTGTGTGTGTGTGCATGTGTGTGTGCGTGTGTGCGTGTGTGCGTGTGTGTGTGTGTGTGTGTGTGTGTGTGTGTGTGTGTGTGTGTGTGTATACGCACGTGGACGTGTCTTTGAGCACCGCACCAAACTCTCTCTCTCGCTCTCTCTTTCTCTCTCTCTATCTCTGAAACGTTGTCGTTAATTGGCGGCCGAAGTGCAGCGCAGCCCCGGCTCTGGGGGGGGGAGGGGTCTGGTTTTCCAAGTTTTTTGTTGTTTTTTAGCAGTCCCGTCTCTCTCTCCCATCCACCCACCGAGGGCTGTGGGAGTTCCATCTATTATTGATCATATCCAAGGGATAAAAGCAGAGGGAAAAGGCTCAGGGGGGGCAGAGTGCATCTTTTTTGGCCCCCAATGCGGAAAAAAAAAAACGCTCGCGACCGCCAACCCTGCCAGGAAGGAAAGCGGCAGAAATGAATTAGCATCCGAGCGGAATAGAAAAAAAAAAAAAGAAAAAAAACGAAAAGAAATTAAGAATAAACAAGCTGCTATTTCTAATTAGCCAGCAGATCCAGAGCTGAGACTCTGTAACAGATGATGACATTGTGTTATCAGCAGCTCTGACAGGCCTAGGGCTGGCGCCCTCTGCTGCTCCACTCACTTAGCTGGGTGAGATTGACCTCCACCTCACCTTGGCAAGGCCTCCCCGAACCAAAAGGACGTTTGGCAGACACAGCCCACCCTGGCCACGGACACACACACACACATACACACACACACACACACACACACACGCGCACACACACACACATACACACACACACACACACACACACACACACACACACACGCGCGCGCGCGCACAAACACACACACGCACACACAGACAAACACACACAAGTGCTAACACACTGGCAAAGGTTACAGTGCTGTTGGAAACAAAAGGGGCAGATGGCTGGAAGAGGATCCGGTGCCAAGCGCTGGCTCTGTGGTTAAAATATGCATCTGTGTGTGTGTGTGAGTGGGGGGTCTGCCCACTGCCGGTCTTAACCTCTCCAAACAGTGCGTTTTTCCTAGGTCTGCGTATTTGTTTTGGCACCTTCCGGCACACCTCCAGTCAACGGTTTACATGGTGTGAAATTTTATAGAGAGCAATAAACTCAATCACTACTGATGTTGGATCATCATTGTAATTAAAGAGTTGGGGGGGGGTGCACCTCATTTACAGGTCTGAAACAGACGGTTGAAGTGAGAAGGCGATTGTTCTTTCATCTCATGACAGCGAGTGCACTCTTCTGCTTCGTTTCGTCGCTGAGGTAAGAAATTGTCAGGGCATGTTCACTGTCAAATGAACCTTCAAGTTCCTCCGGAGAAATGACCACAAAATGAGATTCACTATATTAGATATGGTTCTGGATCTCGGGACGCTAAACTATTACATGGTTAAATTGGCTGGCTCGAGCCCTCTCTCCCGGCCATTATGACTCACCTTTCTCCTCTCTGCTGCCCACTCCATCTTATTACCATATTCAATGGCCATCCACTCTAATCAATCCTGGCTCGTTAGCCCTGTCGCTTGGCTAATCATTGTCTCCCCTGGCTCAAGTAAGACGAAGTGGGGGGGGGGGCATCATCAGAACGACATCATCAGAATGAGACAGTTAAATATTCATGCCGTAATATCCTCTATTCGAACCTTTTGACCCGAGGTGATCGGCGGTAATTCACAAGGTCATGCCGAAGAACGATGAATCTGATCCGTGGATTGTTCACCTGTGATGGGCGGCGACATCCTGGAAACCAAACATCCGCCGCCGAGATGACCGCCGTGTGCACGCGGGACTGTGAAGGCTGAGCTGGCCCCACAGGGTGGCACGCAGCCAGACCGCACAAAATTAAATCCCACTAACCTGGACACAAACACACATCACAATCTGTTTGTTCCGCAGGTTTGGTGCGTTACACAGCAGACCATTAGTATAAAAGATATAAATAAAATGCCAACAGTCCTACAAAATGGAGAATAACAATAAAAATACAATTAAATTGAATTTAAAAATTGAAGAAGAAATATAGGAAATAGTATTTAATACATTTTTCTTAAAAAAAAAATGTAATTGTCAAAAACTGTATATACAGATAGCCATAAAATACCAAAATAAAAAAATAAAAAAGATATACAAATATACAAAATGTGATATTGTACAGGATCAATTATCGTTATGTGTATAATGTACATTATAAATATGAATAACATCAACACACAACTGTCCCTATAAATATATATATTTATACACACACAATTTAACACAATGGTCCAGGCAGTTCAATTTGCCCTCGAGCGTGTAGGTGTGACATCATTCGATTAATAATGGAGCAATTAATTATGACCTATTAGGCTGATGACACAGATTAGACGGAGAGGATGAACGTAACCCATGTGATATTATTACACTAAAATACATTAATGGCTTCTCGCGGAGGGGTGGTGAGGTTGGTGGCGGGGTTCATAGGAAGCTAATACGTCATAGACTTTACACCATGTGGGCCGCCTAGCAACCGAAGTCACTGATTAACAGTTTTGTGGATAGGCCAAAGATAACGATTCGTTAACCAAACCTAAAATTGTCTATTATAGCTGCAATTAAGTTAGCGCAGTAAATATGTGTTTATTTTGGCCGCTTATAGGCCTGCGGTGTGGAGATTTATCGCCCGTTGAGGACTGGCTTTCGCAACAGACCGCAAATGCACAGGCGTCTCAGAAGTAAGTTTATGAACCCTCAGTAAAATGGGGGGGGGGGGGGGGGGGGTAGTTATCTCAAAGAGCTGGGAGACAAAGGAGCTTGTTTTGGCAGCCGAGCTTGTTTTAACATTCTACTGACATCTAGTGTCAGAATTAAGGAAACTGAGTTGCCGTCGGATGCTCAGCAAACTCTGGTCGCTCTCTCTCTCTCTCTCTCTCTCTCTCTATCTCTCTCTCCTCCGCCTCCTCCTCCTCCTCCTCCTCGGCTATTTCCATCCATCCGCTCCGAGCCCATCGATTGGTCTGACCTTGAACGATCGGGAGGTGGGGGGAGACTCTCGACGACTTCAGGGGAGACGGAGGAGAGAGAGAGGAAGGAGCCCGTCGAGGCGGGCCCCTCTGAACCAGCCGGCTCTGCCGCGGCCTTATGTTCCGCTCAGCCTCCCCTCCAGGCACAGTCTGTTCTGCGGAGCGGGCGGAAAAGTGGGTCAGCCCGTCTCAGATACGCTGAGACCAGACCAGACCAGCCCCCGGTGATGTGGAACATTTAAAAAAAATAAAATAAATAGAAAATACGCCCTGAGCTTAAAAAAAAAAAAAGAAAAAAGAAAAGCATTATGTAAGTGAACTCGTCCACGAGTGGCCCCCCTGCTGCGTCTGAACAGGGAGGATGTTTTGTACTCAAATGATGAACAGCCAGGATGATAACTGATGTGGATGTGTGTTGTTTTGGGCCAGGGATGCAGGAGCGCTGTCTTTCCAATAAGTGTTTTGTTGCTTGTCTTTGTTTTTTCATCCTCCATCACTGCGCAGCCAACCAGGTATCTCAAATATTTCCCTTCCAACAGCAACTCCAATTGAGTATAACGAGCAAGGCGGTGAAGAAATACACAGAGACTGTTGAAACCAGACGGGGGGGGGGATCAAATCAATCAAAAGGTTGTTTAACAGAAGAAGTAGCCGGCGCTGTGCAGGCCGACGCCTCGTGTCTGCCCGTGAAATGGTCCACATATTGCAATTGCATGGCCAGTAATCCTGTTGCATGCTTCTCCGCGTTTCTCCCAATACTTTTCCTACATACTATCTCCACTGCGCTCTCTGGAAAAACCTGTGCCATGATAAACACTGCCTGCTATAGCATGCAGGACCCTTGGAAAATTATATATGGTTAAAGAAAAAGCAAAGCGGAAATTCTTAACAGATATTTCCCCATGGACAACAAAGAAAAAGTGGGAAGCGTGGAACTCCAAAGGGGGATATATTTAGAAAGGTTTTCTAAAGAAAGGCTCATAGCACATATTGCACATTATTATCCCCATGAAGCCATACACAAACACACTCACGCACACACACATGCAAGTGCACACATGGTCGGGTCACTGCCCAGCCTGTTCATCATAAGTGGTGACACTGGACAGGCCATTAGTTCCTAAAGTGCCATTCTATTCTGTGAATACCTCTCCTTATAGAATATTTAAGAGTCCCTGCATTCTCCCTCCACGTGTCAACACGGGATACATTATTCATGTTAATGTGCCATTATCTGACGCCAGGCGTGATGTAACGTCCCCATTCCAGCCAGCCCTGGTACCCAAGTAACACATCAAGTGACCCTCTGAACCCTTGTGTTCTGGCCTCTCCCTTCCTCTGGAGCGATGCTATGGCACTGTCACACAGACAGAGAGAGCGAGAGAGAGAGAGAGAGAGAGAGAGAGGGAGAGAGGGAGAGAGAGAGAGGGAGAGAGAGAGAGAGAGGGAGAGAGAGAGAGGGAGAGAGAAAGAGAGGGAGAGAGAGAGGGAGAGTAAGATGAGCTCTGAGTCATTCTATGAGACGGGTGCCATTTGGCCTTTCTATTTTCAGAATTTTTAATAATAAAGATTTTTTTTTTGGACATTTCATCATTTAATATACATGTTAAACTTCCAGGAAACCATATTTTCCAACGTCAGGCACACAAGCATTACTTTTGTTATACATAACACATGCATTATTTGTGTACTTGGGAAAATGTGATGGGGTAGAAAATTTCATCCGAAATTGGCTGCCACACAAGCAAACTGAGGGACACAAATCAATGAACATATTTTAATTCAAACTAATTTTTAGATTTTATGGATATGTCATGTGTGGATGGGGAATAACATTTATTTATGAAAATAACAAAATTGTGTTGGTAATATATATTTTATTCTGTTGTGATGCAACTTCAAGGACTCTACTGTATATACAGACACGAAAATAAATAGTAGTCTTTTGTGGAAAAGGTTATGAAAAACATATTCACTTTAAACATTTTATCATAAATTATGTTAATAATGAACGGTAAATCAATAGTTCTTTGCTTGGCAAACTGATTATTGTGATTTTTAGACTTCATTTAACACTGTGCACCCAAGTGGCACTCCTATCATCGAATGACTCCTTTAACAAGCCAGTAATAAACAAGCCATAATACATTGTACCATCGCTGTCATGTTTCTATTTTATAAACCGACAGTAAAAAACGCTTTTCAAAATGGTAAATGTCATTGCTTGAAAGTGTTGATGTTGCGGACAGCGCTGGCGAGGGTTTAGCGTGGCTTATGTGTTTCAAGGACTGCGGAGACCCAGCCTTGAAGTATGAAACCCCACCGAGCCAGTGAAAGGAGGAAGTAATAAGAGGCCAGAGAAAAACAAGCTGAAACAGGCCCTGTTTGCACGTGACCTTAAAGAAAAGTCTAATTATCCATCAGCCAATAGACACCTCGTGCTCACCTCCCTGAGACTGACCTTGCTGTACCCGTAACCATGGAAATCTCTTTCTGTCTCTCTCTCTCTTCCTCATTAAACAAAGCTTGTCGAATAACATTTCATGTGTTACGTGTGTTCCTGAGCCTTTCTTGTCCTACATGTGTCTATTGCTGTGAAATGATTAAAAAAACAAGGCCGCTTCTCCACCTTTTTTCCAGTGATGGGAAGACCTTGGATACGTACCCTTCCTGTTAGAGCATACATCGCAACAAGGCGGTGGGATGCTCAAACCCCTCACCCACCAGATAAATGTGTAACCAAAAAAATGTGTTTGTCCTTTGTTTTTTCATACGGAATCTGTCGTGACACATAAATAAATAATAAACAATTCAGTCCCAGGAAACACTGAAATATTTACAGAACACATATTGGCAGCAACTGAAAAAAAAAGAAGTGCGTGTGGGTGAGAGAGGGAAAGTGAAACGTTCACTCAGTTCGGGCAGACTGGCCTCGTTTGTCTCCACTAATTGATATTGCCATGTTGATGCCGAACTGATAGACGCTTAAAATAGGTCCTTGTAACGCATTGTCTTTAAGGTGCGGACAATTTGAGATCACATTTTTCAGACAAAAAAAATAAAAAATAAAATAAAGTAAGAAAAATGACCAGATATAAATAAATTAGATGGATAAATAAATAAATATATAATCACAATCATAATCATGATCGTGATAATAATAATAATGGACATCTTGTTCGGCGTTATTGACGAGGATGGTGACGATGCGCCCATTGCGCATGCGCGTTGCGCTCGGCTGGGTATCGGCGCGTTGTGAGTGTGGGGAGCGGCTCCGGTGCTGCCGCCGTGACGTGGAGTCGGATGGATCCACGTTGAGAGGATCCACGGCTCCGGCCCGGGGTAAGGCTGAGGAGAGGGGTAAGGCTGAATATTAATATAAGTGTAGTTTAAGGGCAGTGAAGGTGTGTGTGTGTGTGTGTGTGTGTGTGTGTGTGTGTGTGGATCCAATCGCCGCGTGTGACTCGGGTGTGATGGGAAACTGAAGCCGGTTCTGGGATCCAAGTTGTAGATCCCGGATCAGCACCGCGGAGAGCGCACCGCGTTTTCCGCGGCTGAGTCGATGAAACTCAACTAATCGACCAAAATGTATTTTTTTTTTTCAGGTGCGTTCCATGTTATAAGACAAAAGCTATTTTTTTTTTTTTTATATTGACTCATACATTTCCCTGACAACAACTTTAATTGGCAGTGGCACTCTATTAGATGCAACAAATTGTCAATGCAAGTGCTGAGGCAATGAAACGTAGTTCTCCCAGCTTAGTAACTGACGCATCTCGGGGCACTGGGCTGCCATGTAGCGGCGCCCGGGGAGCAATTAGGGGGTTAAGTGTGTTGCTCAAGGACACATCAGCACGGTACCGGGAGGAGCCGGGGACTGAACTGGCAATCTTCCGGTAACTAGACGAATCGCTCTGCCTCCTGACCCGCTGCCCCCCAATATATGGAAAATCGTATTCTATAGATCCCTTAAGCTTCGCCCTGAGGTGTTTTGGTATAGCCTACAATAAAAACACTGAAATGCTTTGGGATCCTCAAACGGGAGTGTAATTATGCCTTTGAGACAATCATTTTCGGTGAAGTGATTTTCTTTGAAAGTTAAGCATTGACGTTATAGTATATGGAAATATGTGGGTCAAAGTCATGGTAGATATTAACATTAGAAATTTGTTGAAGTATAAAAAATGGAATAAATGCGAATGAGTGTGTATTAACCCAGCGAAAGGGCCTTTCAAGTAAAGCATCACAATGGTGTGTGTGTGTGTGTGTGTGTGTGTGTGCGTGTGTGTGTGCGTGTGCGTGTGTGTGTGTGTGTAAAGCGCCTGGGCATGCATGCGTGCGCGTGCACAAGGGTGAGTCATCCGTGGGCGGTGATGCAGTCACCTAGGACCACTGTAGCCTTCCATCCATCACAAACGGCTGCAATAACTGGGGCGTATATGAGATGCGACTCTGGGATTGATGAAAGTCTCGCCGTAGAGCGGTGTTTATTGAGGGAGAGCCATAGTCAGGAACTTAAGGTTGGTATGACTTACCTCAGTGTTGACGGCAGCTAACAGTGGAGAGCCGAGACGTGTGCCTGTGCGACCCTGTCAGGACTCTACGACTCTATCTGCGGATTCTCTACGGAACTCTGAACTCCTGGACCTATCCACAGTTTCCATTGTTACAATGTTTAAGTGTCTACTGACACTTTCCAAATTTGTAAAATTATATTGCCTGGTTTTTGCTCACGGTTACTTAAATTGATTTCCTATGTGTCTAGGTGTACCGGGCTTGTTAGGTGTGATGGCATCATTCCCCGAGGCCTGCGTCTCGGGCTCCAGCTCCGGAGGGGATTCCTCAGGGAGCGAGGTGAGCTCTGTTTACGTGGATTGTCCTAACTCCAAGAAGTTAAGGGACTTCTACCACTACACTGTAGCAACAGACAGGCGTCGGTGTAGTCAAAGTGTCGGAGCTCTTCTATCGAAAATATCCTGTGAAGGATGATTCATACGCCTCCTCCCTTTTCAATGGCGATCCGTTACAGGCGGGATCTAGCTGTCTCCAGTTCGGCGTCCATTCCTACCTGCACCACTTCTATGAGGAGTGCTCGTCCTCCGTGTGGGACAGAGACCCGGAGGACCAGGAGGAGTTCGACCAGGCCCAGAGATCGACCCAACCGTGGAGCTCAAGAATCTGGAAGGTGCAGGACACTTTCCCCCTCAAATATATATTGTCTCAAATTAGGGCGAAACAACCAATCAAATCAAAACCGACATTGCAATTTAACAGAACACAATTATCGATTCGCAAAGCCTGCAAATAAAAAAAAAAAGTTGTTTTTTTACGCAACCTAACCAATAAGGCTGTCCAGGGCCGGCTCTTCCTATAGGCAAGTTAGGCGGCTGCCTAGTGCGCCATCCCAGGGGTGAGGGTGAGGCAAGGAGAGAAAGCACATTTTTGCACACCTGTCTCACACCTGTCTCACAGTGCCCAGTTCTCCTCATGGAACGTAAAGGGGACACTTTCTCCGTGCCCCCTCCCCCGCCGATAGTTATTGTTTTAACCCTTCGCGCTACCCCCCAGTGAGACCCGGTGTTCCATCCCAGGCCACGGTGCGCTGTGCATGGCATGTGGCAGAGCTAAGAACACCTGTAGAGTCCGGATGGAGCCCCTTCCAAAATAATGCGTCTGTTTTGTTTTTCTGTTATCTTTACCTTTTTTAAATGTAATGAACACGAAGCTGTCCCTGAGCACACGTGCACGTACGCGCACAACATTTTAATAAAAATAATGCATTTCTACTGAAACACTGCATGTTTTCCGAATGTTAATTTTCAGATTCTAACAATTACAAGGGTCGAAATTAAATCCATCAGTCAATATTCCACTGTGATTGAAGGTTTTTCTTAACACGTAGGCCTGGCCTACAGGAAAGAGCAGTTTATATGTTGACTGTATCCATTTTTGTGTTGGTCACACTATATAATGATGTATTGCTTGTGTTTAGTGGAGAATACAAAAGATAAGGAACTTTAAAAAATATTGCATTCTAAATCGCAATGGCAATATTGATAAAAAATAAATCGCAATTCGATTATTTTCCCAAGTCGTTCAACCGTATCTCAAATACATACAGTCCATATTCCTCCATCTCTTTTTCTGTCTCGCTCTATCAGGGGCGGTCTTAGTGATTTGGAGGCAGGACCAATGTGAGGTCCCTCTCCACCTTACTTAATGCAAGCATGGCTACTAAACATAAACTATTAGAGGGAGCTGCAAAGTTATGAGAATCGTATCTGAACCAATCAAACACTGTTGACTCAAGCTGCACTGCAACCTTGAAATTATCCGGACATTACCCAGAGGAGATGTATGTGTGAACGCAAATGTCCGAATCATTTGGACCAGACATTACCCGGTCTTTACCCAGCCAGCATCTTAGTGCAAAGTTCGGGTAATGTCCTTTTGCGTGGTATGCGTGAACAGAGCAGGTGATTGTCCGGAGCACTCACAGCCAGCGAGTGGGCGTGTCGCGTGTTGATGACTTCTCAATCATGCGCCAGTTATTTATCTTTGTACGGATCTTCGTGCATGGAGCGTAGCTGCTTCGTACCTCTCTCTGCTTTCCTTTCCACTCTTTTGTTTATATTACCTCCAAATACATGGAGTATCAACGCCAAAAACGACAAGTCGGTAGCATCGTCCACCATCTTGAGTGTGCTGTAAAACTCTGCAGCGTCATTGCATCACGTCCTGCCTCCTGCATGCTCTACCCAGGCTCCGCCCCTCGTCTAAACCAAACTGAGTATTTCCAGTTCCAGGTGTGAACGCGTCTGACACGGACAATCGCTAGTTGTGTGCTACATGTGTGAAAGGGCAACTCCGGACAATGTCTGGACCTGATTATCCGGATACTGTCCGGAGTGCATGTGTGAAAGCAGCTTCAGTTAGAAGAAGACGATTGGACAAGAAATGATTATGAATATATTAAATACTTTTTAAAATATTATATTAATAATTTATTTTTCCTCAAAAATATATAATTCTAAATTGAATGAAGAACTTTTGGTCGAGATGGTACATATTCTATCCTGTCAACTTCTTCATATGTATATAGTGACCACTTATTGAGGATAATTAGGAAATCCTAAGTGTTTTTTTCCTTTTTTCAGTTTGTTATTTATTTTATTTATGTTATTTTACATCTTTCATGGACTACTTCCATGTTCTACCTGATTTGGTTTATATACTATATGATACAGACAGGCAATGGGCAAATTCCGTCACCTCGTAAAAATAACTCTAGTGTGAGTGTTTTAGGGGCAATTCACCATCTCAGAGAAGCTGGGCCCCAGCAAGACTCTGTAGTTTGATGCGTTGAGATGCTGCATTTCAGTGCTGCCGTCACAGGTTCAAGGCAACGTTTCGCCATCCAAGTCTCGCCATTGTTTCGTAAATCAGACGAATGGAGGGGACAACGTAAATCAGTAAGTCTGTGGCTCAAAGAGATAAGCCACTGTAGTGCTTGGGTGTTGGATGCTTAAAAGCGCCCAGAGACCATGGCAGCGCGTGAGAGATGCATGGTGCCTTGATGGTCCGGCACTGCCGCCTCAGGTCCTGAATTTTTCAACCATGTCCGCTATGAGATATTTGTTGGATGGGGACTCGAGTGTTGCAAGTCTTGTTCCTTGAATCAAATGATTGGAGGACGCAACCAAGCATTTAGACTTGCAAAGAGATGAGTCGCTGGACAAAAACTTTAGAGTTGGAGGATTTGAGGATTCGATGCCTTTGCGCCACATAGTCTAAAAGCTTGATCTAGTTGGATGGAAAAAAAAAATCAAGAATGGAACCTTCATGGCACCTTCATGTTCAGCCGTGGTCTCAGCTGAACATGACACATGGCTCTTGGCACTTTTGAACGTGCGCATGTGTTTTTGGCTTTCAAAAAGATACCTGGCATTGAACACGCAAGTCCGCATCCCATACTTATCTCTTTCCGGACACGGACGGAAAATTCAGGAGTTGAACTTGTGATGGCAGCGCTGGAAGGCAGTGTCTGAACGGTCAGTTTACCTTCACGCTCAGCCTTGCTCTCCGGGCGCTTTTAAACGCACACTTGTGTTGCCGGTTTTCAACAACTTATCGCTTTGCACCAGAGTGTAAGAAAGGTTTGATGTGTCCTCCAATCATTTGAGTCAAGAAACAGGACTTGGATGGAAAAGTCAGCACTTGAACCTGTGACAGTTTTAGACTATGGTCTAAAACAGAGTTTTTGTGAAAAAAAAAAAAAATCCACACGAGGTCCAGTACCGCACGAGGCACCAGGCAATTGCCTCCTGCGCCTTATGGAAAGACTGCCTGTGTTCTCTATCTTTAGGTGTCCCTAGCTCTAGGTGTTTTGGTCCTGACCGCAGGGGTGGCCAGCCTGTCCGTCGGCTACTCCACGGAGCGGCGAATCGAGTCATTCAGTGACGGGGACCTGCTGTTCGTGGACGCCCTGGCCATCAGGTTCAACAAGGGGCTGCTCCTGAGCGTGGCAGCCGGGATCGGGCTCTCCTGCGTGGGCACGGGCCTGGTGCTGATCGGAGTGTTCCACTGGCTCTGCCCCCGAACCGATCGGGGGAGAAGCCGAGAGAAGCTGTCCCTCTGGGAGGAGGTCGGGTCAGGGGGGAGGAAAGAGACAGAGGAGAGCGGGGAACGAAGGAGTTGGGGGAAGCCATCACCTGGGCGCCGCCCATAGAGGGGGAACATACCTTTCCCACTGTCCAAAGGTCGAGAATGTCCAGCACGTTTCGTGAAAAGCTCCTACGGTCGCTGCTGCTGGTTCGTTCTCATCCCACTTTGAGCAAAACCCCTTTGTTTACCCAAAACGCCTCCTAGACGTGACCCTTTTACCACTCTGTCAACTTCTGGAAAGTGATGAATGTGATTTTAAAAATTGTTGTGCTCACGGTTCAACTAAGGCATTAAGGCACATGGTAATCAACTTGTATTCTAAATGTACAGTATTTTTCACTGAATATGTATTTCTGTGTAAATTAAATATACTAGTTTGCCAAGAAGTTTTGGCCAGGGAATGTCTGGTATCTCTGAAGAAGAAATATAACAAAACCCACTCACACAGACGCCAGTTCACAGAACAACCCACACACTCACACATATACCAACCCAAACGACGGAAAAATATTACCTATTTATTTTTCCTCTCATAATTTCCTACAGTCTGCGTCTCTAGGCAACAGTTCAGCCACCAGTGCTCTATTTTCAACTCAAGAACAATGACTTATTTCTGATTGGTCTATCGTCCCCCCCCCCCCAACCCCCACACTCTTATTTTTACTCCAATCAGCATTTGTTTACAAGCCACCACAGCGAGCAAGTCAATGCACTGAGGTAAGGTAATTTTGCACTAGTACCCTAGACTCACCAAAAACAAGGTCTTGGTGCCGTGGTCGGCATGCCTCTGGGGTCACCCGTCCCGCGGGCGAGGTGGTGAGGCTTGCGTGTCTTTCCGCATCCGGTGTGGGGGAGGTGGCCCGCCGTGCTGGGGCTGGTTTGATGCTTCGTTTGGGGACCTGAACCTGACCGGGTGTGCTCAGTGCGGGCTCCCTGTGTGGTCTCCTCCGAGGGGTCTTCTCTGCTGAGGCTGCCCTGGGTGGCGGTGGTGGTGGAGGGCCCACATATCTGGCTGTCTGAGGCAGGGTGCACAGAGCTTTCCAGCGATCATGGAGTGTTTATACGGCTAAGGGACTCAGTGGTGGCTACGGAGCCTTTTCCGCTGCTTGGAGGCGCTACGATATAATTCCACACACACATACACACGCACGCACACACACACACAGACACACAGACACACACACACACACACACACACACACACACACACACACACACACACACACACAGACGGACTCATCATAGGCACACACACACACCATCAGCACCTGCTTCGTACACACCCCCAAAAACATCATTCTCCTTTTCTCCCTCCTTTACTGCCATAGCTGTCACAAGAAGAGGCCACGTGCTGAATCGTTGTTCCAATTTTCCCGGACTTAATGAATTATGTCTTGTCAACACGGATGTTTCTATGTTTATGTTTTTCCAGGTACATGTTGTTTTTTCCAGGTTTATTTGTCTCACCCGTGGTGATTCTCCCCTCTTGGCGTAGTAATGATGATTAGTTATTTATGCACCAAAACATGATAAATAGTTCTCCAAAGAGGGGGGTTGGTGGTGCTTCTCTATAACCAAAAACTGTGCTCTTGTCATCCTACAGGTCATCCACAGGACAGAGTTATTGCAGCAGTTCTTGATGATTAAATGAATTAAAAGTGGCATTGCAGGTTGAGAAGTTGAACTCTGTCCTAGATGCAATGGCATACAAATACTCTGTGTTGTATGCCAAGCATACTGACAGCACAAGTTAAAAAAAATTATAATAATAGTAAAAAATAAATAAATACAACGTGATATTATAAAGGGGAAGTGACACCTAAACCCTATAATTCTGATAATATTTACTACCGATAATTTGATGTTTTTTAATGTTTGATGGGGTTTGTCAACCATAACCTATCCACTCCATCACTGATAATAGATAGAGAAAACTGTTTTTAAATACATTCTTTGTGATATTTATGAAAAAACATGTTACTTACTGCAAATTATTAGCTAATTAATTTAACCCTGAGTATATTTATTTGTGTGGCATTTTCAGATGAAATGTTCCACCCCGTCACCGCCCCCCATCACAAGTAATGCATGTGTAATGTACCTCAATAATGAGGTGAGAAAATATGTTTTTTGGGAATTTTAACATGCATATTAAACAATGAAATCTTTGTTCTTAAACATTCTGAAAAGGCCACATTGCACCCATTTGATGGACTCACTACCTTTGCACATTCTACCTTCTTGCCCGTTGCACACTGAAAATATACATGCATTCTATGTTTTATTTTACATATATAATTTTATGTAAGCGTTTCTTGGCCAATAAAACCTGATTCTGATTCTATTTTATCTATCAACTGGGTCAAGGAGAAGGGAGAGAAAATGTGAAATGTGAAATGTGACCACAGTGAACTCTGAGTTATCATAAGTACTAAAATAATACCAGTAGCAGCATCAAGTATCCCCACTCATCTGATGAAATAAGAAAAAGAGATGGAGATGAAACTGAGTGCTACACATGCAGAATGTGTGAACGACATTTGCATGTGATTTTTGAAGTGTGTCTGTAGGCCTGCCAATTAGCACGTGTGTATGTGTGTGTGTGTGTGTGTGTGTGTGTGCGTGTGTGTGTGTGTGTGCGTGTGTGTGTGTGTGCGTGTGTGTCTGTGTGTGTGTGTGTGTGTGTGTGTGTGTGTGTGTGTGTGTGTGTGTGTGTGTGTGAATGTGCGTTGTCTCCTCCAGGGCTGTATTTAGGTCTGCTTTGGCTACATGGTGTTGCTGTGGAACAGTGACTAACATCTGCGAGTTATGAGTCACACGCTGGCAGACGGGCCGCTTAAACGCTGCTGTTGACAAAAACGTGAACGCCAGCCTCTCTGTGCACTTCCAGTTCCAGAACGTCTCTGCCGTCCCTCACGGTGTATTTTTCAAGTCAAGTCGCGTTTAAGAGATTATTTGTCACATACATATATGCGGTGAAATGTCATGACACCCGATGATAACGCACAATAAGCTCTAAAAATACCAACAATACTAAAATGTGCGTAATCGACACGAGGTGCTCCCCCAGGCCGCAAGGGGCGGTGCTACAATTTCGATTCTGGGTTCTATAATTATATAACAGAATTAATTGTCTGTGTTGTATTAAATATACATTTAAATCCTCCTGAATAAAATTTACACAGGGAATATCAGACACCAAAAGTTCAACAAGGGCCAGAGAATCTAATTGACACACAGTCTGCCAACCACCCAAAATCTGCATTCTTGTTTTAACACAACGCAATCTTACAAAGCTCAATAACGAAGAAAATAAGATATTATTTTTTATGAATAATATTTATTATTATTTATTTATATTATTTTTACAAGTTTTATAATAATATAATTTATAAATATTTTTTTTAAAGAAGGAAAAATAAATAAAAACTACAAAATGGGAATCCTAACAAAAAATATATAGTCCACCTGTAGTACACTGCAGTGCGCTTTTTTTTTTTTTTTTATTACCATTTTTAATTTTCCTTTCTTCTTGACGCCTATTTACAAGTTTGGACAATCGTTGTTTTGTTTTTAAGACCATTTGATACAGTACACTTTCTGCTTACACAACAGAAAATTCTACAGAGACACAACGGGAAATTCAATACGTCAGCCTTGTCTGTCTGTGAGTTACCCTGCTGCGGGGGAGCGGAGCTGGTGGGACTTCCTGCTCGAATGATTGACAGTCCCTATCCATCCCCCCCGGATCCGTCTCTCCCTGCTTCTGAGCCCACGTATGTAATACTGTCACATCCGATCGATCGTCGTCAGGGTGATGTATTTGGGGCTGGCGCAGTAAAGTATTTACAGGTTACATTCAGGTCGTGATAAGGTGCATTCCAAAGCCCCAGGTATCTTATCGGCGTGCATAGGCACCATAATGATGCCATAGGCAACAATTATACAGGTTTAAGATTCAGACTGTTCATATTTAGGTATTACATGCTCATATATCCCTTTGGACTTCGTAGTCAAGTAGGCCTACACTAAAAAAAAATCATTGGATAGGAGTCATTGGATCAACTTAAAAAATGCCTTAATCTGATAAGACTACATTTTTAGGTTTCCTCGACTTATAATGTGCATTTTCATTTCTAAATTTTCAGTTGGAAACAACTAAAAAATATTAGTTTACCCAATGAAAGCACTTTATTTATTTATTTTTTACTTTGATCCAATGACTCAAATCCTATGTGGTCTTTAGTTTCGAGTTGTAACGGTGCAGCTCACTGAGTGCCGTTTCCACAAAGCCACTCAATCGGGCTGCGGCTAGAGAGTCAGCGATATAGGCCCTGGCGTGAGATTATCCCACTTGATGTGACGCACTGGGGCAACTGTGTCATGTGCGATAAGAAATGACAAATGTGAAACAAGGAACATTTGTGTCCATAATGTCTTCAGATTTATCGGGGCTGCAGTAGTTAAACATTATCTTTATTTCACCAATGTCAATTTAAAGTCACTCCGGGGGGAATAAGAGAGAGAGGGAGAGGGGGAGACTTAACGTGACCCTCACCTAATCAAAAGTTTGCATTGTGCAAAAGTTATTTTCCCCAGCGCCATTGTCTGAAACCCATCACGGGACTTGGCACAGTCAAACACATCGTCTCTCATTTTTGCAATCGCCATTGGTTTGCTGAGCATTAAAAATGTTAATTGGAAAAAAAAATTTAAAGAGAGAAAATATCACATTACCCATCCCTTCTCCTCCAGTCACAGGCTGTCAAAATGCAATATTCCAAATTAGATTGTATTTGGATAATCTTTTGAACTGTAATAGGTTTCCAGCCACCAGGCATATTACTATTGGCACATCATTATTAAACAAAAGTGACACCGAACCATCACTTTGCAGGCGGCTCAAGATAAACGTTCAGCACCGTGCAAATAATATTAGTTCTGCTTCCAGAGTCACCGGCTTATCTCTGGGATGCTATATTGGGTTCATATCCCTGTCGGCTGGCGGAGGCCTTCTGACGGAAGTGTCTAAATTTATGAGTAGCCCACATGTGTGAGTTGCATGTATGAATAGGCTGTGCTGTCCGTGTGTGTGTGTGTGTATGTGTGTGTGTGTGTGTGCTCATGTGTAACGTGTGTCACGCATTAGCGCTTTAATATGTAAGTTGTGTGTGTGTGTGTGTGTGTGTGTGTGTGTGTGTGTGTGTGTGTGTGTGTGTGTGTGGGTGGATGATCTGGATACATTCATATGTAAATAAGCCTGTGTACATCTCTGTGTGTGTGTGTGTGTGTGTGTGTGTGTGTGTGTGTGTGTGTGTGTGTGTGTGTGTGTGTGTGTGTGTGTGTGTGTGTGTGTGTGTGTGTGTGTGTGTGTGCGCGCAGACGGGGCTCGTATCATGGCATATTGAGATCCGCCACTGTTGGTTACCCTCAGACAACCGTAATTACGGCCGCTGTGAAAAGGATGGACGCTCGCACGACGCCAGGGGGATTCACGCGGCTCCCCCCTCCAGCCCCGGTGACAGGGGCCTGCGGTGGCAATAGGACGGGCGCTGTCCGCTTGGCACCGGTGGGAGGAAAAAAACAGACGGCGCTAACTCAAAATGATAGATTGGATGTGAACGCTCCCTCTAATCAGCTTGACAAAAAAAAGTGCTCACCTGTTTAAATCCAATTCATGTGCATATACAGCCTGCGTAGGCCTACCATGCATAGTAACGGGCGCAGTATTTAATGCTCTGCTGCTGCATCTGGGGCTGTAGAATGGTGTAAATCGGGGATATTCAACCGCATTTTGATGGGGGCCACGTTTTTTTCTGACATGCTACCGGCTCAGGGGCCTAAAGAACACTTGGTAAAACAAAGATAAAGAACATGTTAAATCACCTTGATATCCTTTGAATTATTTCCAAAATTTCAAAGGAGCTCAGCTAGCTGATCCCCTCTGCAGCCATGCATTGACCTAACACAGTTAGAATGAAGTCCGTTGCTATCTCAGCATTGGGCACACAGGGATCGAATTGGTTTCTGTGGTGGACAAAGGGGCGTGTGGTCAAGCGCCGGCTGCGGACGAGAGCACAGTTCCTTTTTACCGCGACCGCCAAGCTGCCCTTAAATCGGCCCAATCAGCGCCGTCCGACTCAAGGCAGGGAGTTTTCTTAACGTTTTGTTTTGTCTTACAGAGGAGATCGGCGCACAGGCTCGTGAGCAGCCCAGCAGAGGAGCACGATTCCTCCTGTGCCGAGAGGACTATTACTAACCCCGAATATTGTAAGACTCCTCGGTTATCTATATAATTGTGGCCTGCGTGCCACATATTGAAATGGACAATAAAACTCTCGCCATGTCGGCGCACCGCGGCCTGAAAGACTCTGCCTCCCTCCCTAAACCCTTACCTGTGGGAAGAGACCCCCACAAGTGCCCTTTGTCCGCCGCAGTATCCATCTTCTCTTCTGAATCTGGGTAAGAGAGACAAAAAGCAAATTTTTCCAAAAGTATCCCTTGAAAAAAAAACGGATACACTACAGACAATATTCTATAGGTTTTGGCTTTTTAGGTTTTTGGAAACAGCTGTTATTGCAAAGTGACGGGAAACATCCAATCTGTCCATTTTGTTCATTCCTATCAGCTACATATTGGGGCCAGATGATTACGTTAATGTTAAATGAAACACAATACAAGTTAAGACAAAGTAATAACATTTTTTGTTGCTCCACGATGTTGCAACTTTTGTAAAACCTGAAAAACACACATTTTAAATCACAACTTTATCCGGATACGTGCTGAGTGCATGCTCGTCCTCCGTAATTAGTCAACAAGAAACCAATCTGTACTGTGATGACCCTACTCCTCCTCCTCCTCCTCCTCCACCTCTTCCTCTTCTTCTTCAGAGACTCCAATCAGCTTTCCAGGAAGCTGTTCTCTTCTCCCCTGTTGCAGTTGCATCTGCACCATATCACAATGGAAGGCGGCCAACTGAATAGGCAACGTTGTGATCCATTTTCTGAGGGACTCACCTTGAACTCACTACCACCCCCCCCCCCCACGGACTCAGAAACAGCGGGGCCCCCGGTGGATGAAGGGTCCATATTCCATACAGGCTCAAGCAGGAAAGAATATTTGAGCGACACTGTTGTATTTCTATGTGGGGGAGCCTCTCGGAAAGCCACTCAGATGGCGTGTGACAGGCGGAGCTGCTATGCAGACAGTGTATCTGATACAATTGCATGCTGCTGGCTTATAAACATCAATCAACCGTTTCTATCCCTCGCTTGTCCAAAGCCCATCATTGTGCACGTAGGAGAGCCTTCAAAGGGTTGAATGAAATTAACCTGATATTTGATTGTCATTTCTGTGAAGATACTGGGATACAAAATACACTCTTTGCCCAAATTGGGTACGGCCTAACGGTCTAATGAGACTAATCCGTGCAGTGATTTACTGTAGTCGACCCTTTTTAGGCTGAAGACAAATCTTTCAATCCCGTGTCAATCAAGTTCAACCCCATCGCCTTTTATTTCTAACCTGACCGCATTCACACACAGAGCTGTCTCTTCCTCAAATTCTTTTGAGCAGCGTGTGAAACAATGTTATCTGCCGCCGGAAGGGTCAGCGGCAAAATACGGATGTAATTATGTAATTATGGAGAGTGGCGGAAATGACTGGAACTAAAATGGAAATGAAAGCCATGAATCCATAGTGGGGTGGTGGTGGTGGTGGTGGGGGGGGGGGCACTGTGACAGGCTGTGACAAATGCCACAAAAAAAAATCGATGAATATAATCATTATTTCATCGGGAAGTCACATTGAGGATAAGATGGACCAGAGACACCTCGGTGAACCTTGGCAGTTGTAATGGTTGTCATAGCTTGATAGTCAACTGAGCCATTTGGAGCTGGTTTATGGAGATTTATGACGGCGCTGCCTGAGGTCCTCTGCTTAAGCGTAGCAACGTATATTATATACTTAAAATATATTATGGATGATAAATCGCAAACAACACAGTTGAGTCACACGTTAAGGAACCAGTGCATTTAATTAAGCAGGAAGATTCACATAGTTCCAAAACGATTTATTTCCCATTTCAGATAATGGGGATTGAGGTAATCGTAATAGCAAGGATTTATCTATCGATATAAAAATATACATACGTAAAGATAGAGTATGTTAACCATGACTATCCAACCTTTCCATATAACTCATGAAAATCATTGTGATAATTACTATTAATAAAAAAAATAATAAAACTATCAAGTAGCACTCAATGAAGTGCCGATCAGCCACAATCCAATGCGATCCCACAGAAGAGCGACTGTAGCACAAATTGCTGAAAAAGTTAATGCTGCTATGATAGAAAGGTGTCACAACACACAGTGCATCACAGCTTGCTGTGTGTGGGGCTGTGTAGCAGACTGGTCAGAGTGTCCATGCTGACCCCTGTCCTCCACTGAAAGCACCTACAATGGGCATGTGAGCGCCAGAACTGGACCATGGAGCAATGGAAGAAGGTGGCCTGGTCTGATGAATCACGTTTTCTTCTACATCATGTGGATGGCTGGGGTTAGGGTCCGATCCGATCGAGCATCTGTGGGATGTTCTGGAACAACAAGCCCGATCCCTGGGGGCCCCACCTCGCAACAGACAGGACTTAAAGGATCAGCTGCTAACGTCTTGGTGCCAGATACCACAGGACACCTTCAGGTCTTGTGGAGCCCGTGCCTCCACGGGTCAGAGCTGTGTTGGCAGCACGAGGGGGACCTACACAGTATTAGTGGTTATTAGTGGCGGTTTAATGTTGATGTTGATCACTGTGGGTTGTGCAATGCTTTTTGATTCCGACCTTTAGATGTGGACTTTGAAGGAAAGTCTGATTCCTACGTATGTATGACACTGGGCGGGTGAAAGTGGGAGTAGTGGCAGTATGAGTCATTAAAGTCAACGTGGAAATCATTTCTGGCTGTCACGTCAGTGCGTTACTTCGTTGAATCGCTCCCAACTTTCCCTGATAACTTTACCTGATTTTGGATCACGGATTTTGGAATGTGACACTGTGATATCCTTACTATATCTTGACTTTGACCCTCGCCTGAACTGTTTTTTCGGATTTTAGAACGTGGACTTTGTCTTGACTGGTGCTCGGCTAGCGCTAGTTAGCCTTTTAGCCTCGCATATTGCTAACTATGCAATGATATCGATGCCTACCTCCTCGGACTGTGAGAACTGTTTGCGCCTGGTCGACAGACTCGGCGCTCCTGAGAAGTCGGTGTCATCCACAGCCTGCAAGTGGATGTGAAGAAAAAGAATGAACTGTTTGTGCGTCTGACCTCCATCGCCAGCGCTCAGGCAAGGAACATTTCCTGCACCATGTCCTCTGCTGTGATCAGACCGGACTTTGACCCCACTGTCCCTTGGCCCTTGTCCCTTGATCCATTCTGGCTGTGGATCAGTCGGGTCCATCCGACGCCCTACCGGCTGTGATAGAGACATCCTCCGAGGCGGCTGCGGAAGACAGTCGCGCGAGCAGTTTCACCCTGCTGGTCGTTGGGTCATCCATGGTCCGTCATGTCCAGATCAACAGGTGCCGCACTTCCTGCCACCCAGGCGCAGGTGTCAATGACATTAACATCACCATCCCACAGCTGCTTGACCATCACCTGTCAGTCTCTGCTGTTGTGGTGCATGTGGGCGCCAACGACTCCTTAAGGCGGCAATCAGAGAAACTTAGAGAAGATTTTGTCGGCCTCACGAACGGTGTTTGTAATACGAACAGTGCAATGTGCCCGGCCCACTGCCCCCCGCCCGTTTCAGCGACATAAAGTTTAGCCGATTGCGGCAGCTGCACATCTGGCATCCCCCACACGGAAAACTTCCCCACCTTCTACAATAGACTGGATCTTTTTAAGGACGGACGCCTCCATCCAAACCATAAAGGATCCCGTCCACTTTCCAGTAACATTGGACTCACACTGCTCTCCTGCAACGCATTCACCTCCTAACGGTCGGCGAGTCCCGCAACACCCATTCACTATACAGTCACCTCCTCCATCCCCTACTCCTGCAGCCCACTCAGCTCTTCTAAACAGGACTGTTTTGCCTTCCACCATAACCACCATCATTTCCCTCCGTAGACCTATGATAGCACGCTCATTATCACGCCCCCTTAAGGCTAATCATAACAATATAATTTGAGTTCCTAAACAACCCCTGTTACCTTCTGCTGCCGCCATCTGCAAACCTGTGAACGTTGGTCTTTTAAACATCAGAGCTCGAAATAACAAATCCCTTTTATGACATGATGTTATTACTTTTAATAATTTGAATCTTTTTATCATCACAGAGACCTGGTTAAGTCAGGGAGACTCCAGTGGCCTTATTGATGGATTTTACATTGCTCCACCAACCCAGGCTCTCAGGCAGGGAAGGGGTGGCCGGCACTCCCAATTCACATGGCAGTTTTTCATCATTTGAACATCTTGGTTTAATGCTTAATTCTAAGGACCTGTGATAAATTTTTATAGTTTATAGACCACCGAGACCAAATTATGTTTTTAACCAAGAATTTGCTGAGTTGTTATCTCAATCTATGTCAAATTATGACAAAATTCTGGTTTTAGGTGATTTTAACATGCCTAACCCTATGTCTGCGGCCCCAGCCACACTTTTATTACTGATATTATGGATGTTCTTGACTCTTTTAACCTCACTCAAGCGGTACCAGAACCTACAGATAACTCTTTTAACCTACACACAAGGGCCACACCTTTGACTTTGTACTGTGCAGTGGTCTCAGCCCTGAAAACATTGAGACAAAGGATATCTGAATGTCGGATCACAAAGTGGTTTTATTCAGTGTGGTCTTATCCCAATTTTTTTTTAATCACTCACCACAACACTGTCTGCCCCTTCTTTGTCAGCCAGTAAGTTTTCTGATCTTTTCAATGCTGCTGCTTCGCTGCTGCTTAATTGCCTTTTATCCATATTTTAACACAGAGGAGCTCGTCTCCCATTTTAATAACACACGTCTGAGTGCCCTGGACTCTGTCGCCCCTTTCAAGGACAGAAAGTCCAATAAAACATGGATGAATCCACCCAGGACCTAAAGAGAGAATGTACCTGAAAGGAACAGAGATGAAAAAACGGTGGTTTCAACGTATTTAATGAGTTCTGAAACTACGATATGCACAATTATCAAATGGCAGTTAAAGAAGCGGGAGCAGCTCTAAGCTGATTGTTTCAAACCATTGCAACCCCAGAATTTTATTAATGCTAATAGACTCTGTCATCATCCCTTCCCCCTGCTATCCCTTCCCCTTACTCAGGCCTCACCAGAAATGGTGAGGCCTTGTTTCTTTCCGTTGTTAAAGAAACCAAACCTTGATCTCTCTGTTCTTCACAATTTTAGGCCAATTTCTAAACTTCCATTTCTTTCAAAGGTTTTGGAGACGGTGGTATCAACCCAGCTTTTGGCTTTTATTTTTCTACTGTTCACTCCCCCAAAAATTCTACCAGTCAAATTGAGAGTGGCCTTGGCGCTCTGTCCACAAATATTACACCTGTTGCTAGAAACTTGGGAGTACATTCTGTCTGTGACCTAAACTTTGAACAACAAATTAAAAAGATTCCTTCAACTGAGAACCATTTCAAGAATCAAACCAACACTATCACACAGCGACCTGTGTGATATATGGGCCAATGACATACAAGGCGATATCAGGGGTGTATAATACATAGATTATAACAATAATAATTCAATATAATAGTGCCACAACAGACAGAACAAGCCTCAAGAGAGATGTGAGTCAAACCAGTTACAGGCAGAATCATTCATACCAAGGGAAAGCAAATTATTTAGTAAAATGCTACGATTCCAAACAGTTCCTGTATTATGACGAGGGGGAGAATATTGTTAAGTTAAGTTGTGAATTAACCAGTGATTCCAGAGTGGGCGGGCAGGATATCTTACATATAGCAGAGTGAAGATTTAGGGCACTGGTGTCATCCCCTGAGCTGCTTTCCGTATTAAGGGAACTTTACCAGTCACCATCAGTCACCATCAAATAAATAAAGTAATATTGTAATGACAGAGTCAGAAAATGGTCTTTCCTGTGAGCGGGAAAAGCTGCTGCTGAGATGATGGCACGCGGCCGGTGAAGCACAATTTTGGTGTTTTGGGAGTTATTTCCACGCTAAATAGAAAACATCAAGATAATCTTCTTCCTTATACATCTGCTTATGACTGTTCCATGTTCTGTAAAGGCGGAGCACAAAGCAGCAAAAGCCTGATCCGCAGTACGTCCGAGCCCTCACAGCTCTGGCAGAGAAGACATCCAAAGTTCTCAACGCCGCCGCGAGAGAGGGAGCCTCATAAGAAAGGCGCTTGATGTATTTCTTAGGCCCTTGACACAAGCCAGGGGTCATTTCTGATATAAAGCGCACCGATGAAGATAGCGTTCTAAACCCGACGGCGAGAACTTCCCAACTCCAGATGCGGGTTTGTCTGGCTGGGGGGGGGGGTTGGCGTTTCCAGCCTGGCCCGGGACCAGAGCTGGAGACGGGCGGCTGACTGGTGCGAGCCGGTTCCAGGCCTCCTGTGCAGCGGTGGAGGCGGCTGCGAGGCTCCAGGATGCCGCTGCTATCTTTTTGTGCTGTGCCTCGGAGGCAGAGGGAGGACGGGCGGGGAGAGAGAGAGAGACTCAATGAGCAATTTATATGAGCTCAACAAAGCTCTTTCTCTGGACCCTGGAGGCAGGTCTTAATTGTTAGACGCACTATCTCCACTCCTCCACCCCCCCCCCCTCTTTCTTTGACTGTATTTTTTCCTCCTCTCCCTCTCTTTTAGCCCCCCCCCCCCAACACACACACACACACACACACACACACACACACACACACACACACACACACACACACACACACACACACACACACACACACACACACACACACACACACACACACACACACACACACACACACACACCGCCTCCAGCTATGAGGAATTGGATTTGGAGCAGAACGATCCATTTAGTGTCTGTCCTCCATCTCTAACCCCCCTTCCACACCTCCTCTTTACTCACACTCCTCTCTCTCCCGCTCCCTCTCTCTCATCAAAGTCCAGGCTTAATCTCTCTATTTTTACCTGAAGGAATGAAAGGAAGGGATGAGGTAATGCTTTCGCCTGTCCATCAGGTGGCTGCTGATGCGTGGGCCTGCTGGTAAAACGCACAGAGCTGGCGCCCCCGTGCGGTGGTTGGAGGAACCGCGCACCCTGGCTCGGCGCTCACCTCCGAACAGGCAACGACTTGCACGATCAGACGCTGTAAAGATAATAGTGATAAAACTCGCACCGCAGCTTATTCAAAAAAAAAAAAAAAATAAAAAAAATAAAAAAAAATCTTCAGGCTAGTTTAGCTTGGGAGTGGAAATGGGACCGTAACTCAAAACTGTAGAAATCCGTGAGTTCACCAGGTTCAGACGGTGGAAAAAAAAAAAAAAAAAAAAAAACCTCAACCCGTCAAGAAGGGTTTAGGAAACGTTATGAGGGCAGAGCTCCCCCTGGTGGATCAAAACGAGGACGACACAGCCGCATGATTGCAAGCTTTTTTTTTATTTTTTGAAAACAAAAGGCGAGGAGTTCTCTTTAAAAAAAAAAAAAAAAAAGGTTTTTTTTGGTAGAATTGCATTCAAAAAGAAATAAAATAAATGTTTCATGAAAAAAAAACAGGTTCCTTCGCAAGAACCTACGTCACAAATGAAAGGAACGTGTCCATAGTAAACATCCAGCATATATATAAATATATGGATATATATAGATAGAGAGAGAGATAGAGAGCCTGCCTAAATTTAAGATGCATGTGTGGCCATTATGGTTTTTTGTTTATTTTCCAGGTGTTATGATGTGAAAACAATAGGCCGGTGTTTCCACTGTTTTCAAACGAACTAAAAGATGATGACGGGGGGGGAAAAAAAAATGGATGCAACGCTTTCTTGAAGGAAAAGAAACTGTAAAAACAGAAGTAACATTATGCCATCTATTCTGAAAGACATGATTATTTTGGCGGTAAGCCTAAAAATTGGTCCCAGTTTAGCAGTTCTTTTGGTCGAGGATGATGAACATCGGTCTGGCATCATGTTGGGTACAGGCATATCACTTGATCTTGATTCCTTTTTAATTAATTAAAAGATCTTTAATTTGTCAGTTCACACCCATGCCATAAGAAGACAAACCCTGTTACTGAGTGCCCACCCAAGAAAAGAGCTTCCTACCATCGACAACAGCAAAGCCAAAAAGGGCAAAACAATAAAATAGAATAAATATAAACTCAATCATAGCAAATCATAAATAGCCAGTGTAGTAGCAGAGAATTAAAAAAGTTAAATAAAAAAACTCTCAAAATCAAAGGGAGGGAAAAAAGAAAAGAAATGCAGAAAAAAAACAGCGATGGAGGTGTAGATTCCCTGTGCTTGTACATCCTTCACCGACCTGAGATCTTACTATCTTTCACATCCTCCGTCCAAATGACCGTTTTGTTGACATCCCCCCCCAACCAACCCCCACTCCCCCCATCCAGAACTCTTGCGTCCATCCTTCATTGGTCTTTCTTGTGGTGGGCGGTGTGGCCGTTGGTCTTGCTGTGGTACGGCTGCAGAGCGTCTGACCTCTGCTCCAGGAAGTGACGGAGCCGATCTGGAAAAGGAGCGATGAAGTCATTCCAAGGAAAGGCGTGTGCACAGCATTTAACATTCAAAGTCTATAAAACACAACCATCTGTATAATGTTATAATAAAACATGTTTACCAAACAAAAACAACAAATTAAAAGGTCATTAATAACACACTATATGAGAAATTGTTTTTAAAGTGAGTAATAAAAAATGTCATTATTTTCATAAAATAAATGTATTTCCCCATCCACACAGCACATATTAATAAAATATAAAAGCATTATATAGAATTAAAATATGATCTTTTATTTGTGTCCCTCCGTTTTGTTTTCCCCATCCGTCACACCAACTTATTTTCCTTCCAAAACAAATTAACTGTCGCATCGCAGAGAGAAAGTGACATCATTTAAGCCTTCAGAGGAGCTCAATTCAAAACCTAAAATTATGATCTTATTTATTACCGATAATTTGATGTTTAATGACAGGTGTCTCAAAATATAATGTTGGATGGGGTCTGTCAACCCTAACCTATCCGCCCCATCACTGACAACAGACGGAGAAAACAGTATTTAAATTAATTCTTAGTGATTTGTGTCTAATAATGGGCCAATTAATTTAACCCTGATGTATACATTTTTTGTGTGGCGGCCATTTTACCCCATCTCATGGAATGACTCCGCTATGGCTTTTTTCGCAACAATAATAAGAAAATAACCAATCTTTGAAGAAAAAATAAATTAATTAATTTAAAAAAATACGTTTGTTATCGTACCGTAGGTGATCCTCCCCGCATGCTCCGTGCTGAGGGCCGTTAGGAGTCTGGAGAAGTCCGTCTCTCGGACACCCAACATGGCTTCCAAGACGGTTTCCACGTCCCTGTGTTCCAAGCCCCCGTCGTCCTCGCTTTCGTACATCTGGGGGGGGGGGGGGGGCATTAAGGAGAAGAGGGCGATAAAAATCTGGAACCTGGAACAGAAACCCGAAAAGAGGGCAAAGGGCACTCACATGGAAGGCCAATCTGAGGGTCTCCATCGGTCGCGATAACTGGCACACGGCAGAAAGCGCTATCACGTAGCGCCTCAGGTCAATCTTTCCGTCTCCCTGCTGCAAAGAAGAAAATCACTCAATTCAACGGGGGAGTCCATCTGGGATGTTTCACTCGCTCGGAGTAAACTTTTGACAGTGATTTTAAGTATTAGAGCTTGGAAACCTTGGCGTTAGACCATTACATTTAGCATTATGAAGGTAAGTCAGCTGCAAAAACAGGTGTGAACTTTGAGGTTGAAATTTTGTAAATCGCTGTCCCTCAATATTTGATCGAAAAGAAATGATTTGAAAATTTCAAGAATCAAGTGCTAGCTCAAAATAATTCAAAATAAATATTGCTTGTGAAAGTCACATTTTGGGGAAGATCTGCACCAACACTACTTTTTGCGTTTTTAGGCAGAACTGGACTGGGGAGAGGGAAGTGGAGAGGAATGGGATTCAGGCTTCAAACTCGCAGAATGACAACTGTGCGAAATGTCACAGATATAATAGTGACCTAACTTTCATTATTATGCAAAGTGTGGTCAAACCAACATGGCTCGTTGATCCTCTGATGGTAATCACCAATAACTGAACCGCCAAATATCCAAAATGGGTGTTTCCAAATCCAGGCTGAAAGCAGAAAGTGCTACTTGAGCAAGTGGAAGATGCAAGATGGGATTCGTGTATTTCTATTTGCAGATTGGGAGGTTGCAAAAGAAAATCGTCCAGTTTTGAGGGAAGATGGAGACTTGTATGCCTTGGGCGTGTTTAGTAACTTTAGCGTCATGCACCTCGTCCAGCAGTCTGTGGACTTGGGAGAGGGTGTGTGTGACGGGCAGGCCGAGGTGCTGGGCCAAGTCCTCCAGGCCCAGTCGATCCCCCCACAGCTTCCTGGCTCTGCCGGCCTCGCGCTGCAGCTCCACGTCCGTCGACCCGACTTTCAACCTGCGAACAGCAAACAATGCTCAAGACAACTACAACACCTAGATAATCACAGACGGAGACAAAGTTCAATGCTTTTTTTTTTTTAATGTGAATCCTCATTTTCCACTCACACCTCGTGTAGTACGTAAGTGATGGGGGACAAACCACAATCTGCATTCTGTGCAAAAACTCAATCCATATTCGAGGAAAAGCTCGGTCTCAGTTTTGCAAATTCAGGTAGTTATCTAAAAGAGATGGGTTTGGTTTTATTGCTTATTTCACTGTTTACTGACACCATTTTAATTGCTCACGTGCTGCAGTGTTGTTACCGGTGTTGAATGTGTGACCTGCCAAATTGTGTGATACTATTTCCCCCCGTGTATTTACAAGACATCTAAAAGATTAGTGTACACAGAAATTACAGGATGGTTGCTCGCCACACAAAACGTAATAAATAAACGCCATACATTTCTCATAAAAATATGAGAAATGTAGGTCACCCCCAAAAAGGTGTTGGATCTTCTTTGGTTGTCTTGCATGAAGCAATTTGCTCAAAACTGTTCAACGAAAACAGAAAAATGTTTGCGCCAACAAACAGCAAATTTATGAAGAAAAGCAAAGATATTTTTCTCCTCAAAGTGGCAAAATCAGACTGCTGTGGGATCATGTTATGTGGAGTGAGGTTTCGAATGCAGATTGTGGATTTGTCCCTCGTACTTGCATTGAACTTATTAAACTTACCTATGTACCGTGTGAGGGGTGGGTATGAAACAGGGAAACAAAAAAAAAAAAAAAAAAAAAATCCAAACTATTCCTTAAAACCAAGGAAAATCCACATCAACATGAAAATATTGTTGCCCCACAATAACCCCAGGAAAATGCAGTTGGGGCCAGTTCCCCCCCAACTACCATAAGATGTCGCCACCGGACCACATTCACTTCCCAAGGGTTTAAAGTCACAATTGTGTTAAGAAGGCTTTATGGTTCTGCGTCGGCGCCTGCGCACATAGTCCGCCGAAACGCTAGATGGCAGCGACAAGTTTATTTTAGCATGGGATAAAAACGGATCGCGGATATTTCACACCGCGAAAGTGAGTGCCATTTGTTGGTCATTATAATTAGAAGATGATATATGATATGATGAAAGTCATATTGACATATTTTGGAACCTCCTCAGCCAGCCTCTCTCTCGATCTGCTCCCTGTTGTTTTTCACCTGAAACACGAGAAACGCATAGCGGGGGGAAAGCAGACCAATCGCAGCTCTTGCCGTCTTGCGTCGCCCCGACACGTAGTCACATTTTTGGAGAGGCCTCTGCGGGCAATGCTGGGGATGCAGAGACCTACAGTGTACCTATGCAGAACCGTAAAGCAGAACCATAAACACACACCCATCCTCCACCCAGTCCAACCAGTCAGCCCAGTCCTTCCCTCCTTTACTCACCCCAGGCGAGACACCAGCCTATTAAACGCCAGCAGGGTGCTGTTGCCCGGGATACGCAGCGGGCCCTGCGATAGGCTCAGCTGCAGGTCCTCGAAGGACAGGTCCGTGAGGGGCAACCGCAGCGCCCTATCAGAAGGCAGGACAAACAGAAAACATCAACCAGGATGTTCTATTTACTTGTCCCGATAACCTGTTGGTAATATAAACGCTTGTGTGACGGAGAAACACAAAAAACGTGACGGATTCAAAAAGACGTTCCCCGAACACACTCACTCGGCCATGAGGCGCCTGACATTACAGGCGAACAGGGCGGGGTCGCACTTCTCCTCCGCTGACGGAGTGTAAATCGGAAGGTACTGGGAAAGGAAAGAGGACGGGAGTTGAAATAACAAAATGTCTCTCCAGCGCCGGAGAAGAAGGCGACACCTTGAAATATTTCGACGCTCACCTCAATCTCCATAGAGTTGTGGAGTTGGCACAGTGTGAGCCACAGGATCTTGAATCTAAAAAAATAAATAAATAAAAAGGAGAGGCAGGGGAGGAGGATGAGGAGTGTGTGTGTGTGTGTGTGTGTGTGTGTGTGTGTGCTGTGCACTTGAAAAGACAAAGGAGTAGAAGTGGCCTGAAGTGTGGAAATCAAAAAAATAAAAAAAAAACAACAAAAGAGAGGTCCAAGAGAGGAAAGTTCGAGGGCAAAAAGGAGGCGTGTCAAAGTGTACAAAGTCACGGATGATCGCCCTGAAGCGCAGCGGCGCATTTCTTTGGTTTTCTCATGGAGAGGGGCTTGTTAACAAGTACAAGCAACCAGGCCGTGTGTGTGTGTGTGTGTGTGTGTGTGTGAGAGAGAGATACTTACGCGCCGGGACCTTGCCAGGTCCATGTAACAGTATCCTGTGGAGAGGAAGGGGAAAGAGGAAACAGCCTTAAGATACACATACGCTACTCACGTGTACACAGAAACTCCCCACAGCGAGTTGCCCGTTTTCCATCAGCTCATGATGCCACTTCTCTCCCTGTTTAACTGCCGTGGGTGGGGCGGACACCTTCATTTATTTATTATAGTCATTTAGGAGATTAAAAACAAAACAAAAAATAAATAAAAACCACACTTAATTCAGGGAAACGTATTTACTCCTATTCACACTACTATCGAAACATTCTGTGGAAACACCAAAGATCATCACCTCAGTAGTTTATTATCTCTTCAGCAGGAGTGAGCCGCAGTAAAAATAAAGCTGTGTCGTAAGAGTAAGGAAGAGGTCATTTTTATTAGAGGGCAGCTACGCTATGTTTCAACCCAGGCCTTATTAAAACGTTGGTTCCCATCATTCATAGCGCAACCTCGACAACCTCGCAACCATTTCCTATTGAGAAATGTACCACTCTGCTGCGGCTTCTCACTGTGCCTCGATGCAGTCCAACGGGGCAAAGGATTAAGAAAAACATTTAAAAAAAAAATGTTCATCTCAATCTCAAATAAGAGAGGCTCACAATATTGTCAGGTAATGTGATTATATTTTCAGACCGCCAATTAGCGCTTTCGGCTACATCCGCCTTGACGTACGAGACTAGAAACAGGAATTGTGCCGCTTCCAATTGGCGACCTACTGTAGCCAACATCCCGCTTTGGATGTACTGTGTCACTTGTAATTGCAAGTAGTTTTAAATACAATGTAATATAACTGTTATTCATAACATGTTAACAAAATACCCGAAGACCAGTGTGATTATACTAAGTTTGCCTTTTTAGAAAAAAAACAAAAGTTAATGTGTTTGGGTTTTTTTATAAGGATAAAAAAAAAAAATTCCCCAATGAACTGTAAGTTTCTCAATCATAAAGCACTGTTATGGTTGTGCTATAAATGACGGGAACATACATTTTAATAAGCTTTGAGTTGATAAAGAGCCAACCTATTCTTTTGAAGTGATTAAGAAAAGATTACATTTTTATGTGAAAGCGTATATAGCAAAAATGTGGTTAGGAATGATAGCCCAGCCCAATCAATATACTGTTCATGTAAAACTGGATAACATTTGAAATTCTTTCATTATCAGCCAGGCAGAGCAACAAGGCGGTAAAGGTGATACGCTTTCACTACGTGCGTATGCGGGGAGGGTGCGTGCGGGAAATCTGGAGGAAATGTTGACGGAGCTTTCGAGGGAAGAAGGATTAAAACAGGTCATAATGGGCGGTGCATTATTCATTACATCGGGAGGCGACAGGAGAGACATTACACCTGCTGGTGATGGGGGGGGGGGGGGGCAACACACCTGTGTGTGTGTGCGAGAGAGAGAGAGAGAGAGAGAGAGATGAAATTTCATCCTATGAGAACATGAAGTCATTCAACGGGACACAAGCGCATTCGGACGTAAGGGAAAGAAAACCATTATATCGCTGGTGTGTGTGTGTGTGTGTGTGTGGGTGGTCGGGTGTCGAACCTAAACTTGGATTACAACCAATCCATTTTTTGTTTGTTTTTTTTGGGGGGGTGAACGCAGGACATTTACCAATTTGTTGAGATACCTCAACACCACTGGTTGTACTGGGAGCGCCGGGATGAACGCACCTGAGAGAGAGAGAGAGAGAGAGACAGAGAGAGACAGTCAGGTGTGTCCCTAGCAGACACAGTTTCCCGTTCAAACCCTAATGTCCTCCTGTTGAGAGACGGACGGACAGACGACCGTGCACCACATTCACTATTCATCACCCCAACGGATGCGGATATGCACCCGTCTATGAGCTACAGCTCCCTGAATGCATGGAACCATGGGAGGGGTACCAGACAGGACAGATAACACTTTGATTGATGCCCAGGGGAAAATTTGGGTGAAGGAAAAAGGTCATGTAGGTCGGTTACGTTATTAGGATTGAAAATGGCGTCTCATCGTAACATAGTCGACATGAATGATTATGGGAAATAAGGACCGACTACTTCTCACGATCAGAGTTCCGAAATATTTGAGGGGAATTTTGGAACAGCTACCGTTCCGTTTTTACAGATGCGGTTCAGTCAAGTGAACTTCCAAGGTTTCAAGAGCTAACGGAGGAGACTAGAAACAGGAAGTTTTGTCGCTTCATACTGGCAACCTACTGTAGCCAATGTTCAGGTGGCTTATTCAACGTGGACACTACATCTATGTACTGGATGGGCACGATTAGTCGACTCCAGCAGTGACATCTACTTCCGGGAAACCATTCATGATTAATAAGAGTAACACATGCATAGCACACAGTAGAACGTGCTTGTATGAGAGAATGATGGCGGCGAGACGGAGCTAAGTGTGGTGTTATTTTACCCAATTTGGGAAAAGGTATAGAGTGCTCGTTGTGTGGGATGAAGCTGTCTTACCACGGTTCTACTACTGTGATGCGGAGTCATTTGTAATTTTAGCCGTTTTTATTTTGTCATCTCTGGATACACTCCTTTTTGTTTGGTCGCTGTAGCACTTTGTCCACTTGGAAAAATAAAAGAATCATTTTAAATAGTTGTAGTTATATTATTTATGTACTGGTAACTGTTTTTACGTGCGGTTCACGGTCTATGTTGGGGGGGTGATGACGTCACGGCTAGTCGAATGAAATTCTTGTTAGTCGACAGCTAAAAATGTTTTAATGCCCATATCTCTAGTGTCTATCCATCTATGAATAAAGATAGATATCTATCTTATCAATAAAGTCTTAATTACACATGGGCCCAGTGCTTAGTGGAACATTATTCAGAGGCCTTAACAGCAGATAGGGAAGAGGAGAGGACTGCATGGTGCACTTAAACAGTCTAGGCAAAGACACACACACACACACACACACACACACACACACACACACACACACACACACACACACACACACACACACACACACACACACACACACACACACACACACACACACACACACACACACACACACACACACACATACACCTGATAGAACGCTACAGCTCTGTTGTCCTGAAAGCCAGTGAAAAGACATAACCAGAGGAGACACATCCAGGGAGAAACAATAACACACAGCAGACAGAGCTGGACACTGTGTGTGTGTGTGTGTGTGTGTGTGTGTTAGAGCAACGCAGCACTGGCAGAGTGTGACCACAGGGCTTGCCGGGAACAACAGAGGAGTAGAAGAGAGAGGATTAACCAGGGACAGGGCGCAGGAAACAATGGCAGACTTCACAACTGGGTTACCATAGGTCAACACACACACACACACACACACACACACACACACACACACACACACACACACACACACACACACACACACACACACACACACACACACACACACACACACACACACACACACACGCGTCCCACACAGATAGGACTACAGAGTGCAGATAACACAGAAAGAGACGTTGGCGCACATACCAGGCTTGAATCTGATGAGGCCAGATCTGTTGGTGCACGTTCCCTCAGGGAAAATCATCATCTGAAGTGAAAATGCACACACACACACACACACACACACACACACACACACACACACACACACACACACACACACACACACACACACACACACACACACACACACACACACACACACACACACACACACACACACACAGAACAGGCATGTCATACTTAACCTTACTGTATTACATTGTCTTGGCCTATGTGTGTCTGTGCATGTGTGTGTGTGTGTGTGTGTGTGTGTGTACCTGGGGCCACTCCCCTGCCAAGTGGGACCTCCGCTTGATCTCCTCCACAGTCTTCCTCCGAGAATCCTGGTCGGATCGGAACACCAGCACGGGCCGGATGTAGTTGATGAGGGCTGGAGAGTGAGAGTAGACATCAGGACTGGAAACAAACATCTTTTTTTATTTGCTATTATAAATTTTTATATTATAAGATATTAATCAGATAATTCAGGAATTTATTTTAATTATTGTAATATTTAATTGTTATTATTATCATTATTATTTATTGTTATGAATATTTATATAATGTGATACAGGTACTCCTCACTTAACGACCGAGTTCCGACCAATGACCAGGTCGTTGAGCGAGGAGCCGCCCACTTACGGAAACATCAGTCTTGGAGATTGCGAACGCTAGTGTAGTGACACCGCACTGACCGACTGCGGGAGCGAGACTGAGAAAGCGTGATGCGAGAGGACATGCTTGACGCGGAGATGCCGCGCTGCCGTTTCCACGACCAAAGTTCTCGTACAGCGTACATTACCGACTGGTCAGAGTACGTGTGTGTCTATGTATGTATGTATGTATGTATGTATGTATGTATGTATGCATGCATGCATGTATACACACACGCATGCATATATATATATAATTTTTTTTTTGCCCCTTTAACTGAATGAGCTGTATTCACAAGTATTCTATGGCACCAAAAGCGTTTTCCTAGCATTTTAGTTAAAGGGTTTCCTCTGAAACTCAAAAGTTCTGAAAGCTGCTGAGAGCAACGTTTTTTTTGTTTTTGGTTTTTTTTTTACAAAGGAACGTGATGAAATCTTAAGATAAGTGAAAGAAACACGGTGACATCGCTTCACGAAACTGCTCATTTGGCTCGTCACGGTGATCGCTCGAGAAAGGACGTTGGTAAAATGCATCATAGAGATGCAACAGCGGGAGGCGCAAATCAGTTGTCCGCCCAAATAAAAGCTTTTGAGATGCTGATTTCCTATACGAAGACAAAAATAAAACCGTCAATTGTCAAGTCGCATGCTCGGGCTCTTGTGAAATAAGAAGCGGATATGCGTTTAAACTGCCTTTGAATAGCCTAAAATAAACGTGGATGACGGAAAGGAACTCTGTGAAATCAAACCAAGCAAAGTGGATGCAAGCTTTTACTCCTCACTCAACTTGTTCATAAAAGGGAGGACATTTAAAAAGGGCAAATTTGGAGCTGGGAGCATTTCGGAAGCCGAGACACACTGAGGAGTCCTCCTCCACCACCGCTCTCCAATTTTTATCAGACCGAAAAAGAAAAGAAAGAAAAAAAGGTACACGTCCTAAATTAGCCAGTAAGATTTTCTCCTAAAGCAGCTAATGAGGAGCTACTTTTATCCCCGAGACCGTCATCTTTTGTGATTATGGTCCCTAAACACTAACCAAAATGATATAAATGGAATTCTTGTGTTTTGTAAAAAAAGAAATAAACTTTGATTCTTTATTCCCACTACATTCACCATGTCCAACCTAAATTTCAGTTCTAAAGAAAGAAGACGAATGCTTGAAAACCAACATATACACCAGCCACTATGTATCAAGAGCAATGAATGGAATCAAATGGCAATGAGAATAAATGCAATCAGAACCCAAACAAAAACAATGGCACAGGAGTTGGTGCGGGACGGTAGTCGTTCGACTCACTGCCCCAGACCGGGATGCTCCTGCTCTCCAGCTTGGTGACGATGGAGCTCATCGTCATGGTGACGGGGATGGCGTCGAAGTACGACGAGTGCGGTGCCAGCGTGAGGATGGGTGCCTCGGAGGGCACGGCCCGCTCCCCCTTCACCCGGATCCAGTGGAAGCCGCCGCAGAACCACATGGCCCGCATGATGGCCCTCAGCAACAGGTCTATCAGCCTGCGGGGGCAGGGGTGCAAACAGATTAGCGGGGGATGACAACCACGTTTGAACCCCGTCTCCCGCATGGAGTTTGCATGTTCTCCCTGGGTTTGCAAGGCGTCCCCCTGGGCGCTCTGGTTCACACGAACCGTGCATCTGAAGTTCGTGTGAAGACTACAAATGAACGATTCTCTCACTGCCCTGACACATTTAAGAACCTGCTTTTCTATTTCATGGTCTTCCGTACAGGTGTGTTACTTAAGTCGTCCGCTTCTCTGTTTGTAATACTCTGGGATATCAGTCGCACTTGAACAAGAGGCTCTTTAGCAACTCACAGTACATTTTCTTTCTTTTTTTTTTCTTTTTTTTTTTTTTAGTAAGAATGGAAGGATTTCAGCCCTCAGCTTTCACTGGTCTGCAGATAAGATCCTCTCGGGACAAAAAAGCTGTTTCTCAACAGCAGGAAACCAAGGAACCAAAGAACCCAAACCTGTGTCGCCCAGCCCATAGATCTAAAAATGGCGATGTTTGATTTATTTTTTTTTCTTTTTCAATTTTTAAATCCCTTGTTGCTGTGCCTCACCGGTTGCTATTTTTGAAAAATATATAAAAATAAACGGTTAAGTGTTGAAACAATGATGAGACAAACTTGAGTTTTTAAGTCACCTTTTTGATGGCTGCTGATTTCGGTCATTTCTATTTTTTCTTTTCTTTCATGAGAAAAAAATTAACATGCGTCCATGATACAATTGGGGACATGACGCTGGATGAAAAGCAGCTCTGCTTGGGTCACACCAAGTACCAGGGAGAGAATGACAACGTTACTACGTAGTGGCATCTCATCAAGAAACAATGCAAGGCTTGTTCTTGCACTAAAAAAAACAAACTGAAATATTACGTATTAAATAGATTTGAAAACTATAATATAACACTATGATGTCAAAATGTATACACAGCATCCAAACACATGATGGTCTCCCACAAATGCTATAACAAGAAGCATGTTGTGCACTTCACCTCCAGACTCCTACTGCGTCACAGTTGGTTATTAGCGCATCTGCTTACACACACACACACACACACACACACACACACACACACACACACACACACACACACACACACACACACACACACACACACACACACACACACACACACACACACACACACACACACACACACACACACACACCTCCTCCACCATGACTGCGGCTCCATGGCGTAGTCGGAGCGCCCCAGCGATGCGGCGAAGGCGAATGGCCAGGCCAGCAGCATGAGGAAGGCCACCAGCAGCAGCCGCACGGGGAAGACCGTCACCGACATCAGACCAATCTGGAGAGGAGGAGAGGGGGAGACATGTTTAATTTAATTGCTTTATTTATTCATTCACTTATTTCTTCTTGAGAGCAGTGTTAAAACATTTCTATTTTTGGCGATCGTCACTTATTTGTATTTTTATATTGAGAGAGAGAGAGAAAGAGAAAATTGTTTGAATTCCAGTGTATCTCCCATCTGTAATGCCACATACTGTACACTCATTGCCAGAATTCCAACAGAGGGAAAGGCTCAAAGCCAATGATTATCTGTCTATGCCTCCTGCCATGCAGTCAACCATTCGTTCGGAGGCCGGAGGTGGGGGGTGGTGTGTGTGTGTGTGTGTGTGTGTGTGTGTGTGTGTGTGTGTGTGTGTGTGTGTGTGGGGGGGGGGGCAAAGTGAATTACTGCCTTCAAGAAGGAAAAAGCAGCCGCCTATCCTTCCATCAAAGTGTTCAACGACATGGCCAATACGCAGGTCCACACATCCATACTAGCAGCGAACAAGCTGAGAAATGATGTGTGTGGAGAAAAAGAAGGCACAAAATAAAGAAAGAGAGCCCGACCCCCCCTTCTGACGCTACAGGCCAGGACGACCTTAACATTTCTTTGGATTTAATTTGCGTACTTACTCCTACATGCAGGTAACCAAGACAATCTTCAAATCACAAATCTTATCAAAGAGAAGAAAAAAAAAGTGTATGAAACAAGCTCCCTCATCATACAAGGTAAAGCTGGGTGATATATGGTTGGTAATATAGATGCTGTGAGACTAGATGGTGTCTGGGGCTTTAGCTATTGTAATATTGTGATTGCTGTATTTAAAGCAGCATTACGGTTAAGTAATGCACTTTACATAGACTGCTGCTTGGTCATAATATCCACATTGCTTGATTGGTTGATTGTTTTCCAATATTTCTCACATATTTGAGATAACAAATATTAAATACATATTTATAAATAGAAGAAAAGTAACATAAGAAAATAAATACATAAATAGAATAAGATTACATAAATATATAAATATGTCCAATATTTCATAAATATATTACGAAAGCATCAATAGTCATCCCCAAAAATATAATCAAATCATCAACATTGAGGTATTCGTCGAACGATATGGTGGATTTTGAAGTGTGTACGAGCGATTGATGAGTCCTTTAAGGCACCGGTCACACAGTATGAGTGCAAGTCAGAATCGTTAAGACCTCAAACCTAATGAAGCTCGCGCCAGATAGCGGGATGAGAAGTCAGCTGATTTGATCCGTCATGCCTTTTCCCTTACTGTAATGAGGAGAGTATGATGTGTGTTTTGTTGTGTGTGTGTGTGTGTGTGTGTGTGTGTGTGTGTGTGTGTGTGTGTGTGTGTGTGTGTGTGTGTGTGTGTCACCAGGGGTCAGACCGATTGCAGCCAGCAGCCTATTTTCGACAGCCAAGTTGACTTAAAACCACCCCCCGGCCTCAGTGGAACCATGTGACTCTCTCCTCCTTCCCTGTCCCAGGGGGGAATCTTCTCCACCCGCTCATCCATAGCACCATTCCTTGCTGCTGGTGGTGGTGGTTTGGTTCATCCAACCCCCAACACACACACAATATTCAAGTGAACCCCCCCCACCCGCCCAGGTGCAGCCCGCAGGACTAGATAAATAAATAAACAGTAATGGGGCTGATTTATGGCGCTCCGACGCCTCCCCGCAACCACCGCGGCATAACAAATCTATCTGGATAGGAGGTTTGGCTGGTTTATCCTATCTGTCCCTCTGAAGTCCTGCTGAAATCCAGAGTGAGCAATTTCTGCGCCAAGCATTTTGCTTCTGGAGCTCTTCGTCCGGGTCCTCCAGGGTTTCAGAGTTTAGTTGCAGGTGGAGGGGACATCATCTTATCCTACGGGAGCGCTCGGCGCTGCGTTTCCAGTGAAAAATCCGGGGGCCCTTGGGAGGGCAGAGCGCATTAGCGTCTGAAATATTCAAGAGGTTCTGGGGCGGGGGTGTGTGCGTGCGGGGGGGGTCGTGCGGGGGGGGGGGGGGGGGGGGGGGGTCATGCCAGTCCCATTGTCTTAATTCCTGCTGACACATCTTATACATATGAAGGCCATGAAGTCCCGGATACCTCATCCGTACCCAGACTACCAGAGACGCGTGGTTACATAAGCAGAAAACCATGGAGCCATATACAAAACCATCTCAGGCCCATATACTGTATGTACCAGCACGGTACAAAGGGTCTCACCCAGCAGCGGAGACAGATGGGGGAGGTTAAGAAGAGGGGAGGGGAAGACAGATGGAGAGTGTAAGGGGGCCTGTACGGGGCAGAATTAACGCCTGGGCACCAAAGGTCTCGCTTCAGTCGAGGGACGTTGATGACGGCTGTCCCGAGACGGTGTTAAAATGCTCTGAAATCTTTTATCAGCTAGAATCGACAGTGAAACGCGCCCGGTTAGGCAGCGTGAAACCATCAATAAGAGACCAATCAGAATAGAGTATTCCACAGCTTGTGTAATGTTTTTTATGATCTACTTTGTAAAGTCTATATACATTTCTATTTTCCTATACATTTTACAGTCATATCTCCGTTCCTATACCCTGTCACCATTGTTGAGAGAACTTTGAAGTTGCAATAAAGAACTGCCGCAGCTTGCTGTTTATATCTTTATCAATTAATATTTGTAGAAAATGTGCAATTCACTGTGTTTTATTATTTTTTTATTCTTCATAATAAAGTCCAAATTTGACATGCTAAGGATTGCATGTAAATAACATACAGTGCATGGAATAGATGGAATAAAAGCACTTGCAGTTATTGGTGCATAATTTACTGTGCAAGGGCTAAAGCATTAACAAGCGATGAACAGCCAAATAGAAAACATCCTGGTGTTTGGCCTAATGGGTTACACTGCATGGCTGAAGGGTATTTTACTCAAACAAGGTTAGCCCAAAAGCAAGAGAAGGAGTTGGATTTCCATCTTGTAGCTGAATTGAATAGACAACAGTGGCTATTCTAATTTGGCTGCTCTGACCCCTGAATCATGCTCATTTGGTTTGTTAAAATGATCTAATAAATAATTGAATGTGAAAAAGAACGTGGGCGTGATACAAATTCTCCTTATTTACACCTTATTTTGGGCAGTAGCCCTATTTCTATATAAAGAAATTGATTTGTGTTTTTTTTTATATTTTAAGTCCAGAAGGCCCCAGGTGAAATCGAATAGAACATTTGCTGCGAGCCGAGTTGATCCTACAAAATTTGGACATTCACACCCCTGCCTTTTCTCCCCCCCCCACCCATTTATCTCTATCTCTGGTCAATTACATAATGGACTGTGTGGAGTTGCCTCAAGTCGGCTGGGCGGCCGTGGGAAAGGGAGCCCTGCTGCCGTCTGCAGCCACGGCTTGACCAAACATACCTTTCCCCCTAATGTATATTAGGATTTTGTTCTTTTAAAATGCACAAGTCTGGTTGTTTCAATAAATTGACTTAACAAAAACAAATACTTTCTAGGGCAGAGAGCAATTCCTGGTGCAGGCACCTGCAGTTTTGCCAATCAAATGGAGACATTTGGCATTCAAAAAAACATCACCAATCAAGTCCCTCTCTCTGATTTTAGTCTTGGACATGCCACAGATTGCCCTGCGGCCCCCAGAGTCCCAGGACCTGGGGCAGCTTATCTCCTTCCTGTGGTGAACAGCACCCTGGGGTGTGGACTAATTGTTGTCCAATTTGAAGGGCCCTTGATTCACTGACTTCCACCTGGCGACCGAGGAGAGCACACACACACACACCACACACACCACACACACCACACACACACACACACGCACGGCGTAACGCCCATGTTTACGCTTGAAGCGCACAGGCCAAAATGTCCGAGCTCCCCGTGGTACTGCGGTCGAGCCAGCCTCCACTTCAAAAAGCACGGTCAAAGCAGCCCACACGTTGTTTTGCAGTACATGTATATACTAGGCATTACGGTAAGAGCATGTAAGAACTGATTTCAAATGAAAAGGGACGTCAAGGGAACAAGATTTCACATTCATTCAGTCAATAATGAATGAATGAATGAACAAATTAATAAAAATACATATATAACTAAATAAAGCTGCAGTGGAATTGGTCTGGGGAAACAGGAAGTTTCCTTTTATTAGCAATGTGAAATCAGACGTAACATAGCTTATGAGATTTTAGAGGGCTTTCATTTTGAAAATCAACATCACAATTTGCTGTTATTGTCTGAGTGACATTATGAGCTGGTCTACAATGATTCTGAGGTTGAATTGGCAGTAGTTCGTATTTTCTGGTGTTATTCATTTTATTTATTATTTAATATAAATTCATTTTGCTTTATTTAGTTATGTATTTTTATTAGTATTATATGTGAAATCTTGTTCCCCGTAACGTCGCTTTTATTTTAAAATCAGTTCTTTCACACTCTTACCGTAATTTCTATACAGGTGTGGAAAAAAAACACAGGGGTTAGTTTGACCGTGTTTTTTCGAAGTGGAGGCTTGCTTGACCACAGTCCCGTGGTCAGGGACGTACGTGGTGGTGCATTGAAATTTGCAGTCAGCATGCACTGTTTAAGTCAAATAATGTTCAAAATCCCAAAATCCACTTTTGAGGACTTTGTTTGCCAAAGCTTTGAGAATTACATCCACACCCAGAGTTTAGACACTGTAAATTATGGCTGCAGGAAGAACATTCGAAATTTGAATTTGAATATTAAAAAAAATAAAATAAAATAATAATAATAAATCACAATTTGAATGCTGAAATTGCCATTCGATTGTGTATATTTTTTTATAAATGAATAAATAAATAATTTATTATAAATCTTTTGGTTACAACATTAGTTAATCAACTCGCATGTGATGAGCAATAGAGTTAATCCAGTTTGTTGCATATTGAACGGATATTAGAGAGAAATATTCCCGGTAACGGTGTGTGAAGTACGCGTCAGCACAAGCACACCAGCACGTTTCCCCCTCCTCCGCCGTTTCACTGTGTTCAAGGGGGAGTGACCAGACTGTCCAGTAATTCCACAGATGCGGCGATGAAAGTAGGAAATGAACCTGACCATCCCCATCAACCTAATGCAGAGGTTATCAACCACCATTTGCCACCGGGCCATGAGAATGCAGAGGGTAATTTTTTCAGGAGTGATCTGCGATCTGCTCCGCAGCGAAGGAGCAGCAGGAAACTGAGTAAATTGAATACATGTAGAGTTTTTATTCGCTCTGTCTGGAGAAAAGATCGCTTTGATTGAAGCTGTGGAACTGTGCATAACGCCCCCCCGCCCGGTACTAAATTTGAGCATTAAAAATTTGGATATATTTGAATATGGAAAATTATAAAGCATACTGTGGCAGTTTCGCCTACCACACGGCACCCAAGTGGCATTTTCAGGGCCCTCCAGCACGGAGACACAGAAGACATGGGTTTCAGACACACAGTTTATTGTAGCGAGTGGGCCATGTGGAATAAGCCCAGGAGCAGATGGATACATCATGACAAGGGCTCCTCTCCTGAGTGTGTGTGGGGATGAGGGTTTTACCTGTTGTTCGTCAGACCAACCAACGAGCAACAGGTATGCAGCCACTCTGATACTGGGCCCAAATCACCTAGATCCAGGACAGGTGTGGCTGCTCGAACCACACCATCCCCACACCACACATACAAATTGTAATGGGATTATCGAGGAATATCTACAGCCCTAATGTACATGACTACAGACAATGTCAAACCAATCTAGACTGCGTCCTAAGCCGACCGAAGGTGTGCTGACCATGCCCTAGAGGACGACGAAGCGATGGTGGCCACTCCCCAGGAAAAGCCTCAGAGCACCAGCTAAACTTCAAGATTAAGGTCCAAAGTGTGACACTGAACGACCCCAGACGGCACAACATCGCTCATAGCGATGGATAATGTTTCTCGACTCTAGAGCTCAAGAGTCTCACCATTTCCAAAAGACTTTCTCACAGACTCCCATTGGGTGCTACTTACTGTAACATGGTATCTTGTCAGACATAGGCTTTACATTTAGACATGTAATGTAGAGATGTGATCAAATCCTTTACACACAAGATAACATGATAAACGGCAGCTGACAAATACCACACTACAATTTTTACACAGCAATCCCATGAGCTGTCATTCACAGTGAGTTTAGGGACAGGCAATAATGTTCCTGCTAACTTAACAGTGTCTTGCCATGGCCTTTTTGCATACAACTGGGCTCTTTAGAAAGTCTAATTCATCCGTCTGCGAGCTGGACAGTCGGCAGGCTCACCCCTCACCCTGTGATGGTCCCCGTTTGTTAGTGTGCCACTCAGCTGCACAGAGGATGGCTTTCCATTTGTGTTCCTGGTCGACAAATTGCAACGTCCCCAGTGCTGATGATATTATTTTGTTTGCCATTTAAAAAGACCAAAAAAAAATTAAAATGTATTTACAAAGGCCCAAACAGCCAAAGGGAGGAATGTGCTCAGGCACCGTACATGCACGTTCTCTGTTGCGATAAAATACAATTCAGTAGTGGAAAAACATGTCTCACTGCCACATTAGACACAGGTAGTGGGAGCTGGGAACCAGACACAGATAGGACACATGGTTCAGTTTACTTCTAATTGAGCGCCGCTTTAAACGAGCACAGCTGCCAAAGAAAAAAAAAGAAAAATAATAATAAAACACTGTTTACGCTGCCCTTAAACACTGGTGCAAAAGTTGACAAAGTGGACTACTCCGGCGTGGCTTCAAGCACAAGCAACACCCTTAAAGCATGTGAAAGCCTGTGTGGCTTTCAGAACATTTTAACAGTAACACACACACACACGAGGCTGGAGTTCCACTATGTGTGCGTATGTGAGTGTGTTAGAATACATGACCAGGACAGTGTTGCTGTTTCCAAAGCTCATTTAAGACCTGGCATGAGAAGACATCGATCCAATGATGGATGGACAGGAGCTGATCTCCACTGTCCAACAGACAGATATTAATGAGACAGGACAGGAAAGGCGGGGATAACAATTGATTTCGGTGGTCTACTAAGGATGCCTTAACAAGACAGAAGAGGTAAGATAAACGGGAGTATGTCACCAGCTGCTGCTCTCTGTCATTCCAAGAACACACACACACACACTCCAATGATGTGTAAACCTACAACAACATCTTGTTTGCATGTCTCGTTTACACAATACACGTTTGCACCCATCCCCAGGTGTGGTCAATCGTATGATGGACGCAACGAATAGCTCGCCCCTCCATCAATACTTTTAATTACCTGCAAACATCTTTCCCCCTTGGCCTTCAAATACAGTGGGGTTGAGATGCTCTATGTGCATTATGATTTTATTCTTTTAAAATGTACAAGTCTGGTTGTTTAAATAAATTGACCTGACAAAAAACATGCTTTCTAGGGTAAAGAGCAACGATTCCTGGAGCAGGCACCTGCCTATTTGTCAATCAAATGGTAACATATGGTAACATATGGCATGCAAAGAAACAATCACCAATCCCGGTTCTAGCCTTGGTATTGGAGAACGGGACAGATATCAGCAGTCCCACAGTGATAGCGAGAAAGTTGAAATGACTGCTTGAGTAACCAGTCTGAATCCATCCGGGGCAATTCGACTGGGACTGCTTATATAGCCTATGCAGAATTAAGAAACTTGCAGGACCAGGGCAGGGGGGGGAATGCCTCCTCCTCGTCGTCATGCCATTGGTTCTGTTCTCGGCTTCACGTCATCCATGTCTTACCTTCAGTTTCTCTGCCGGGCTCAGCCTTATTTCGTGGACGAAGGGGTTCCTCAGCGGGGGATCCAACTCGGAGCCGCCTCCATCTAATCCACGGCGGTGCATGGCTGACAGCTCGATTCCTGAGGAAGGGGAAGGTGTGGAGGATGAAGAACTGCACGATCAAGATGCACAAAAAAAAAAAAAAAAAAAAAAAAAGGCGTGTGCACTGGGCTGAACTTGCAGGACAACGTGTTTTCTCCACCCAGACCTCTGCTTTATTCGGACAACTACCACACCGCACCAGAGACACGCTGGGCGGGGATTGACGCTCCACACCAGCGGCCGCTGCGCGTCCGCGCATGCGCAGACGCACCTTCTCCGTCATGCCGCTACACACGCACACGAAGCGGAGCGTCTCAAACCGCTGCACATTTACCCATTTAACATTGAAGTTAAGTCGATCCACTTGTATCTGTTTTTTTTTCTTATGTACGTCATTTTCTATTCTTTGATTTATGGTTGTATTTTTTTTTTTACCGTACAGGACGTCCATCGGCACCGCAAAACAGAACAGGATAAGATAAGATGGTGAGACGCTGAACAGTCGAGGGAGGACGAGGGAGGGATGGAACCCGTGTGTATCTGAAGTCCGTCGTGTTGCTGTGGAGCGCGCAGCATTTGATCCTCCCGCAGTTTGTTCGCCCGAGGCTGGCGAGATGTAGGCTGATGTGCACCGTAATTAGACGTAACCACGGTCCCATGAGAGTCCTGGTGCCCCCCCCTCTCTCCACAGAACCCAGAAAGACAAGAAAACAAATAAACAACCTAACTAACGCAAGTGAATGCGTTGGGATCGGGACCTTGTCAACATGGAACTATATTAAAAAAATAAAAAATAAAAGAATGTATTTCAAAATGAGAGGGCGGACGTTATTTGGGTTTCTATGTAATGTCAACGTTTGATCAGACATGTCAGCTTGTTATCCGTTGTTAAAAGTTGAGAACACAACTGCTACGGCGGCTGACCTCCGAGATCATGTTTGATCGTGATCATTTAAACGTAATAATTAAAGGGTATTTGTTTCACAGGCTCATATATGTGAAGGCATACGCGCCTACATGTTCCCATAGAAAGGCTTACTTTTTAAACGATGCACGTGTAAATGATCTAAATAATATCTGTATTTTTTTTTTCTGTGTTTTGTATAATAGTGTCTATAGCATAGTCTCATTGATCCAGACCTCTCTCCGCACCGGAGAAAGGTCTGGATCAACCCACTGTCGTTCAGGTCGAGCGGAATGAAACGTCACCTGTGCACCTACCTTTCCTCACGACCACGTCACTACGTACGCGGAACCTTCACTTTCGCATCAACAGCGCCCCTGTCGCCCGCTCCGCCAAACAGCAGTCAATATAGTACAGGTGACGTTGGCGTGTGTAACGCCCACGTCTTATTATAAAGACTTATTAGTATCGGGCTGCAGGAATGCTCATACCAGGGGTGTTTAAGGTCTAAATGAATAAGAATATAAGAAGAAGAATTCTTATTGCACTTTCCAAACTGAAGAACAAAACTACCTCTGGCTGTACTCTTCAATCATTTACCGACATAATAACCCTTACAAAGAGCTCCTTCTCCTAAACAGATCTGATGATAATGAGGAAATAAATGGAGCAACCTATTGATTGCACAAATGATGTGCAAATGAACTTAAGAATTCCCATTTGGGTAAAAAAAATAAATGTCACAGAACATCGTAAATACAATAAAAAGTGGTTAACATCTCTAATATAATTGGAATAATCAACATTTGTTATTTGAGTATTTATTTATCTCTCTGATACAGATTGATTGTCATTGGGCAATAAACGTAAAAAAACTGGGCGTATTCTACAAATTGTACTTTCATCTACTACCAGGCTAAATTGGTAAATTTAGGATTTGCATATACATATTTAGATTTTATGATTATGCAATATTCCAAAAATAGCAACAAATCGTGACGATATAGAATAATTTTTATTAACATTGAAAACAAATGCACAATGCTGATTTTACTTTCACAACTGGTTTGAAAGTGACTGATAAAAAGCTTAATGTGCATTAACATAACGTGTTTTCCACTATAATGTTTTGTTGAGATTAGATTGCGACCGTGAGGTCAGAATATCATACACACCAGCCTCATATCACCAGATCAAGGTAAAAATCACACTCAAGTGCATCACATTGGATATACACAATCTTTCTAATAGCAAAATTAAAACATATAAAATAATGAATTATCAAGTTAAACCTGGACCTTCTACACCTGAAATCTGCACCATGCCTTATTGAAGTAATGTCAGAATTATGTTTTTGAGAATCATACAATTAACACTTGGATTAATACCCGGGGTGGAATTCAGATGTCACCTGAAATGGTATTTGTATGAATGAATTACACCTCTATGTCAGCTTTTCCCATCATGAATACTATTTCCACCTCATAATCCATATTGGCACATTTCTAAAACAGCTTGATATGACAATCAATTTGAGTTTTGGACCGTGTCAATGTCCATGTCTTCTTGCAGTCCGCCTCATTACTTGCAGCATGTTTTTGACTGCGTGCCACAGCACCCTCCAGTGGTTGATGCTGGAACTTCATCACTCAGTTGTTTGAGAAACTCAAAAGGGTTCACAATGCCTGCCTGTGATGAACAGTTAAACATAAACATCAACCAATATCGCTCTTATTTTCAATAATTATACCAAGTGAATTTCTCCCTTTAAAAAAAGCCTTCAACATAAAATGTACTTGCAATCTTCCATAATATCTCAGGTATATCGCCCTCCTTCCCAGTTTGTTGAGTACACAGTAAACGTTCAATTTCGCAAATATGTTGTAAATAACACTGTGCTGTAAATTGCACAATTCAATTAATGTCTAATCTTTATTTGGGGATCTGCGTTTGATTTGTCTGATATTCATGATTCATGATATCAGCATTTTTCAGTAAATGCAAAAACTCATGGAATTTGAGTTATTACTATCGAATTAGCTACTGGGGTGCAAGTTGGAAAATGTACAAAAACCGATGCTTCTGTGTGTGTGTGTGTGTGTGTGTGTGTGTGTGTGTGTGTGTATGTTTGTGTGTGTGTGTGTGTGGATGCCCGTGTGTGCATGCAGTGGCCATGAGAGCTGATGAGACGCCAGCATGACGCCACCAGCTCTACGACTGAAAAATTTTATAAAATAAATACATTTTCACACACCTTACACGTGGACCAACAAGGTTCAGAGGAAGCTCCTGGGGGTTGGATAGTGAACTCATCAGAGAATCTGGAATGGAGCAGGATTGTCGCCACCTCTCCATCCACCTCGACCACTTCATTAACCTGCAAACAAAACAATGCATTGAATCAACTATGTACTTAACATGAATATGTGAAATACATGAACCAGCCACAGTTCAATAATCTAGAGTAGCTACTGACCTTGAAGTGGTACTGAGAATCAAAGAATAAGCTCTCCCCGACCCCTGTGATGTTCCCGTTGTACATGACTTGACAGGGTTTGGTGTCAACTTTGGGGACTTTAAAGAGGCGGTAAGTGGCAGAGATGAACCTGAAGTCCCCTGGATATCAATGATGGATAAATAGCTGTTGATGTAATAAATGTACTATATATATATATATATATATATATGTACTATATATATATATATATATATATATATATATATATATATATATATGTTACATTCAGCAGACTCTTAGGATTTAGAAGCGGATTTGTGAGCATACAAACCCAAACTAATAAATACATAAAACAAACCGAGGATGTCCTGCAGTTCTTTGTTATCCACGGTAATGGCGCTGGCAGTGACCAAGCGGGGGCGGCTGAAGCCCACATCCTCAGCCAATTGCAGCAGATCTTCCCACCAAAGAGCTCCACCGATGCACTCACCTGTCGAAATAAGGGGCGTCCCAGTGTATTTAAAGGTTTGAGAGGTGACGACGCTCAGATTTCTCGCAAAGTGCGTGATGGTGACTAGTGTGAAGGGAGAGCCTCCAAATACCCCATAGAACTTGGTGGTTTTTGATTTCATCTGGTAGTCTTCTACTGCTGTAGACGTCACTGAAGTACAGCTCACCACCGCTCTGATAAACAACAGCAGGAGTGTGTACAAATAAAATATTTATGACCTTATAATCTTGCTAATCTTGTACTTTAAGATTAATCGTTACTAGGGTGAGGGATCCCATACTATTTTACTGGAAGGAGCAAAATGCAATAAGGAGATTGTACCTTGAGCACGCGATAGGCTTCATTCAGAACTCGCTTCTTATCTGGAGAGAGATTCACCACACAGTTGGAACTGAGGAACAACACATCAAATCATTTTATTCAAATATATGTTTTTGTGTTTAAATCTTACAAACATATACACATATATATACACATATATACATACATACATACATACATACATACATACATACATATATATATATATATATATATATATTACTGACGAAGAACAAGAGGGGGAAAAAGCAGCAAACAAATGTTAGAAAATCTTACATTATGATGTCAAAAGAGTTCTCTTCAATCCCAGCCTCCGTTAGCGCCTCAATGTAACCGTGGACGAAACTGATGTTGGGTTGGTCGTAGCCAAACTCTTTCATGTGGTGCTCCACAAACTTATTGGCCACATCCAGCTAGAGAAAAATAAAACAAATACACACAGACCTGTAAGAGGGATCGCTGTTCAGGAAGCAGTATGTCATTAGTTGTCCTTTAACATTAGCAAATAATGGCCCCTATTCGACACGTGTTTTTTGTTGTGCTGAATATAACAGGACAATAACCATAAAGTCACATTTACCTGAGTAGAGACTGGGCAGCATTTCCAAAATAGTATTAGAATAGTGATATATTTCATATTTCCTTTGAAATTGTTATTTGTATATATTCTTGTTTAAAAAAAAAAAAAAAGAAGCTGTTATGCCATAAAAAGAAGTTGCACAGTCCCAAGGTGAAAACAGTGCCGCCAGATATTACAGAAATAAATGTAGACATTAATGTTAAGGTCCGGTGCAGGTAAAAGTTTGTTTTGATGCATTTCTCACAACTGTAGCAGCAAGTCGCTGTGGTTGCGCTGCGTCGGGAAACAGACCATAACACCAAACCCAGTCAGCCAACCGTGTTACAGCCGCGTACCTGGTCCTCGGTCATGTCGATGCCGGTGACGTGGCCCCGCTGGCCCACCAGCTGGCTCAGCATGTAGCAGTCCCTGCCGCTCCCGCTGCCCAGGTCCAGGATCCTGCAGCCCTCCAGGCACTCCGGCACCACCAGGCCACAGCCATAGTACCTGTATGATGGGAGACGGGGCAGTGAAAGACGGAGAAACAACATTTCCAGTATTTATACGTAATAGCCTAGTCACACTCTTCCAACGCGCCCTATGTGTCTGTGGTACGACAAGCGTAACGATGGCTGTACTGACTTGTCGGCCACTTCAGGGTGCACCCTCTTCAGAGCCTGGCGGATAAAGGCGGGGACGGGCCGGGCCGGCGCCACGCAGGCATTCGTCTTCAGGTCCGAGGTGTTCTTCAGCACCTTGCCGTAGTAATCCTGACACGGTGGACAGAAAGAAAAAGAGAGGCCGTCGGTACTTGCAGTCATAACCACGGTTTGAATGCACGCACCTGCACAACGGGGTGTCTTCAAATTATTATTATTATTATTAATAATATACATTATGTCCTGCGTGAATGGAGGTTGGGTTTATGGTTCACAACATGGCATTTGAATAAGAAGCGATCAGACTAAAATACCGTTTACCTTCACATCCTGATGAATGCTTGCGTCACGTTTTGCACGCGCACTGTGGGAAACAGGGGAGATTCGTCACTGCAACAACCCCCCCCCCCCCCCAAAAAAAAAACGTCATTTAACTGGAATGACGTGGCACGTGAAGGAACACTGCTTTTGCACGCCGTGATGTCTGCCGCTGCAAACTAAAGGGCAAATAACCAGGAATCGGAGCTCTGAATATTCCGAAAAAGGCAGGACAATAAACACCGTCGAGAGTAACGACGTGGACGCGGGTTCTTTGGGATCACTTCGCTCCGGGGTGACTCCGAGTCGCTTTACCTCCAAGTGTCCGCCATCGTTTCCACGAACGCGTCCAAAGTCCTCGCACCGCGCTCCCGTCGGTTTTGTTTCACTCCAAGCAACCGCCAGGACGCGGCGACGGTGCCCCCGCAAAACAGTCTCGAGTGGGAACAAGTGTTGGCGGAACCTTTGCCACAGCGCTGCTGCTGCTGCTGCTGCTGCTGCTGCCGCCGCCGCCGCCGCCGCCGCCGCTGCGCGCTCACACCAGCGGCGATCGCCGTGTCGCTCGTGGGCGTCGCTTCGTGTGCGCGTAGCTGCGGTCACCAGTTGAGACGCTGTGGGCAAATATACGCGTTTTTGAGTGACACGGTCAATTTTACATTTGCTGCGACATTTGACGTGATCGTATATGCAACATTACCCGCGAGCCCTGCTCCCGTCTGGCTCCTTATTTCTCTCCCTTGTAGTCTTCAACTAATTCAAAACGTCGACACCAAAACGTTGCAACCTTATGTCTCCCTCTTTGAGGATATACGAGTGTGTGAATATACATACAGTAGTCTCAAAAGTCAATATCATATTTAATTATATGTAATATTAACATGTATTATATATTGTGTTTATTCAACCTGTTAGATGAACCTCTCTAAAAACATTCCCATGTGTTCTGAGCATGTGATTTGAGCTACATGACATCATACTGTAGATGTAGAATGTATTTAATCAAACTATATGGAAGTACAGGGACAGCTCCAACTCGGATTCTCCCATTTTTACTTCAGTGCGTCATGTACTAAACCTTCCAGGGATCCCAACGACCTCCCCAAGTCACATCGCGAAGCGCGGCGAAACCGGCTCCCGCAACGTAACGATGAGGATTATTATCACACGTCTTTGGGTACAACTGAACAAATGACACTCACTCCCTCGCAATTTTCATGTGAAAATACCCTTTCTTGTGAGAGAAAAAAAAATCAGATGACATATGTACATAAGCAAAACATATTGACTTAACGTTATACACAAATAATTATTATAACCTTTCTTATTAAAATATTGTATCAGGTGGAGCAAAAGCACGGCATGACTTTTACTCTAAACTCTGAACCTGGAATTAGCCATCTCTGTCATTCAGTGGCAGGTCGGGGAAGGCTCTTGAAATGAGTTTCAAATGATATCAATGTGCTTTCTCTAAACAACCAATGTGTGACCGGCTACGCCGTTGTTTTGTAACAAAGTCGAGTTTGCAGCCTGCCCCTCTTGAAGGGATTTGACTCGCTTGTGTTCTTCGTTCAACCAATAGACTAGGCTTCTATCCAATAGGATAAGCCGGCTGCATCTGGAAGACTGTTGTCAGAGAAAGCTGAAAAGGACGAGGTTTAAAAGCCGTTGGGCCTCAGTGAACCCATTGCACCTTCACACCACTTGTGATAATGACCACAGTCTCGACTAACTTTAGGGTGAGTTCTGCATTCGGCTCAATACCGTCACTTAAACTGGACCAGTAGATAAATATGCTGCATGGAGTACCCCGTGTGAGATAATTACTGTAGATTGTTTATACAAGTTAGATTATACATATTGGATTGTACACAGAATCAGAGTGATACAAACCTAATAATTGGACACTTATATGCATGTTGGTCATCCGCTTTACACAACATGCGACATACTATGTATGATTGCAATGTTAATTATTTTCATTGTACTCTGACAATTTCAATCCAGTTTTGTATACCACAGAATTTTGAAAACAAATGTTCTTTGCACTATTTAAACCAGTCTGAACTCCACTTACAGGATGCCATATTGTTGTATATAATTTTAGAAAAATGTATATTTGATCACATTTAAACGCATTTTTTGCTGTGAAAACAAAAAATAAAGCAGAGCTAGGGAATGGATAGTTACATACTTTATTTTAGAAACACAAAACCATCTTACACACTCAACAAGGTGAAATATTCTTCCGACAGAAGGTTTCACCCCTGTCTTTGCTTGTGCCTCGGGTTGGTCTTGCAGAACACAAACAAATGTCCCCTGCGCCGCACGATGAAACAGTCTTTGCAGCGTTTTTTCAGGGCCGTCTTGGTTTTCATCCCTGTGCAGGGCTGGAAGCAGGCAAGACTCTGACACTGTCCCAGCAGTGTTGTTCCAAGGGGAGCAGAGGATCCGGCCAATCTCAGCCCGATGGGTGATGACGCGACAAGTCTTCCGGGGGCTGCGCTGAGGGTGGAAAGGCTTCTGCAGACGCTCAGTGGGTGAGAGGATGACTTCGCGGCCGACCACGTTACCTGGGACAGCTGGCGAGTGAAGCAGCCAGCCAGGTGTTTTAATAGGAGGGCTGCCATGATGTCCAAGCCTGAAAAAAAATCAAAAGATATATTTAGAAAGAGGTGAACAATACTAGAGTTCAACAAAGCCTTTACTCAACATCTTATGAAACAGTATTTTGGTGTTGAGGGTAAGATAAATGTGTACAAAGCTCTTAATGGCTTCAGACCAGGAGCTACAAATTCAACTCAGCTGGATTATACATTTAAATGGATTGTTCCTTGAATGCAATCTTAAATCTTTTATTTCATGCGATGTTATTTGATTGTATTATTTGAATGTTTTTTTTTTTATTATACTTTGTCTTCATATTACACTCAAGACTGTTTGGGCATCCCATCCAAACAGGAGAATTCAAGGATTGCATGCTATGGATGTAACATTATGATATAATATAGATGTAAAAACAGGGTGTCAGTGTCATTTGTTTTAGCGCTGAAGGGCGTGCCGATAATCCACCAGAAGAATTTGTTGAGAAAGGGCCCCAAACAAAACTATTGTGAGATAACTAACTAAGTGAAGAATAGCAGTGATTCAAAACCAATAATTCAAGAGAGTTCATTCTTTTACATTACATTAAGCAGACGCTTTTATCCAAAGCGACTTACAATTATTCAAACACCGACAGACGCAGCCATCAGGAGCAATGAGGGGTTGAGTGTCTTGCTCAAGGACACTACAGCATGCTAGCAGGAGGAGCCTGGGATCCAACCAGCAACCTTTAGCTTACTAGACGACCAGCTCTACCGCCTGAGCCACCGTCCCCTCATTCTCTGATGAATTGGAGTTAATCCACTGAAAAGGGCCCAAGATTATTGTGAGGTTACTTCGAGAACGATGTGATAACTGCTTAGACTCGACTTTAGAATTGTAGCCTCATCATTCAAGAGTAATAGGGATTGAAATTCATTTCACTGGGGAAGGATCGTGGCCCTCCAACGTCTACTTTGAGGACCCGAAACTGAAATATACTAAATAAACTATTGGATTCATTTTCCTTGTTTGCATGGTATTATTACGATTCGATTGCCCTTCGTAATGTAAAGCACTCGGAGCTGCATGTTGTGTACGACGGGTATTATTCAAGTGAAGGTTATGTCTCCCGCTACCATACAAAACATGACGTTTGGCTTTTAACGTACACGACGTCTCTCCGCCAAATGCATTGTGGGAGAGGGCACACAGGCGTCAGTCACGCAGCCCGCCGGCCTCCAAGGCCACGCACCGAGGACACCTGAAACCAAACGCCGCAGCCATAGATTAAACACCGACGGAAGAAGAACACAAACCTTCCCCAGGAAGGAAACCCCCAAACGGCTCGGAGACGGGACGGGCGCCCGCCGGGTGTGCGCGGTCCTGCAGCTGGGAACACGCCGCGACGTCTGACGATCACTTCCGGTCCGCGGCGCACTGGGGGGGACGGGGGCCTTGGTAGCGGCACGTGACGCAGAACGTCTTCGGACGCCTAATGCCGGATCAAAAGTACGAACCACGCGACGCTTTCCCCTGATTTGTACAATCTAAAGTGGGAAAATGTCACAGAGAGAACGCACACGATGAAACACAGGATTTGAATACAATACAACTAGGAAGGGAAGCTCTCCGCAATGCAACCATTATAAACGTCCCCAATGAACTGGCAGATAAAATGTATTTATTTATATATATATATATATATATATATATATATATATATATATATATATATATATATATATATATATATATATATATATATATATATATAATATATAAAATATACAATTAGTTTAATCTTCTTTTTTTTTTTTTTGCGCTACCATGTCAACCGCTGCACCCTCCGGTGCAGTAGGTGGCGTAGTGCCGCAAACAGCTGTAATCTGGGAAAACAGCGCAGCGTCAACATGGCGGCGGCGGGCAGGCTCCTGTCCTTCAGCAAGAATGCCAAGTTTCTCGTGTCACCCCTGAGGGGGTCCGCTGTGCCCGCGCGTCGTTACGCGCTGGACGTGTCCGGCACCGGGGAGGCAATAACGCACACCGGCCAGGTGAGGTGGAGGCTGTGACGGCGGAGCTCGGCGCCCTCCCGTTAGCGCGAACATCCCCGAAGTCCGTAACGAAGGCTAGCGCACCGTGCTAAAGCTAGCCTTGTTTATGTTCCGCCTTAACAGGTCGGGTTGACGATGCTTTCCCGGGAACTCCGTGTTTCCGAGTCGGTTGTCCCTACCTCTGAGCTAAACGTGTCCCATTGCCTCCCTTCGGCAGACATGGACGCCCGCAGCCAACGTGTGGATCGTACAACAGTTGTGCCGTCATGAAATTAGAACCGAGTCAAAACGACAGAATAGGACGGATCGTTTTTGAGTCGATGTCGCTGGCAGGTGTGTGACGTCATGTTTGCCGTGACAGCCAGGGCGACCTCGTGTCCGTTGTCTCGGTCCGAGCGATCTGGCCAGAAGTGGTCATTTAAAGGGGTCACCTTTCCAAGCCCAGCCATTACGTGTTTCTCGGTGCCGACTTCAATGGAACGCAGCGTAACGGTCCAACCCAGACGCGCCGACCGGGAGGTCGTGTGTTTTCCGCCACTGGTGCCGCTCATAATCGATGCCGATTGAGACTAGACTTCAGACGTTTGACCATAACTACGATACGTCGGCGCACTTCTCCCACCACCGATCATACCGGTATGATCATACCAGTATGATCATATCAGTGCTTCAGGCTGCACATTGTGTTTGGACCTCGGACTCATTTGTCCGTTCACTCTTTCTCCCTCTCAGGTGTATGATGAGCACGACCCCCGACGAGCCAGATTCGTTGGCAGGCAGAAAGAGGTCCGTTGCTTTTCTGATTTATTTATTTTTGTCCCTGGTTTGTTACGATTTGGTGCCTCTTTTCAGAGGGGAAAAAAAAAAAAACCTACATTCCGCCCGTCCCCTTTCCAACTGTCTGCCTGATTTGTAGGTGAACAAGAATTTTGCCATTAAATTGGTGGCGGAGGAGCCAGTGAGTGACATAGAAGCAAGGGTGGTGTCCTGTGACGGAGGCGGAGGAGCCTTGGGCCACCCAAAAGTCTACATCAATCTCGTGGGTGCCTGCATATACAATTTTTTTTTTTTTTCTTTGCATACCTCGTACTATGTCTCTAAAACCTTATCTCGGCCATTATTGGATGTGCGTGGAGGGGGAAACCTTCCCAGTTTTTCCGATATTGATTGATTTCTTCCCTGTGTGTCCACAGGATAAAGACACTCGAGTCGGCACATGCGGCTACTGTGGGCTACAGTTCAAGCAGAAGCACCACCACTGATTACCCCTCCCCTGTCCTCCCCTATCTGTAAAAAGTCGATCTGGTTAATAAATTATATCCACACTTGGGTGTATCTCTGTCTGTGTCCAACCGGGGCTTCTTGTTCCACATTTATAGGTTTATTGGTGGACGTGGGATACAAATAATTGGATTTTGGTCGAATAAAGTTTTCATCATTTCCCCAACTTCATTCTCGGTCTTACCTCACCACCTGCGTCGCTTCAGCGTACCTGCTGAATAATGATGTTTTCACACCAGTATCAGCAGGTTAATTTGGTCATTTGACCCGGCAGTAGACCCAGGTTTTTCCGTTCGCACTGGTGACAGGTGCCAAGTGTTGGCGGGTGTTAACAGGGTTTTTGGTGCAGTGGCAGAGGTGTGTTCGTTGAGTGTCCGTGTGCTCTTGTAGGAGCTGGGTGCAGTTTCTCCCAGCGACCGGCAGAGGGCAGCACTGGCCTACACGTGTAGCCTCCTGGGGCGCCCACACGCTGGTCTAGCAGGAGATGTAGGTTCCCATGTACCCGCAGGGCATTTTTTGGAACCTTTTTTTTTTTTTTGTTTTGTTTCTTTTGGACCCTAATGATGTCTAGTTAAAATGTTTCATGTTGCCAAGGTCAACCACTGGCCCATGGCGTTCGTTTGGCGACCATCTTTAATTCAAGAGGTTTATTTGTCACATGCATATACATACGTTCATACATACATGTATATCACTGCATATTATGCAGTGAATTGAGGTCCACGTGGGGGGCAGAAACGCTGATTTTCATAACTCCTAAAGCAGAGAACACAAAAAGACCAATGAATCCACTTTATATGTAATTTTGACAAGGGAATTGACATGGTCCAACCACTCTTTATTGGTGAAAAAAGGCAAATAACAAATTTAAGGCTAATAACAGTAAAACCTTTGCTATTTTGCTTTGCAATAGCTTCTGCAGTAGCCAAATGAAACTTGTTTATTCTATTATATCAGTTGCAAGGTTATAAAATGGATGGCAATAACTAACTTGACAGAGGTGGCAATCTGATAATACTAGCAAATTGAAGGCAAAAGTCATCAAAACCCCCTGTTTCACTGGTCATCATCATCCATCTCAGGACGGTTTGTGAGGAAGACTCCAAACTGGACCAGGTACCTGATGAAGCGGGAAAAATGCTGGTGAGGGTTGAATGTGACTTCTGTTATATAAGCTTTGAAGTTTCACAATCTTAATCATGTACAATATCACAACTTTGTTTTATATAATTACCTGGAGTAGTTCTGACCATCAAATGCGAAGAACAAGTCCCCCATGTCCCTATTGATTCAAGATTTAAGAGGTTTTATTCATCACATACATACACATACTTCATAAATATATGCAGTGAAATGTCAATGCAACGCACCCGGTGATTATGCGCAATATGTTCTGGACTGAACACAAAAGCTTCCTTTTGTGTTCTACTTGACTAACTAACTGAAACTAACTGATTCCTAAAACGTAATGCAGTAAGTAAATAGAATAAAATAGAATAAAATAAAATAAAATAACTCAAAGGTAATGCTGAGAAAGGTGAGAAAGGCGAGGCAGCGTCTTTACCACCTCAGGCAGCTGAGGAAATTCCAGGTCTCGGTGAGGATCCTCAAGTCCTTCTACTCTGGAGCAGTGGAGAGCATCCTGACAGGCAACATCACTGCCTGGTTTGGGAACTGTACTGCCCAGGACAGGCGGGCCCTGCAGAGGGTGGTGCGTTCAGCTGAACGTACCACTGGAACTACCCTCCCCCCCTTGCAGGAGTTATACACCAGGAGGTGTAGTAGCAGAGCCCGCAGGATCATGAAGGATCCTCACCACCCCAACAACGGACTGTTCCAGCTGCTGCGGTCAGGCAAGCGCCTCCGCAGTCACACAGCGAGGACAGAGGGACTGAGACGGAGTTTTTTCCCGCAAGCCAGAAGAACTGTCAATGCTGACCTCACCAGGGGTCCTCACTGAGCCACACACTCAGGCTTCACTACCTTCTGTACTGTATGTAGCATACTGTACCGCATACTGTGTCACTGTTCTGGGTTGTTCGGTTGTTCGGTATTGCTGCGCCGTACTGTTGTATACTGTGCTGTATTATCCCACAAACACTACCTCACTTTATTCACATGCCACTTGAATGCACAGATCTGTATTTACATAATTGCCTATTCCATATACATAAGTCTATCCCATATATGTAAGCCTATTCCCTTTATCTATTCCATTTTATTTTATTTTATTTTATTTTATTTTATTCTCTATATTTTATTTTATTCTATAATTATTCGACTTACTGTATTACGTTTTATGAATCAGTTAGTTGGTCTAGTAGAAAGAAATTTTCTAGGTAGCTACTGTGTTCTGTCTAGGACATATTGTGTGTACTCACCGGGTGCGTTGCATTACATTTCACTGCATATATGTATGAAAGTATATATATTTATGTGACGAATAAACCTCTTGAATCTTGAGTGGGGGTACAAAATATAAATAAAGGCAATAGACTTATGTATATGGAATAGGCTATCATGTATATACAGATATGTGGATTAAAGTGGCAGGCGAATAAAGTGAGGTAGTGTGTGTGGAGATGTACAGAACAGTATACAACAGTACGCCACAACAATACAGTAAATTCGAACAGAACAGCAATACAGCACAGCATGCAGTAAGTCAGCACAGTGATCCAGTATGCAGTACAATATACTACATACAGTACAGTAAGGCAGTGGGGCCTATATGAGTCTCTCAGAAACTCTGTCTCAGTCTCTCTGTCCTCACTGTGTGACTGCGGAGGCGCTTGCCTGACCGCAGCAGCCGGAACAGTCCGTTGTTGGGGTGGTGAGGATCCTTCATGATCCTGCGGGCTCTGCTCCTACACCTCCTGGTGTATAAGTCCTGCAGGGAGGGGAGGGTAGTTCTAGTGGTACGTTCAGCTGAACGCACCACCCTCTGCAGGGCCCGCCTGTCCTGAGCAGTACAGTTCCCAAACCAGGCAGTGATGTTGCCTGTCAGGATGCTCTCCACCGCTCCAGAGTAGAAGGACTTGAGGATCCTCACCAAGACCCGGAATTTCTTCAGCTGCCTGAGGTGGTAAAGACGCTGCCTCGCCTTTCTCACCTGTGTGTAAACTCCATGTTAAGTCCTCCGTGATGTGGACTCCCAGGTTTTTGAAGGTGCTCAACCTGTTGACAAAAGTCTCATTAATCACCAACAGTGCATGCGTCCTCGGTTGTAATCCTCTCCTAAAGTCCACAATCCGCTCCTTAGTTTTGCTGACATTCAGGTGGAAGCGGTTGTCCTGGTACCAGAGTGACAAGTCAGCCACCTCCTCGTGGTAGGCCTTCTCATCGCCGTCGTTGATCAGGCCCACCACAATGGTGTCGTCAGCAAACTTGATGATTGGGTTGAAGCTGGACCTGGCCACACAGTCATGTGTGTACAGGCGTACAGTAGGGAGCCGAGGACGCAGCACTGGGGGGATCCTGTGTTCAGAGTGAGGGAGCTGGTTATTGCACTTACAGAACAGCGGCAGGTTGTTGGTCTTCACAGAGAAGAGCATGAAAACAAGCCACCCGTGTTTCATGTGCCCACCCACCTTAACCACCTGGGGCCCGGCTGTGAGGATGTCCAGGATCCAGGCGCACAGCAGAGTGTTCAGTCCTAGTTCCCACAGCTTGACAGCCAGTCTGGTGGGGACTATAGTATTGAAAGCTGAACTATAATCGATGAACAGCAATCTCACATAGGCTCCCTTCCGACCATCAAGGTACGTGAGCGTGGTGTGCAGTACCTGGGAGACCGCGTCATTCGTGGATCTGTTCTGCCGATACGCAAACTGCAGTGGGTTCAAGGTGCAGGGGAGGGAGGCGCAGATGTAAACCTTAATCAGCCTCTCGAAACACTTTATGACCACCGAGGTGAGGGCCACTGGACGGTAGTCATTCAGGCAGGCAGGAGAGACCTCTTGAAGCAGGACGGGACCACTGATTCAGCCAGGGAGGCATTGAATATCCTAGTTAACACCAGGGCTAGCTGGTTAGCACAGGTCTTCAGTACTCGTCTAGATATGCCATCTGGGCCCGCAGCTTTCCTGGTGTTCACACGCATCAGAGCCCTCCTGACGTCAAGCTCAGACACTGAGCGTACACACTCATCCCCAGCGGTGTAATTCCAATTAGCTGGCGAGCTAGCGATGACGTTGCCAGACTCAAATCATGCATAAAAGGAGTTCAGTTGGTTGACTAGGGAGGCGTCCACACTCACAGCTGGAGAGGGGCTGCTCTTGTAGTTCGTTATAGTCCACAGCCCCTGCCACAAGCGTCTGGTGTCTTGTTGCTCCATCTGTAGCTCCATTGTGTTTCTGTACGTTTGGCGTCCTTCACCGCCCTCTGCAGATTGTACGATGCCGCTTTGTAATTGTCCATGTTTCCGGATACAAGACCTTCGTTGTAAGCGGCCGTGCGAGGGTGCCACGGATGGATCTATCGACCCATTGTTTCTGGTTAGGAAATATCCGAACTTTCACCGTGGGAACGATGCTGTCCGCTAACTAAACTATGAAGCTCAAAGCTACTTCCATAAAGTCGCTGACATCACTGGAACTTGATTGGAACATGTCCTAGTCTACGTCAGTAAGAGCGTCCTGAAGTGCGGCCTCTGATTGGTCTGACCACCGCTTTACGTCCATCATCACCACCGGTTCACGCACGGTCCACGGCTTGTAAACGGGAACCAGCGCAATCGCGGTGTGATCTGATTTCCCGAAAGCAGGGAGCGAGATGGTTTTCTATCCGTTCTTGTATGGTGTGTAACAATGGTCCAAAGTTCTATCTCCCCTGGTGGCACACTTGATGTGTTGATAGAAATTAGGCAGAACTTTTTTAAGGTTCACCTTGTTAAACTCCCCAGCCACCACCACAGCCACGTCGGGATGTTCATTCTGAAGCCCGCACAACACATCAAATAGGTCTGATAGTGCTGTCGGTGTCCGCCTGCAGTGGAATATAAACGGCTGTGACGATGACCGTGCTGAATTCCCAGGGGAGGTAGAATGGACGGCATGAGATGGTCAGCTGTTCCAGGTTCGGCGAGCAGGAGCGGGAGAGAGTCTTGATGTTGTTGGGGTTACACTAGCAGCTGTTTATCATGAGGCAGACGCCTCCACCCTTGGATTTCCCCGACTCCTCCCCGACCTGTTGGCGCAGAACACGGAGAAGGACTCGGCTGGACGTATGGTATGGTCCGGCACCTATGGGTTCAACCATGTCTTCGCCAGGCAGCGGACGCAACCGTTTGTTGTATTGCACTTACAGAACAGCGGCAGGTTGTTGGTCTTCACAGAGAAGAGCATGAAAACAAGCCACCCGTGTTTCATGGCAGACAGCCAGAATACCTCTGTCTTGCCGAGATGACCCTTGCGGGCCTTGTTTTGGTACTCTAGATAATGACTGATGATGTTGAGGGTGGAGTCATCTTGAAGAGCAAGTCGAGATTCTTCCGGTCACACAACTTAATGAGGTTGTGCAGAGCCTCAGGCGTGAGCTTGACATCTTCCTCCTCGATGAAGCGCACCAGCAGCTGCCGCTGAAGTGCTTTGCAGATGATCTTGAGGTAGAAGAGGGTCTTGGAATATGGAGGAGGATCTCAGCATAGCCTGAACCATGATATTTATGGTTAGTGATTCTGCCAAGGTAGTTCATGGCAGTATTGAACTGCCCTGGAAAGACAAGTTGGTGCTTGTACTTCTCTGGGAACTTCCAGACAAGTGACCGGGGCTTCATGCACACGTCCAGATCAAAGGTGTTGATGGTGCACTTCCGACTGACCTCAGCTGGAGCCTCCTCAGAATGCCGCAGGAGCTCCTGCACCACCTTATACTGCGTGATGGGATGGTTGATAGCCCTGTAATAGTTGATGGTAGACGGTAGATGATTTCCGTTACTTGAGCTCACCCTTGAACCTGTTATTCCACCACAATTAAAATAATTCTTAAAACCAATTGCACCCAATTAGACCAAAAACTCCATTATATGCATATAGTTCTTATAAGGAACACCCATACCTTTTCAGCAGAATGGATGAAGGACACATTTGCAGGGAACTTGGGCCCCACTCTGACGCCAATGTTTAGCAGAGGGAGGGTCTTGGGTGTGTCCAGCTTCAGATGTCGGTCCATGATCCTGTCATATCTAGGGATGTCCGCTCCTGACTGCTTGTGGCACCAGGCTTTGTCTCCTGGACCATGATGCCATGATTGACTTTGTTTGAGCTGTGGACATTTGATGTGATTTTGTTTAGGTTGTCCCGCTTGTTGTGGAACACCTCATTCCTGTCCCCTGTGATGATGGAGGGTGTGAGGATGGTCAACACTTCATCTATGGCCTTGGTCATGGCGGTCTCCAGCTCCAACCCAAAATCATATGACTCTCGGTCGCCCAGTCTCTGCAGACTGGTGGTCAGCTGCTTGCTGCAGTACAAGTGAACGACTGTGGCACATAGAAGTATGCACTTGGGAAGATTCAACACATCATTTGCCACTGCTCTGCAGAGGTCTTCTTCCTATAGAGCGCTCAAGTCGACGGGTCTTCTCAAACTTAGAATCACTAACACCAGACAAGACAAGATTGAGGGACCTGTCAAGCTCCTCAGGCAATGGCATTTTTTGCTCAATTGAGTAGTTCATCTGCAGTGGATGGCCAGGGCAGCACACTGGACTCCAGGAAGGCCTTCTTGATGATGTCATGCAGGGAAAAGCCTGCGTCCTTTATTTTTTCTGCTGTTCCAAGCCATGCCCCCCCCTTGCTGCACTCTGCTCCTCAAGCTCCAGGACATATAGGCGACGCAGGAAGCTGAGCTGTAGGACCTGATTGCCGTTTACAATTTGCTCCTAAAGATACTCTCTCACCACATTTTGCGCTGCACTGTGTGCTGCAGTCTTTTTAGTCTGGCCTGTGTCTTCCTTTCTTCATCTTGCGGGTATGGTACAAGTACTCGAGGTTAAAGTTGTTACGACTCTTCTCGCGGTATCAAGCCTCTTTTGCAAAGAGATCTTCACGCTTGACTTTGCTTAGCAGACTGATTTTTCCGAGAGCTTCAGCCATGGACTCCATATGTTTCCATGCTGGCTCTTTGTTCTTCCGTGTTGGAATCGTGGTTGTTCACTTGGTTTTCCCGTGCACTTTTAGCTCAAACTTGTCACAGAAAATGCATTCTTTAGGAAAGAGAGAGCATGCTGCATTATTCCACTTTCGAGGAGAATACTTTGGGTATTCATACCAGCCCTCTGCGACACAGAGGTAGCACTTGTTGAGCTTTTCAATCGATCCAGCTTTGAGGTGAAGTTCAGGTAGCAGTTCCTATGGTACCCAGTTGTCTAAAAGTTTACACCATCTAGTGTTTCTGGCAGCACATCACAAACTGCCTTCATGCAATAAGACGAATGAAACGGCTCAGCTAGTCTTCTGTCACACATATCAAGTAAATGAGACATTTGCTCTTTGGGATCACCTTTTATTGAAGTGAAGGAAGTAAAGCGCTCATCAGATGCATTCGGGCGTGCAATACACAAGTGGGAGTAGGGCTTTTGAGAGGGGGTTCAGACACGTCATGGGTATGATCACTTTTCCTACTTCTCCTTTTCCTCATGTTTTGTTTTTTTTATAGTCTACCACTACAGAGGAAAGAATAATATCAACATGAAATTAGTTTCATGGATCTGTTGGCCAGCTGTTTTGAAAAGTAATGTAAAGTCTATAATAAAGTCTTACTTACTGGTAGCCTACTTACTAACTAGCTAAGTTAGCTAGCTAACATTACCTAGTGTTAGCTAGCTATCCAGCAAGTAAGCTAATTTGATGAGAATATACTCCTTAAATATATTATTTGTATATCCATACTATCAATGTAGTGACATGAAATGTCTCCAGTGGTAAAAAAAAATATGCAGAGAATACTTCCATATCAGATGTAAAATCTTCTTGCTGACTGGTGACGATTGTTATTTGAAATGTGTAAGTCGTGGTTACCAGTAAACAATAAGTACTTACCATGGCAACGGAGTGGCGTTCGTAAATAGCAGCGTTGGGCTGCTGTTCTTGCAAATTTGTAAATACAAATGATTTATGTAGATTTTCTTTGTGTGTTATATTTTAGATTTCTCAATTTTCTGGTTTGTTTTGATTGAACTTCCATTGCAAAGATATTGCAAAAAATTAACAAAAAAAAAATGAAGAATTAGATGGATGACGATGATGATCAGGAACTGATCAGTAATATTGTATATGATTAATATTGTGAAACTTCAAAGCTTATGTAACATAAGTCACATTCAGCACTCATTCAGCATTATTCTCGCTTCTTCAGGCACCTGGTCGGGTTTGGGGTCTTCCTCACCAAGTGAAACAGGGGTTTTGATGACCTTTGCTTTCAATTTGCTAGTATTATCAGATTGACACCTATATCAGTTAGTGATTGCCATCCATTTTATAACCTTGCAACTGATATCAAATAATAAATTAGATTAATTTGGCTATTGCAGGAAACCTTTGCAAAAACAAATTAGCAAAAGTTTTACTTTTATGAGGCTTAAATTTGTTATTTGCCTTTTTTCACCATTAAAGAGTGGTTGTACCATGACCTTTCTACTTCATTCCCAGATGAATTTGTCTTTGTGTGTTGTCTGATTTAGGAGTTATGAATATCAGTGTTCTGAAAAATTCTTAACTAGACACCATTAGGGTCCTAAAAAAATAGGTTACAAAAAAACATGGGCAATCTATTTTTCTAGTGGACTACATAGTAAAAATAAAATCAATTCCTTTTGTTAATGTTATTAAATCGAATTCATTTTTCAACTAATACAAACTCAAAGCTCATTGTAAATTCACAAAGTTACCTGGCTAGATTACTTCAAGTTCAAGTTCAAGTTCAAGCGGTTATTTGACACATACATATATATATGGTCTTACATATACTGTATGCAGTGAAATGTCATGACAACCGGTGTTTACACACAATAAGCTCTATAAGCTCTAAAAATATAAAAAATACTAAAATGTACGTAACCAACAGGAGGTGCTCGCGCAGGCGGCCGCAAGCGGCGGCACCACAGTCTTGATTCTGGGTTCTATAATTATATAAAATTATTGTCTGTGTTGTCTGAATTGTCTGTGTTGTATCAAATGAACATTTGAATCCTCCTCAGTGAAACTTACCTTAACTTACCTCCAGTACTTACCTCACAGAGTAGGCCTCCGGGTTTCATCGTATTTACTCTGTAACTTTCCCTGATTTCACCTTATCAGTCCACCAAAATCTGTGGAGGCAATGTTGTGGTTACCAGAACGTGTTTATTTATTGTTTCTCATGTAAACTGAACTATGTGACCTAATTGCAGTCATAATATATGTATGTGACAAATAATCTCTTGAACTTGAATATAAACGTTTCTTTACAAATGCGATCAAATGGACATTACAGAGTAAGTGGAGCTCAGCCCACCACCTACAGGTCAGAACCAGCACACGGCGTGCAGGGAGGATGCTGATGTACAGTCAATTAGTACTCTCTATGTCACAAATTTTAAAAGAAAGGTAGATGAATTAATCCAGCAAACACCCTGAAACCACAAGCATTTTAGCAACCGAGACACACCCGCTCCTTACCTCCGCTGCTCTCCCACTTTTTGGCATTTTTCCAAACTTAAACACATAATCATATTTTAATTATCATAATTTGGTTATGGTTAGAGGAAACCCAGAGGAAAAGCAAACATACCAATGCAGACCAAGTGCGTCTTTCGGTCCGCAAAAGGTTTTGTCGCTGTGTTTGTGAAGAGCAGCGCTCGGCTCTTCTGAATTCACGGTGCATCGGCCCTTCCTGCTGTGCGGACTCTGGCTCTGCCAAGCCTGGAAAACGTCAGGAAGGAGCCGATGTGATGAGACACAGCAGCGCGGAACAATACACGTTCTGAAGAAGATCATATATATATTTCATCAGGCTTATTCTCCATAGGCCTGCTGCATGCCAAATTGGGCCTTGCCCGGCTCTGGCTCCAGACAGTGCTCGGCTGTCCTGTCCCCAGTGATGCAGACAGTGGAACAGCATTTTCCACACCATGGAGCTCAGGTTGGGAAGTGTAGTCAGGCTGATATAATTGGCCCCGGCGACTCCTGGAAGCGGGGGCTTAGATTGTAGTTAACCTCATCTAAAGTCAAGACCCGGTGTGGATGATTGAAGGGAAGAGGTGAGCGTTGTTGTACCGGGGGAGCGAAGGAGCCGGGTCGGTGTCTCCTGCGGTCGGCTTTGTGGTTGCCGAGCCTGATCAGTGGGGAGGTTGCGGGTGGTTGGGTTATGGGCATCGCTAGGAGCAAAAATCCTGGAATGAAACTGAGCATATGAATTCTGTTGAGTCGAACAGCCCTGGGTTTCAATTATTCATTGCCCTTCAATACACCACGCCCAATAAAAGAAAGACTTGTAGCACTCTTTTAAACGTATAATCTTTGCATAACTGAGAAAACGACGATAACCCCAGGGGTCAAGCAGATAGGCTCCTGTTTGTTGCATGAACTTTGATAATATTAAAAAAGAAAAATGACACCTGCACTGTTGTGTGAGATGATCCAGATAAAAAAAAAATTGTCCCAGGGAGGTGCTCATCAGACACAAAACCCCCTATTACTTCTTTGCCAAGCGATAGATAATGGAGTTTAAATGCCATCAAAATCCTCAATGCAAGGACCCTACCAAACAATCACCCTCTCCTACACAAAACATCCTTCTAATTGCCCTATTAAAATATTCCTCCTTAAAAAATGTGTCATATTACAGAACTTCAGCCTTATTATGGAGCTCCCCGCAGCCAATTATCTGAACCTTCACTTCTGGGAAGTCACGGTGGCCGAGGGGATGGGGGGGTGGGGGGGGGGGGGGCTCTCAGGGATGGCTATGGGAGCAGCCTTGTCCTCATCCACTCCATACCCACACGATTAGGGGGGAAGAAGGAAAACTGACCTTTGGTCATTGTCTCAGGGTGACTTCACTTCAGAGTTAGGTGACAGAGCCCCTGACCTTAACCACAGAATAATGACTTCTTCCCATGCCAGGCGCTCAGAGGGTTACCACAGGGAGCGAGACACCTCGGACGACATGAGACACTTTCTGCAGAGGGGAGTTTGCACTCAGCACTTTGATAGTCCCAGAAAACCAAAGTGTATGTGTGACAAGATGCAAGAGGTTTCTCTGCGTGCTTGTGTGTGTGTGTGTGTGTGTGTGTGTGTGTGCGTGTGTGTGTGTGCGTGTGTGTGTGTGTGTGTCTTTGTTTTACTGAATATATTTTTTTAGTTTAGAAGTGCATCAGAAACATGGGCCCTCACTTACCAGGTGAATTTACTCAGGCCTCACTTTGATACCAGTACGTAGAACGTGTGTGTGTGTGTTTGTGTGTTTGACAATGGCCCAGACGGTGTTGAGGGGACATAGGTGTCAGACTAAATGTGCAGCCAGCGCTTTTTGTGGACTTGTGAACATATACCCCTAGATACCCAGTTAAAGACAAAAAAAAAGTTTATATATAATTACCCTGAAAAAATCTGATAGATGTTAGAGTAAAATTGCATTGGCACAGACAAATACAATTTTCCTTAGCTCATTTATGCCCCCAAGATGGTCGGTTCTCCATTTGACGTGTCACTGTCACGCTCACAGAAGACTCGTCTTTTATGGCCGACCAGAGCTTTATGTGTCACACCGTTGCTGATCCTTCCTCGGAGCAGCCGAGGCACAATGTAGATGCCTCGTGGGCGCGAACCCAACGTGCAAAACAACAAGTTTTAACATCCCCGACCTGTGGAAGAACATGCAGAGCGGGTTTAATCACATCACATGGCCCGAGGAACAGGGACCTCTGCCTGTGCCGCCGCCGATGAAGTTGTTTGCGGGTCTGAGGGATTACCGCGGGAAGCCAGGAGAGAGAGAGAGAGAGAGAGAGACAGAGAGAGAGAGACAGAGAGAGAGAGAGACACACACAGAGAGAGACCCAGAGAGACCGAGAAAGAGGGGTGATTTTAAGACAGTTCAGGTCATGAATGTATGATGTAACAGTGTGGTTTTATCGGGAGCAGAGAAGAAACATCCCTGGGTTGGACGTTTACCCCATGTCCGCAAGGAATCATCCCAAGAAAACCCTCTGTGATCTAGAGAATGGAAACTTTGAAGGTTGAATACGTTTCTGGGTACACTCCTTCCATTAATAAACCCCATAATCAAAAGGAAAACAGGAAGGGACTCCGGTTTTTCTGGTCGGGGTTGGGGGATGAAGGATGTGATGTCAAGGGCCAGGTGGAGCCATTCTCGTAACTTGGCGGGCAGCTCATCCATTGGCCATCAGAGAGAAGCTGTCGTGAGTGTGAAAGAAAGCCGAGTGGCCACTTTTTAACATTTTATTTCTATATTTTTTTTATTTCTCACAAAACCTGGTTGCAGTGCTCGGAGGGACCCGTCCATTTTTAATTTGGCCAAGGGCATCAACAAAGCATTTATCTTGGCTTGTAGTGGCCATTCCAAGGTCAAGGTTCATCATAATTAAACTTTGTGTAAAGAAAAAGGGACAGCATTGTTTGACCACTTAAAATGATGTTCTTTTTTACCACCATTTTTCATCCACCGCCTTCCGCCCGTTCAAATCGTGCTTAATCTGTTGATTTGTTTATGTTTTCGTTCAGCAGGAAATTGTAGCACGACTTTCAAGGTTGAACTAACTTTGGGTTGTAAATGCAGGGAATGACGGGGAGATATTCTAATTCCAATTAAAATATGGACATGCATCATCCGTGCCCCCACCACGACGGGAGCCTGCCTGGCGGTGAGGACAAGGAAGTAAACTTTACAGAAAAGAAAAAAGTCAAGATGTCATTATTTATCATCTCAAATCTTACTTATTTATGAAGCAGAAACAGAATGAAATTCTCGGTTGAATTTGCCCTGAATTATTTAATCTGAAATAGTTAATTCCATACAAAGCTCCGGCAGATCCCTCCTCTGTTCTGATAAATACTTTATCACGATTCCTAAATCGGAAAAAAAAAAAAAAAAAAAAAAAAAAACGGGGGAGAAAGACAGGAGTGGTTGAAAAGGACAAAAGGAGAATAACTCTGTTCTTCCTGTGTTTGTATTGCCATCTTAAAGGAAGATTCCTGTTTAAAATGTATTGGGAGTCCGACACTTAATTATCTATGATTAACAGTATCTTCAGTAAACATTAGGCTCAGTGAGAATAAAGCTCAGTGAAAAAGGTTTTTTTGGTGTTATCCTGTTCCTTACCATTGGTTCTTTGACAAAACCCCTGATGTGTGATAGTGAAATGGCGGTTAAGTGTGGTGCATTCTCATATTCAAAGCGACCAAAGTTTCTCCGCAGTCCCACGAAGTCAAAAGACGGCTAATGAAAAAGGACGCATCGCTGATTGCAGCTATATCTGGAAGCTGAGGTGGAAGTGGCATCGATTTAACAATTTAGCAGCACCCTCCTTTGTGTGTTTCCATTAGTCACGGCTGAATACCACCCACTTCGCCCCCCTTTCTATCCCTCAAAACACACACACACACAGACACACAAACACACAGACACACACACACACACACACACACAGACACACACACACACACACACACATACACACACACACACACACACACACACACACAAGCATAGCCACAAACACTCACACAAGTCTAATTCTGTGGGGGAATATTTCCCTCTTTCCGAATATGACTTACAGCGTCTAAATGAACACAGTTCAGAGCCGCTCTAGTGATTTCAGAACCATGGACAGCTCATGCAAAGGCACATACACTGGGAAATGGTGCCAATGCTGTGGAATACACCTTTTATTACATTTTTTTGACAGTGCATGTGCAGGATATAGTGCAAGTGTGAAATATCAAATTTGCATCGTAGTGAACTGTAAAAGTCTGCTGCAGAAAAAAGTTGGTAGTGACCGATTTCCAGCCCGACGAGACCCCAGAGGTTTTGACATTTGCAAAATGAGCATCGGCTCTGAAATTATAAATAGTGCGCTCTAAACAATCAACGTTGAGATCAGGCCCGTCAAAATGCCAAAACATCACCGCACATTGTTTTATATTTATATTGACATTTTTAAGTGACTCCAACAAAATATACATTTGATTGATACGTATCAGGTCCCGGCATTCTCAGAAAAACTCTGTTTGTCAGTCTTCGGGTTCCTCGCTATCACGTGGACCCATGGCGTTAAAAGGAGTGTCCCACCGCTGTGCCATCCACGAGTCCTTTCCACTGGCTGAGTGATCTCTGCTGGAAGGGGCCGTCATGGAAAACCCCGTCCACCCATTCCCTGAGCGTCACTACGGGTGAGTCCTGAGGCCTTTCCAGGGCGATGGACAGCCCCACATCGCCCACCGGATACCCAGGAGAGGGAGAGGGAGAGGGGGGGCTGACCCGAGACAGCATGCAGGGAGGGTAGTCGGGCTGCAGGTCGGGGTGCAACGAAACCGCTGTGTGAGCGATGGACCAGATCTTGGGTTTGGCCTCTGCGCCCGGGTGTTCTGGTATCGGGTAGAAGGCACTGCTGCTGTGCTGGACCGGCGTGAGCCTGGGGCAGTCCGGCGACAACCTTTCCTTCCTGGCATGCGGCGCGTCGGGCTCAATGGGGAGACGCCCATGAGCGGGATCTGCCAAGGGGTCGGCCACGTCCTCCAAAGTTCCAAACTGCAACCGAGGCTCACAGTCGGACCCCTCAGACTCCAGCAAGTCAAAGTCCTCCAGGTCGCTCTGCAGCTCCCCACACTGCTGATCTGCAATAAGTTATTGGATCGACATGGATCGTTTAATCAACTTCCAGGGTGTTTTGAGACAGGTGTGAATTTTTTTTTGTTTTGGTCCTCACTCACCAGGCGAATCTTTCTGACTCTTCAGCGGCTCTTCTGCGCCGTCACTGTCGTCGTCACAGCCTCTATCTTCAGAGCTCTTGCAAGCACGCGGTGACCACGTCACCTTGTTCTCTTTCTTCAGCCTCCTGCGCGCATTGGCAAACCATGTGGACACCTTGGGGAGGGAGGAAGTCAACACAGCGAAGACATTGAGAAGAATTGCTACAAACTTGTATTTCATGTCTATTTGTCATATTATGGATGTACTCTCACCTGTGTGAGGGTCATTCTGGTGATGATGGCCAGCATGATCTTTTCTCCTTTGGTGGGATAAGGGTTCTTCTGGTGCTCCTGCAGCCAGGCCTTCAGGGTGCTGGTGGTCTCCCGGGTGGCATTTTTACGCCGAGAGGCGCCGTCGGAACATGAATACCTGTGATGAATAAAACTGACAGTTTGACTCAACTGCTCTATTTGAGAGATGTCTCTCACAGTTTAAATATACGATTCATAAATATGATATCGCTTTTTCAGTAAACCTACCCGTATCTGTCATACTGATACTGTCCAAACGTGTATTCGTAAGGGTAATAGGTGGGAGTTTGAGGGGTTCCCATGTGAAGGGGTGCAGCACCGTCTTTTGAATCAAGCATTCCCTGCAAATCGAAGACAGACAGAAAAAATAAATAAATAAATAAATAAATGAATTAATGAATAAATAATAACAATAATAATAATAATCCTCCATCAAGTTCAATAACAGCAGGCAGTGGTAAAGCATTGCAATATAATATAATGAGAGCAGACAGGAGGAAAAAGTCAAGCTTCTCACCCTGGAGTAGAGAGAAGTGGCTTCGCCAGGGCAGGAATTATAATAACCCTGACTTTTTGGATAGGTACCGCTGTAGACCCCGATGCCAGTAAGAGGAGGCAGGTCGTGCCTGGGGGAGCGGAGCACCCTGCCCTCGTACACCGGGCAGCTGAGCGCCGAATGGGAAGGAGGTGTAAGGGAGGGGTCCGCCAGAGACCTGGTGGAGCCCTCCAGACAGGCGCCCAGTGGGCTGGAGCTCATCAGAAACTTTGGAGAAAACGATTGAAAATGGTTTTTGATGGGATGCAGATGCAGTAAAAGGCATCTGTTGAAAAGGAAATCTGCCGAAAATCGCACGATTCGAAAAATCCAAAGAGAAATATAATACAATTTCACTCAATTATAAAATCGATAAAAGCTTCACGTATCGTCGCTTACCTGAGGAGTGGAGTAGGAGTATCCCAGCTGTGAATAAGCCATGGTACACATCAGATCAGCGAGACCGACTGGATCTTAGAGTCAGATTCGGCAGCATCTGCACACAAACCCTGCCTCCACTTCTCTTCCACTCTTTCAAACTTGGGTATCGTCGCCCCGTCAAACCGGATCGTCCTCAAATTATTTACATTTACACTGAATTCATGCGTCTTTGGCGGGTATCATCAAAAACAATCATCCCAACAATCCCTGCGTATATCTCCGAGTATGTCTAGATGCAGAACAGAAAGAGGAGACTTATCTTTGAGCGAAAATGAACGTCGCAGCTGTGCGCGGTCAAATCACGCGTTTCTCGGTGCGCTCCTCGCTTTTTAACTCGAGCGCTCCTGACGTCACGGGACGCGTGTGTGTAGCGCGCTGCCCGCTTCGGGGGGAAGGAGCTGGTCGGTTTCCCTGCGCACCTCTTTCAAGCACCCAATCCATGCTCACAAACAGTCCCCACGGAGTGAGAAATGACAGCACGGCCCTGCGTGGTTAAATAAACGCGGGCACGCACACCCACGCAAACACAGACGGGCGCTGTGGCCGGAGGGGGTGGTGCTGGTGACACCGCATTGACATTAGATGATTGATGACTGCAACCTGAGATTAGCATAATGGTTTTGCCCTGTAGTTTAGATAACTTGTCACAAGAAATCTCCCTGTCACACAGCTTATTCATGAGCACACGTCTCCCCAAAGCAAATTAATCAAACCATAAACACTCTTTTCATTCCCTTGAGTAAGCACCATCACCCGCTGAATGGCTTGTCATGTTTTTAATAACTGGGCCTATAAGCCGCACAGGTAAATGTTTCTCTTCTTCTTTCCCGAAACAGGGGGTGGAGGCTAGGGATGGCCAGATTCAATGAGAGAAGTTGAAGTTTTGCCAGGAGCATCGGAAAATGCTGACCTTATTTGTGATGTGCAGGAAAGAAGGTCAAGATAACATAACGAGGAGAAGCGAGGGGGAGTAGATATACAGTAGGGGGAATTAATAGTCTAAAAGGCCAAGAGAGGGAGAGAGGGAGAGAAAGTTACTTAACTTGAAAATGACAAAATATGAAAAGAAAAAATCACTCGTGGTACAAATTTGGTACCAATTTGGTCTTTACAAGGTACTGACAGCCTGGCAAACCTTTTGTACCCATTAAGGTACAATGCTGTACTTTATTTTCGGGGGCATATTTCGAAATGAAGGCTAAAATGGCGAGAGAGAGAGAGAGAGAGAGAGAGAGAGAGAGAGAGAGAGAAGTTATTGAATGAGAAGAGCGTGAAAGCGAGGATCTCGAAAATGACTAAATAGATACTGTGAGCAGGGCAGGACGGCACAAAAAACGAAGGGAGAGCAGGGTACACAGAGTTGTCTGGAGGAGGGAAAAAGTCGCCAATAGGCAGGGGATCTGAAATGGAGCGAGGGGATCTGGAGAGTTAAAAGGACACAATAATCCCAGTGCACCCAGAGTGAAGCCGGAACAACAGAGCCGCATCACCAGAAAGCATTTCCGGCCCCACCGGGGAGAAGGAATCCGTGTTCCTGGACTTGATTGGCATTCCATTTGTCCCGCCAAAGCTGCTCATCTATTGGACATGCCCTAACTGTCTCTGCCTCATCTGTGCTCAAGGCTGGAATTGAGTCCGGGGTCACACCATAACGCGCGTCACTCAACGGGGAATGGCGATTTCCCGGCTGTTGACAATAAACACGACTGCTTTTAATACTGTTTTCTTATATTTTGTGAAACAGCACTGGAAGACCGTACAGAACAAACACGACACACAATGCAGGAGGGTGATATATAGATAGATAGTTTGTGTTTCAAGTCAAGACTCCCTCTGTCAGGCCCAGGCTGCATGCGCCTATGCATAAAGGTGCATGGATGACATTATTTCCCTCTTTTTGAATATTCAATGACCTACTTATATATTAATATAGGATGTGTTTATAAATTCATGGCATTCCCCCAGTATATATTTCTTAAGCCATTGCGTTCGTTAGACCGTGATTATATCGTTCTGATCTTGCTCCCCTCACATCAATCATTCATTCATGATGCTCCGCCACATGAACAAAAACAAAAAGAAAAGAGGAAAAGAGAAAACACATTCTTATTTTCCCCTCGTCTTTCATCGGGATGAGGCCATTATAGAAGGGAGTGGGGTGCGGGGGTTAATGATAGAAGCATGTTAATGTGAGTGAAAGGCAACGTGGGGGAGCGTGTGCGGAGGGGGCTGAACAACTCCAATCACAAGTTCTTTCAATCATACTGCAGCACATTTGAATATTTCCCCTACCTGCGAGTATGAAAACTATACAATTTTAATCTCTGTTTAACATGTAGATGCTTTCTGATGCCACTCTTGGCTCAGTTTTCCAGGCTATTCCGGTGTAAAATATGTGAGGGTGAGTGGTTTGGAGGAGGGGTGTAAATTGCAGTAAGAATGCTTTTAACAACTTTGAGTGAAAACGGGATTGTTTTGTGTGAAGCCTCACAATGGAGTCGCTGTTTTGTTTCCTGGCCCGGTCGTTTACGTTTATTTTGCTACAGCTAGAGGGAGCACTAGTCTATTAAACAAAACTAGAACGCCCGGTCAGAATCCGACCCTGAAGGTCCCTGAAAGCTTTTCATTTTGTCAAAGCTAGTCAAAGGTTACATTCCTGATAGACATCATTTTTTTCTTCCAAACAGCGCAGATTCTTTATTCCATACTCTTCAGGCTCTAACTCTAAAGAGCAGGCATTAATGAAGATACTAAAGGAAGGTCGTGGAGGGGAGGGGATGGCATGCTTTGACAAAATACTTTTGGATCTTAGGGAGACATCCTCCGCATCAATGCCATCTGCACTTTCACCTGCTCAGATTTGAGCGTCTGCTGGACCAGTTCCTCCGGCACAGCTTGTATTTAATTAAAAAAACAAAAACCTTCCTTTTAATGTTCTAATATCTGCTTTTTGCATCATCTCTTATCTCTTTTGACTCTTAATACATTTAATTTATGAGCAACAGTGGCTGAAATTCTGAAATTCTAGCACTGAATTTTCTTTTTATTTTCCTTCCTGGGATGTTCAGAGCTCCATGTTGCCCACATCCCATCATTCGGCTGCACATTTTAAACTCTGCTTCACACTCAAAAATACGATATCTACATTTGAAGGGGTGTCACATTTGACACAAATATCAAATATTACATATTTGAAGAAAGAATTTGTCCAGATCCACATTTGTCCTTGGTCATTGAGTCACAGCCCAAATATATTGCTAAATACAAAACAAACTAAGTGCAACAAAAATGCCAAATAAAACCAAATAAAATATAAAAGTCATACAAACATAGCAACTACTTTCCTGAGCTTCCAAAACATTGTCTTATCTAGACATAACTCCAATGAAGTGCTAAAACTGATTGTAGTAAAACCATTTGAGTTAGAAAAAAATATATAGCCCCAACACTGACTAAAGGAAAAGTGAGGGAAGTCAGTAAATATTACATTTAATAACAAATGAAGGTAACACTTAACTAAATTGAGGAAGGATATTATGATTATGATTGTTGTTATTATTGGTTTATTCTTCTTCTTCTTCTTCTTCTTCTTCTTCTTCTTCTTCTTCTTCTTCTTCTTCTTCTTCTTATTATTATTATTATTATTATTATTATTATTATTATTATTATTACAATAGTCATTTAAAATAATAACATAATAGTAACATAAATAATATAACCTTTGTTAAAACATAATAAGTAAGAATCACACTCAAAAGTTACTAAATAATGATAATGACATTTAAAGTTGGGTGAAACTTGATTGTTTGAGTTAATAAAACTTTCAGGTCAAATTTAATTAACTGAAACCGGACAGGACAAGAGTAGGGGTCAACATCCTGTTTTATAATGTATTTGCTTTACCGCCTCCTTGAAAGCCAACTTGCAGAAATACTTGACATATAGCCATCGTTTCCTCTTCCTGCCATACGACCAAGATAGAAGCTTTAATTTTAAAATGTCGCAGAGTACAGCAAGTGAAAGCTATTTTTGGGGGAGGACCTGCACTCCCCCAGCCCCCCAGACCAGCGGACCCTGAGACCCCTGTCAAGTTGTCCTCCCAGCGATTTAAATGCTGACCCCAAACAAGAGGGGTAGTAATAAACAGACAATAGGGAGAGTAGTCCATTCTTTAACCAAAGGACAAGGCCCATATCGTTCTCCTGCTCTCTTGTTGAACACAATAGCGCAGACCCTCCATGGGCGCAAAAGCCATCTCTGTTCCATCTGCATACAAGGCCGCTGAGACAGATGACACAGAAAAAGACCTGTCTGACCGTGGCATGGCAGCCTCATCTACAATAACAGCATCATGGAGCAGCCTGAGTCTGTGGACTACAAGTGGGAAGAAAAAGAGGGAGGAAAAAAGTACCGTGGACTTTCTTTCCCATCAATGATGTAGAATACAGGAAACAGAGACACGCCAACCCTCTTAGCCACTGAAAGGTGTGCGTGTGTGTGTGTGTGTATGTGTGTGTGTGTGTGTGTGTGTGTGTGTATTTGTGTGTGTGAGTGAGAGAGAGAGAGAGAGAGAATGAGAGAGAGAGAGAATGAGAGAGTGAGAGAGAGAGAGATAAATAGGCAGGTAGACAGAAAGACAGACCAGTTGTGGGTACGGGGAGTGTGTTTAGAGTGTGTGTACAGTACCATATAAGCCAGTCCCTGGGTGGAGGGGGGGCATATTCCCTCCATATCACTTCCACTTCATTACTCTGTTAGCGGCCATACATTATTCAGCCCTTCAAGCCTCGGTCCGGGGGGACCGATACAGCCTTTAACACACACTTTAACCTACCTTAATGCTCCCACTGAGCCTCCCGGATCTGTTTATTTGTCAATCCCTTTCTGACCTTTTTTCCCCTCCTCCAGTTACTCTCTCTGACTATTTTCTGTCTTTTCAGTCTCTCTCCATAAACCTTCCTCCACATCTCTGTCCTAATTGATTCACTTTCTTGAAAACAAGAAAAAGAAAAAAGCTCTTTGAGCGCTTTAACTTTTGGTTATGCCTCTCATGGTACTAGAGAGTGGACACGTTTGTTGACTCTGCCATTCATACACAACCATCAATAACGCAGAAAGAGTGAATTTGAGCTACTTACAAAGAGATTAGAACAAGGGTATTTGGCACTGAAATATTTGGCTTCATATTTTAATTGATGGAACTCCGCTTAATGCTCTCAGATGTAACAATATAACCGCAAAAACAACTCCACAGAAAACAGGGCAGGCCAAGTGCTGTACCTAGTTCTTCTGGTCCTCAACTGTCTGGAACTCAGGCGCCATCCTCTGGTGCTTTAAGTAACCACACCCTCCTACGGAGGATATGGTGCGTGTGTGTGTGTGTGTCATTATCCATTATCATTATCTGTTTTTATTATCATCATTATCGATATTTTTATTATTATTATTATTATTATTATTATTATTATTATTATTATTATAATTATTATTATTATTATTATTATTATTATTATTGTTATCGAAACGTATGAAATAAAAACAAAAACATGTATTTTGTTGATTTCGTGGTTACAAACGCATACCCAGATATAATTTCACCCACTACTTAGCTTCATAGAAGTACAGGTACTACCAATGCTACAAATACAAATACTAATACTGCTGCTAATACTTCTACTACTTAACTTCATAGAAGTGCAGGTACTGCTAATACTACTAATACTACTGCTGCTAATAACCTCATCGAGGCACAGGTAATACTTGGTACTTGGGCGACGGTGGCTCAGGAGGTAGAGCGGTTACGTCCAGTAACCAGAGGGTTCCCTGGTTTGATCCATAGCTCCTCCTGGTAGCACGTTGAGCAAGTCGCTGAACCCCTTACCGCTCTCGTCGAACAGGAGTGCGCCTTGCATGGCTGCCGCTGCCTTCCATCAATGTGGGGGGGGCATCAGGAGGCAGTCAGGGGGCGTCAAGATCGACATTACCCCTGCTGGTGATGGGGGGTGGCCAACACACAGGAGAGAGAGAGAGAAAGAGAGAGAGTGAGAGAGTGTGTGTGAGAGAGAGAGAGAGAGAGGGAGACCTTGTCATTGAGACCTTTCTCGTGATATGACGACAAGTCATTAAAGATGTCCATGTCCCAACATGAAAATGAAGAAATTCCTTGCACATTCTCATCAAAATCTTCATCAAAAAACTGTCCTATCATATAGTGGACGGTACACAACAGTCTCTGTCTCCTCATTCAGGTCAGTGAAAAGTGGGTTGAAATTAATCGAATAAAATAAAATAAAAATAAAATAATTGCTTCCCGGCGCCACTATCTGGCAGCTCACTGCTCCTAGATACGTGAGTTACTAGGATGGGTAAAATGCAGAGAAATGCATTTCGCTGCCTCAGTACTTGTACCTGCAATGACAATTAGTGGAATCGAATTATCTAATCGAATCTAAAAAACCCTAGTCACACAGAGCACAGAGGCCACAAATATCTCACTTGCCCTGTCCTTTAATTCATTCTTTCCTTATTTGATGTGATCTGATCTGATCTCCGTTCAAGAGTTCCTTCAAGATCCTGCCGCGAAACCTGACGACTGATGGCTTTGCGTCCGACTCCCGGTGTTAATCCGCACCAAACGGCAAAATTCTGTCATGCTTCGTGCTCAGCGGAGTCGCATTTGATAGCGCGGCGATTAAGTGCTTCTTTGGTGGAGCGTCGACATTCCCGGGGGAGAGGGGAAGGGTAATCATTTCCTCCGATTGCCCCTTTGGGAATGAGGCCCGCGGTATTCCGTGTCCACTCCAATCACGTTGCTAATGGAGAGAGAGAGGGGGAGTTTAAGCATCTGTGACAGTGGGGAAACGCGATCCCTCCACTGTGTGTGTGTGTGTGTGTGTGTGTGTGTGTGCGTGTGTGTGTGTGTGTGTGTGTGTGTGTGTGTGTGTGTGTGATCCTCAAAGATAAACAGTTGGCAGGACTCCACTTTCCCTCCTTTTTTCTGCTCGTGCACGTAGCTACACACTCGCATGCTCCGATCTGAGAGGGAAGTGCGCGCCGGACAAGGTTAATATACTGCATTAGGCTCTATTACCCTAAATGACTTGGGCAGATGAATGCGGATTCACATTACCGCTCAAAAGTGTGTGTGTGTGTGTGTGTGTGTATCTGTGTATATGTGTGTGTGTATATGTGTTAATGTATGTGTGTGTGTGTGTGTGTGTATATGTGTGTGTATGTTTGGGGTTGGGTGTGTGCCCACAATGTAATTACAGTGTAATATCATTCATCGCGTTCATCATCCATCAGTAAATCCCAAAGACAGTGGCAACGCTACAGCGGGCGGCAGAGCTTGCATTTACATCTGAAATAGAGATTTGTGTCGTTCTCGTTCACGTTCCACGAGTTGAGCGGAGGAAAACCCACGAATCAGTGCACAGCAAATATTAAATCACATCCTTTATCATTTATTCGCCGCTTGTCACTTTTTGCCGCACGTTGCGCCGCCCGCGCTCAATGGCCGATCGGCAGACAAAGACGCAGCGAGTCGCAGCTCCCCTACGAGGCTCCCTCACAGCAGCGTGCTAAGCTAAGTTGCTACGCCACGACGAACCGGGGGGTGGGGGGGTAAACACTATTCCAAAATGGCTGAATGGAGCCAGTGATGCGGACACCCAGCCATGAACCCTCCTTGCCTTAATCTGCTCCTTATAGTCTCTCCTCCAGGGTGGGGGGGGGGGGGGGGGGCCTGCAGGGCCAGGGACTAATCACTCGCATTCTCTCGCGGTATTTGTTCTGTGTACTTTCCCTGTGTATTAAATTGACAATGTTTGCCTTGACAATGTTTGCTATTTGTCTGCAAGGCACTCACAGCTGCAAAACAACAATAAACGCTGGCTGAGAAGCAGTGCGCACGGCAACCTTGGTATTGTTTCGCCCGTTGAATTACCCATGAGTTTTGATACTTCCCCTTTGTGTCAATGGCTTAGCACGGCTAATCCCTACGAGGGAACAGTGAATGGCATAAATTCCCTATGATATCTTGTCGAGGCCAAACATTTGCTCACTTACGTATACATTGGGTGCAGAAAATTATTCTTTTGACGCCATTACAACAACAGATTTAACCCGAGCGCCCTTGTTACCCCCTCCATGACATGTATTACTCTCATTTGCGCTGGGAGGTACATTTACATTTCAAATTACAGCTCAGCTGCCGCGACACCGCGCACATGCACACACACACACACACACACTGTTTGCTGGGGTATCGTTGCTAAGACCCAACACTAGATCCGAGTTGAGTGACAGGAACTCAATGATTACCCCAATTTACTTCAAAACACACACAGCGAGAACCCTACACTCTGTGTTTGAACCTAGGGGTCAGACTTGTCACAGACCGTTCGGCCAAAAACCCCTCCACGCACACCTTTCTTTCCCCCAGGATTTTACTCTCTCTCTCTCTCTCTCTCTCTCTCTCTCTCTCGCTGTCACCCCTGTGCCCGTGTCTTTCCGTCTGGATGGCCCTCTCAGCGGGACTATACACTGGTAACTTGTCTACATTTACCCCCTGTGTCGTCCGGCCAATGGGGGCCGCCATCCGCCACTGGGAACCCCTCCTCCCTCCGGCCACACCTCCATTCTCTCCCAGAGTCAGCTCACGCTTTCTGTTTTCATGACCCCCCCCCCCCCAACAACCCACCCACCCACACACACACACACACACACACACACACACAAACACACACACACACACAAACACACACACAAACACACACACACACCACATCGACGGGCCATGGCAACAGTGGTAGGAATGTCAGCGGTGATTGGCAGGATAAAGGGGCGGGGGGGCAGTGGGGCTCTCCCTCCTCTCCCACAAGCGGATTTGAGGCACTTTGACGGCAAGGCTACAACAATGGCGGATTTGGGCTTGATTGGATCAATGATGAGCTGATGACTGTCAAAAGAGCACGTCGTCTTTACATAAGCCTGATTATCTCTGCATGGTGTGTGTGTGTGTGGAGAGTGGGGGGCGGTCCTCCCCTGCAGGGTGTTCTCTCCCCGAAAAAAAAAGGGTATGGGTCCACACACGAGGCCCGGGCTGTGGGGCCTAAACCACTCTCATCCACTGGGGGGCTTTTAACTAAGCTATTCAGGGGGCGACCGAGGGCCCTCATACATGGGGCCCGTTACAGGATGACGGCGGTGTTTGTGTGTGTGTGTGTGTGTGTGTGTGTGTGTGTGTGTGTGTGTGTGTGTGTGTGTGTGTGTGTGTGTGTGTGTGTGTGTGTGTAATCAGACGTGGAGGCTGTCACAGTCTAAAGCCTAGCCTCCTCATCGAAAAACAGAGAGATAAAGGGAGAGTGAAAGAGAGAGACAAGCGGAGAGGGAGAACGAGAGAGAGAGAGCAAGAGAGAGAGAGAGAGAGAGAGAGAGAAAGACGCTAACAGAAAAGAGCAGTGGGACAGGGGAATCAAAGACCAATCCCCAACATAATCTGCCTCTTTAATAGGGATTAGAACTGACCAAAGAGGCCTATATCAGAATACCAAAGCAGCAATGAGGACTCTATTGAAGCCGAGGGGGCTGGAGAGGGCTCTAAGTTTATAAACTCCGTCGAGGGGGCAGAGGGAGGGACAGGAGCAACTCTGCTAATCGCGAAAAAGTATCCAGGATCGGGACCGTTCACCCGGACTCTCACGGATGACGTGTATTATGTATCAGGGGTGCGTTTTTTAGAACGGACAATTAAAACTTTTTTTGCGAGGTAAGTCGCAGCCAACTTTTGCATTGCCAGGGAAAGTTACTGTTGTTTTGAACACACTCAAATGCAACCGCATTTCTTTATCCTATTTTTACTTTTGGTGCCCGGCAACTGATTAAACAGTAGTCGTTTGAGAGGCAAATATCACGCTAAGATCAGTGCTGTTCCACTTGAATGGAACAACGACACCATTGTTGTTGTTTTGGTTTTTGTTTTTTGATTCTCCGGGAAGAATAACTGGCGCTTCCGGGTCTGGACCAAGTGCAGAAAGAGTACAGTGTGTTTGGAGGAAGCGTGGCTCCAGCTTCTCCTCCAAACGCTCCCAGTGGCAGTCTGTCAGAGCTGGCATGGACAAGTGGAAATGGCCTCAAGTGCCTGGCTCCCGTCCATGCTTCCCTCGACATCAATGACAGCTCTCTCTCTCTCTCTCTCTCTCTCTCTCTCGCTCTCTCTCTCTCTCTCTAGGTTCCTATTTTTCTTCCTCCCTCTCTCCAAAACACACAATTTAATCTCTTTTTGTACCTATAGTTTGCCGTCCCTCCTTTTCTTAGTCTCCTGTTCTCTACGCCCTGCTCTCTGCCTCTTAGTTTGACCAAGCCGTTATCTCTGACTGATAGAGTAGGATGGATGGATGGATGGATCGATGGATGGACGGCTGAGACGGGTTCGCGGTCGAAAAATAAGTGCCTCATAATTGTCACGTGTCCAGAGCGGAGACACTGTATAACAAGTGACATTGTGTTATCAAGCGCTACAGCTACATTTCAGGTTATTTTCTTGAAGTTGTTTACTACTGAGGTGACGATTCTAGACCCTACAAGTATCATATCAACAAGTAGCTTTAACAAGTATCATTGATGACCCCCCCCCCCACACACACACACACACACAGAAAAAATAAGAATCATACGCATATATGCAAGATACTGGATCCTATAAACAGCTAGGCGGTGATTAAATATGCAGTATTATGTGTGCGTTTAATTGCACATTTCGTTGACATCTGACACCATTTTGTCTGAGACGTGATTTCTAACTTTCTTGTCCAGTGGAAGCTGCGACTGGCATTTCTCTGACTCCAAAACAAATTACCACAGATCGAGTGGTGGAAATGCCATTTATATCGTACGCTTAGTGTATATGATAGTTAGCAGTTATGCATATTTATATACTGTATGCAGGAAATATTTCAGACATTGATATTGATATTTGTTTCAACCAGTTTTAGTGTAGTGAACAATGGCTTTAGTTTTGTTTAAACTACGTTCCATAATTGATAGGAGAAAAAAAAAAAACGATTATGAAATTCTGGATAATTTCAAATAACCATTTGAAATTATCCACAATTCAAGAATTGTTTGCCCAACTCTGTAACACTGAGTAAAAGTAAGTGCTTCAGGAAAAGTCGACTAAACAGCTCTTCTACCCTTTATTTGATGCTCTGAGGCAGTGATTCTCACACTGTTTTTTTTTTTATCAAGGACCCTCAATTTGACCCTCAAATACACATTTGGCCACGGACCCCATTGAGGTTTTTCAAAGATTATTAGTCCAAACTTTCATACCTGTCTACTATACTATAGTTGGGGCGATAACCGTGAGACTAGGATGGAAACAGTCATTATTGTACATTCTCTAATGGTACCAATGTCTTGTAAATGAAATAATGGTGAAGTTTAACGGTTAACCATTTTGCTCGGGACCCCCTGAAACCTCCTGAAGGACCCTTGGACCCCACGTTCAGAAACACTTCTTCAAGGAAAATGACGTGGCCCGATTGGAAGTTGAATTCACAACCAAACTCATTTGCTATAGGAAAGGCGGCAGCACTGGGTTTACTGAGTAAATCTGATTCCTCCGATTCTGATATAGCAATTTGGCGTCGCTCACTGCCAGCCAGGGCCACTTCTTTGAGAAAAATCCACTGTCGATACTCTGGAAATCTCCTCCACCCACTCCCCTGCCTTGAGGCCTGTGAAGGTATAAGGATTGCCTGGTGTGACTCTAAACACCCCCTCCACCAAACCCCTTTTTTCTTGCCCCCCCCCTCTCTCTCTCTCTGCCCCCATACCGGCTGCTGGCCTTTCCTCGCGTCTGATCCGTGTTTCAGAGGCAGCGGTGGTGGCACTGAAAGGGCTGATCCCACATAAAAGCGAGAAGGGCCCCCACTGAACGCACAGGCGCAGCCAGGTTCACGAGGTTCGCCTAACAGGGTTGAAAATCTTCAATTTCAGTTTTCCGCCGCGTACTATGCACTGGAGCGGTGGTCCCTCGAGAGGTTCCGGGGGGGGGGGGTCTCGAGCAAAGTGATTAATAGTTAAACTTCACCGTTATTTAATTTACAAGACATTAGCACCGTTTTTTAGAGAACCCAAAAGTGACTGTTGTTTTGATCCTGTTTCCACTGCTATCTCTCTAGCTATAGTACAGACAGGACGTTTGGATTAAACCACGTCTAACAATAAACAATCTTCTGAGATTTGGCTCCCGAGACTAAATCTTATCAAACGGGGTCCGTCTCTTCATAGTATCAAATTGGGGACGGTTGATGTGAGAAAAAAAGGTTTATAGAGGTAGCATCCTAGTGGCTTGTGGCGTTTCAAGCGACTTTTCCTCAAAGAGAGGCGTAACTATGTGTCCAGGCCGGAATTAGAATGATTAAACGAGCCATTTTTCAATTTATTTTATGCTGTTTACTTTAATAACGCGAAAATGTATTTTATTTTTATGGAAGGAGTCTTAAAAATAAATGACTACGACGACATGTATTTATTTCCCCAAAAATATATTTTTTTAAAGACAAATTCATATCCCGTATTTACAATTTTCGATATGTTTCCATTCACAATAGAGGAGGAAAAAAAACATGAGAGATACAAGCAAATTTGTGACAAAAAAGCAACCTCTTTCGCACGTATATAAGCTAAAACAGTAAATACACTATGACAGCGTTTCCCCGTCAAAAATATCCTTCATTAAATTGTTCTTGGTCTCATATAATTATTATTCCATTCGCTTTTCCCACTTTCCTTCTCATAATGTCGTTGTCAGAATCCGCTGTGCTGCTGTTCCGTGATGAGATCTGGGTTTGAAACGAGATAGGGAAGAAATAAAAGAAATGTCAGAGATTAAATAAATGTTACAATGCATAGTAGATTTCCTTCAAGTCATATTGCAATGTGCATTTTTTTCCGCTGTCGCCTGGTGTCCACCGAATGGGCGTGAATAAATTTAGGTGGATTATTTAAATGACATGGGTGATGTTGCGCCAAAACATTAAACTGTGCCCAGTGGGGCGTTAAAGTGGTTATTCAATCGCTCCAGATGATTTATCAGCCAGGAAGTCCTTATGTAAGCTTTATTTAGAAAGAAAAAAAAACATAATGAAAATGCAGTTCATAATAAGTAATAACAGTCATGTCAAGGAGTGTATGAAGGCATTAACTAACCTGTCAGTGATCATCTGAAACGAGGACTTGGGGGAATCAGGCCTGTGGTCGCTCTCCTCACCTAGAAAAAAAATACAGTCATGCAAATGAATTCGTCTTTTAAATGTTTGAGATTTTATATTTCTAAGAAAGATTGGCGTACATTTAAACTTAAATAAAAACACAAATGGACTTGCATTTTCTTAATCTAGTTTGAAAACCATTTGTCTGGTCAGCTGCATCCAAACTGGAATGGAACAAAATTCGGCCTAACCGTTTCTCTTGTGTTAATGTTTCTGCAATCATTTAATTTCGTTCACGATTCATTTATTTTTTTCTCACCGTCTCGCTTTGGACTGAAGCTTCCCGAGGACTCTTCCTCTTCGCTGTCGTCTTCCGTCCCCGACGCTCCGGGCGCGGTCAGCAGCCGCGCGTCGTGACGCGCCTGGAGCGGGAGACGCGCGGCGGGGCTCCCCCCCAGCAGCGACCTCACGTTCAAAAGAGAGTTGGCGTTCAAAAAAGCTGCGTTGGTCCAGTTGTGCAGCTTGCCGATCTGACACGTGTATATCCCGTGGCCCGGTAGCAAGGCCGGGTGGCCGGAGGGAGTCAAGGCCAGGCCGTGCGCATGAGGCGCCGGGGAAGGCCTGTGCGTCGAGTTGTCCGGGCTGGTGGCGGTCTCGGCCAAGGACCAGATTTTGGGCTTGCTCTGCGGGGGTCTCTGACACTGGTCCTGTCCGCTGTTGGGAGAATTATCCATCGCGAGTTTCGCCACGGGGGCCTTGATCAGAGAGACGGGCCTCTCCTCCGCGGAAAGCGTCCTGTCGCCGCCGCCCTCCGAGTCCTTCAAACCCGCGGCAGTGCCCCCCTCTCCTCTCCCGGGCGCCGGCTGCTCCTCCTCCTCCGGCCTCTCGATGTCGACGGTCTCCAGGTCGATCTCTTCGTCCTCCTCCTCGTCGTCGCTGCCGTTCTTCCCGTGCGCGTGCTCGTGCTCGTCCTCGTTGTCGCTGCTGAAGATGCGTCCGTCGCGGTCCTCGGCGCTGCGGCCCCACGTCACCTTGTTCTCCTTCTTCAGCCGCCGGCGCGCGTTGGCGAACCACGTGGACACCTGAGAGGGAGGACGCGAATCACGACGATCACACGCTCATTATCGCACACGCACACTCCTATAAATAAGAAATGACGTGTGTCTTTTAGAGTTGTAGCCGACCTATGGCCCACCTGTGTGAGGGTCATCTTGGTGATGATGGCCAACATGATCTTCTCTCCTTTGGTGGGATAGGGGTTCTTCTGGTGCTCCTGCAGCCAGGCCTTCAGGGTGCTGGTGGTCTCTCGGGTGGCGGCCTTGGCCCTGGACGGGTCTCCATACGGGTACTGGCCGTACGGGTAGAAGCCCTGGGCTGCGTGGGCAGGCAGGGCGGCCGGGTGGGCTCCCGGACAGTCCTTAAGGTCATACTGGGAGCCCTAAGTATGGGAGAGGGGGGATATTACTTACTTCAAATTCTTATTCTTAAAATGTATTCTCTTTCAGAAGATGGCTGATTAGTTGTAGTCAAAAGCAGCCCCTAAAATGAATTACAGCGAACAGACATATTGTCCCAGAGGCCCTCGATTAAAATCAACGATGATATAATTGTTTATAATTTATTTTTTCAAGTGAGGTTATAGTATGTTTTGTAGCATAGAGAACATTTTCTATATTCTCTCAAAGTATTTTCACTTCGTCTGTTACGAGAAATAAAATGGCATCTACATTTTTAATTTCAGTGCATTTGTTTGATATATAATATTTGGTAGAACCTGGTTATGTGATGGATCTTTTTTTCTAAATTAACGATTTTGTATAAAATCACGACTTATTCTTCCCAATTCTCCCAAAAACAAATACATAATTGTATTTTTAAAGAAAGGTCGATTTGACATCGACCGACGTATTGCAATCAATTACAACGTATTCTTATCGTCCATCCAGAGATTATAATTCAGGATTAGGCCTCGAGAAATTATAACAACACGGCAGCAACTGACATAAAATAATTTAGGATTTTGTCGTAAGAAAAAAAATTGAGACAATATAAATTATTTAAACTTCAATGTGTGAGACGTTGCAAATATAGAGTTGGCATACGGAAGAAAAATTCACTGTGACTGTGGTATTGCAACTCAGGAAAACTTCTTTAGCGTCAACAACGCAAACATCTGCGTGCAAAAAAAAGAAATTGAAAATGATGATTTATCATAACTTGAGTTTTCTGCGAGTCTCACCATCTGTGATAGGAGGAGGTCTGTGGCTCCGCCGTAGGGCAGAAAGGCACTGTAGTTGTGCGCCCACGGGCTCCCGTAAACCCCCAGCATGGAGGTGACGGCCGCGGCGGTGGCAGAGGGGTTCGCGCCGCCGCCGTCGGCGCCTCCTTCCCGGGCAGAGCCCGGCCGCTCTCCTGCGTACACCTCGTGGGAGCCGCTGAGGAGCTGGGGGAACCCCAGCTGAGGGAAAGACATGTCCAGAGTCCCCGTAAATCTCCACGTGTGAGATCGCCAAAAAACAGGAATTCCCAGAAAGAAGAGGAGGAGGAGGAGGAGGAAGATGAGAAAGGAGAGGTTTTCTCTAAATCACGACAGTCGGTCTGTCAACTCCACTTTCACGACACCCAGTCCTTGAGTGCGCAGCGCTGCCTCTCTCCACCCGCAGGACCCTCTCACTGTGGAGCTGACTGGATGATTGGCAGCCTACTTAAGCACCAGGCTCCTCCTATGCCCTGGGCAGGCGATTAGTGCATTGGTTAGGTCGTGTGTGTGTGTGTGTGCGTGTGTGTGTGTGTGTGTGTGTGTGTGTGTGTGTGTGTGTGTGTGTGTGTGTGTGTGTGTGTGTGTGTGTGTGTGTGTGTGCGTGTGTGTGCGCGAAACGGAGGGAGAGTGAGAAAGACAGAATTGGTAAGTGCCTGTGTGTGCGTAAACTGTACATCCAGGCGTTTTTGCGCTGCATAACTTTTGGTGACTCTGTTTACACGCCATAAACTACAATCTGTTCTTTAAATTAACTGAGGAAATATGCCTTTTATACAGACCAGACCTGCGTTAAACTAAGACACAATCGATTAATAATAATGTCAATAAAGAATAATAATAAACGACTACAGCAACTAATAATAATAATAATAATAATAATAATAATAATAATAATAATAATAATAATAAACCCTAACGTGGATCTTTCTCTTTCTGGCATGTTTTTTTTCCCAACTTGTGAGACACTTTCCATTGATAACTGATCCAGAGGATCTGCGGAACTAATGGCCAGCAGATGGGCCGGGAGGCATCGATATGGTCGGCCAGATCCGCCGCGAATATCCGCGATTATCGACTGGAACTCAGCAGAGTGGATATTTTTTTTAGACAAGAGATAAGAGATAAAAGGGATAACAGACAGACATATCGATGGATGTAAAAAGGTATAGAAGAATGGGTTGAATTGTACTGTATTCTGTGGGCCTGCGTATGTGTAAAACGGTTCCTATAATGTGTAATAATGTGTAGTAATAATAATAATAATAATAATAATAATAATAATAACAACAATAATAACGATAATAACAATAATAACAATAATAATATACACTAATAATAATGTCAGGCCTGCAAGTGTTTAACTAAATAATGCATGCGACTGAATTATTTTCATTATTTTCAGTTTCTTATATCCATTGATGATTATCGATGCGATATCAAAACAACCGCTTTCATTATGCGTGCGTTGTTGAGCGTAAACACACGCACACACATATAGGCTCGCGCGCGCGCGCGCACACACACGCACACACACACACACACACACGCTCACTTGAGCGGTACTAATGAGGTTGAGTACCCCGTGCCCTGCTCGGTGGCCCCGTGGCCCCCCTGGGTGCCATCGGGGGTTAGCTGTGTAATTACTCCATCCCATAAATACAGATTCATCATTTCACACTGGAGCAGCTGATGAGCTTGGCTGAGCTTAGATAGACAGAGCGAGAGAGAGCGAGGGAGGAAGGGAGAGGGAGGGGGAGGGAGAGAGACGTAGAGAGAGGGAGAGAGAGAGAGGGAGAGAGAGAGAGAGAGAGGGAGAGAGAGAGAGAGAGAGAGAGAGGGAGAGAGAGAGGGAGAGAGAGGGAGAGAGAGAGAGGGAGAGAGAGGGAGGGGAGAGAGAGGGAGAGAGAGGGGAGATCTAATGATTTAATTACAGTGCTTAAAGCTCACTCAGGCTAAATGATGCCCCCCTCTCTCTTTCACAGACCCAGTGTTTTCTTCCCATCCTCAGTGCTGGCGCCCGGGGCTTTACTCATGAATCTCAAAGCTGTTTTCTAAACACATATTATGACGAGCAGCGCTGCGTGTGCGTGCGCGCGCGTGCGTGCATGCAATGTGTGCAGGTATGTGTTCATATAGGAGTGTGTAACTCCAATCGGTGTCTGTGTTCAGGCATGTGCTGTTGTGTGTGTGTGTGTGTGTGTGTGTGTGTGTGTGTGTGTGTGTGTGTCTGTGTGTGCGTGCGTGCGTGCGTGTGTGTGATAGAGGGATGCTTAATCTCCATGGCATTTTAAATGGCATTCATGGAGAGCGGTTCTATACTCATTGCCAAGGTAAATGGAGCCAGGGGACTCTCGGTTTCAGCTCCGTTAAAAGAGCAACGCTAAAGACCCTCACCATCTATCTCTCTCCCTCTCGCGCTTTTTCTCTCTCTCTCTTTCTCGCTTAAAATTAACGTTTCTCTCATGACGGGGGGGAGGGGGGGGGAGACATATCCACCATCTAATAGGATAATATTGCCCCATCCATGCGCTCCCCCATTCTCCTCCTTCCTCCCACCCCCCCCTCCCCTCTCTCTCTCTCTCTCTCTCTCTCGCTCTGTCTTTCTCGCTCTCTCTCTCTTTCTCTCTCTCTCCCCCTCTCTCTGCCTTTGTAGCTCCCTGATTTCCATAGTGTCTCTGTGGAGAGGCAGTTAATGAATTCCTCTGAGCTGGAGAATGGTTTGGCGGTTTGGAGAGAAAGAGAGAGCGAGCGAGAGAGAGAGAGAGAGAGGCGGGGTGGGGTTGGGGTAGGGGGGGGGGGGAGGGAGGCTTTGAGCTATGCCATTCAACTTCACAGCCTCAGCCTGCTTGTGCATTCTGTGTGTGTGTGTGTGTGTGTGTGTGTGTGTGTGTGTGTGTGTGTGTGTGTGTGTGTGTGTGTGTGTGTGTGTGTGTGTGTGTGTGCGTGTGGTTGTGTGTGTGTGCGCGCTTGCGTGCGTGCGTGTGCGCACGCACGTGTGCATGTGCGTGGCCGCGTGTGCGCTGAGCCAGATCTTTTAACGTGAACCTGCTAAGACTACCAAATATTTAGACTGGCCTCAGACCTCTCTTTATGGGGGACGGTGGATTGGGGGATCTCAGGAGGCCGCTTGACTCTATTTGAATCCCATTCCCTGCTATTAGCCCCGGCCCAGACAAAGGAATAACTTACTGTGGGGAAACATACACACAACAAAGTCCCACACAATCCACTCGCAACGCACTGGAGGTTTCTCCTGCGAGGGTAACTCGGCGGCATTGTGGCAATACCTAGAGAAAAAGCTTGAGAAAGTCACTTCCTTTTGTATGATCCTTTTATTTTCCGTTTTGTGCTGCAAGGCAGGAAATGATGCAACACTCATCTTGCCATTGTGGCACTTGGTGGGGCAATTATGTTCACTTGTGGCTGTATTTTTTTTAAATTTCCATTACGTGTCAAAGTCGGAGAGTATTGCGGCAAACAAACCTTGTCTTCGGGGAGATTGCCGCGATCGGAGATTCCCAAGACGCCACTGATTACGGCGGCGTTCACTGGACGGAGATGCGTGAAACGGGAGCAAGAGGGAGGTTGATAGATTCGCCATCAGCTTGATGCGAGAAACAGATGGATTGGTTTCTAAAGTAACGCCAGCCCCGGGGATGACCCACATAAGTCACATAGTCAAGCATTCCGAAGCACTCAAACTTATCTTCCTAACACTTGGTCTTATCAGCGCTGAATCCGACACTGGAGTTTATCAGACTCCATTCATTCTTTTTCTTTTTTTTTTCCTGGAGGCTCGTAGTCATGTGCGATATCAGCGGCGGCGTCAGCCGGAGGTATAGGGCGAGGGCCAGATTTACAAAATCCACCCTTCTACCACTACGACCTCCTCGGTCGAATTGGAGATGATTGAACACTTTGACCCACGGGGGAAACGCCCCATAAAGAGTCCATTAGCAATTAGCGGGTGTGCCACAGTTTGTTTGCTAATAGATTCCTTCAGAAGTCCAACGGGGGCTCATTTCCAGTGGTTGGCCCGATAACAAACCCCCCCCGCCCCAGCTAACAAAGGTCATTTAAGCCCTGGTTACAACTCTGCAAAGAGCGCCTTCTATAGAGAGAGCCTTCTCAGAAACCACAGGTGGCAGTAGAGAGAAAGTGTGACACAGGAAGTAGTAAACGAAGACGAGCGCTAGGCAGCGAACGTGGCTGCCCGCACAGCATTGGAGCTTGTCTTTTGCAGTTCATGGTGGTAAAACCGACAAGAGGAGCTGGTCTGTCGGCCCGTTCCAATGCACCCGGGAGAGCGGGGTTGAAGTTATGACCGCTCAGCATTTTATGACAGAGAAACTTACTGAACTATGGAACGGAGTCACAATGTGAAATGATTCTCCCTCAATGCAAGATTCTCTCAAAAGGAAACTGCACATAAATACCGATAAAATGGTTACCCTTTATTTGTAAACTGAACTTTACAACGACCCTGTTTATTTACAATAAAATCACCAGACTTGGGCGAGCTGTTTGCGTATGCAATTTTGTCTCTGCGTCCAAAAGTAATTGGTAGACTAATTAATAGTAATTTCCCATCTGACTTGTGCTGCAGATCCATTTTGGCTAATATATCAGAAATGAACCAGCAAAACGCTGATCCCCTAACCTGGGAACCAGGAGAACCTGCAGCTCACGTCTCATTTGCTCTGGCAGAGACGCCTGGCCACCCTCCCATTCAAACCGATTTTGACCCCAACTTGCCAAGGTCGGGCCGATCACACAATTTACAGAGGAGCGCCGTTCAGGCACCTTACCTAGATGGCTGTATTTTGGTATTAAGGTATAAAGTAAGTATTAAACAAACTGGACGGTATATTGTCTCTTTAAAATTTTGTCGATAAGAAAGATGTGTTTGCCGTACTTCCGACAGAATTTGGTCAAAACGTAATTGACCAACTCACGCGCTCAGTGCTACGTCACACGTTCCGTTGCTCCGATTGGTTGTAGGTCTGTCCAACTGCGTCGAGAGACATTTTGATTCGCGCCAATTGGTAACGCCTGTTGGAAATTTTAAATGAGCGGAGAGATTCCAGACTAATACACATTTGCGAATAGAGTGCTACAGGAATGAGTCCTAAAACCCGGAAATGAGGCCGCATTTCTGCACTCGCGGTTCCCTCGTCTCGAAGTCAATGGGTTTTTTGAATGGGTTTTGGGTTCAATGTCTAAACTAAGGTCTGTTGGTTAACACAAACTTAAGAGATGTTCACGTTTAGTTCTACGACATGAAATAGGTTCGTAAATACCACACTCGCTAATTTTGAAGCTTTTACGTGTCTTAAAAAAGGCGGTTGCTGACAAGTGGCTGAATGAGACTACAGAGGTTGTCGGGGACATTAAACGTCATCATGCCGAACACAGAAAGTCATCTACTCACTAGTCCGTCTTTGCAGCCTCTAGTTGTGTTTATACTCACACTCTTGCAAAATATTCTAACTCAAGACTTTCCAGAGGTAGTTTGTAGAAGAGGTAAGCGTGCAAAACCAAATTCCAGGTTGGAAGCTTAGGGTTGGTGACGTTGAAGTCATGTGTGTGGTAGTTCCTTTATAGCCTAACGTTTTACTTCTGGCGATTACATTTACGCTTCAAAAATCACAAGTGGTGTTCATTTGTGAAGATTATCTTGCTCAACAAAACGTGTAAGTATCATAAACTTTTGTTTGCCACACAGCTTATTTTCTGCAATAATCCAATGGAAAAATCCTGTTGGCTTTTGGTCGAGGGAACCAGGGCGATGCCAACTTCTGGGTTGGCCGACAAAAATACCTCATCCCTGCACCGCTCTGTAGGTTTGGCGATGCCAGGCTACTGACCTCCCATCGCTTCCTCGCACCGAGTCACAAAATCTCGACGTCCCCCAGGTGGCCACGCGCCATAGTGCCACCCCTCGGTGACGTCATTTGCGTCACGCGCTGCCTCGCGCCCTCGCGCTTGGGGCAGGTATAAACCAGGCTTCAGAAGTCCTCAAGATGGCCGCCGCGCCCACAGCATCCTCAACCCCGGTCTTTTTCATTTCGTTTTTTGCTGACTGTGTGACTAAGCGCCACTGCCTTTGCCGTTAAATACAGTTCCGTCATTCCTCACAGAGAGCGTGGTAATACAGGCGTTGTTCGACAAGAATCGCTGACTGGAAAAAAAAGGTGAATTCCCACCTCCTCCTCTTTACAGAAAGGCTTAGTGGGGGGCTTTTCTCATGGCCAGGGATCTGATTGTTTTCTAAACGGATTATTAACTCTTTTGTTACAGTTGGGGTCACTTTAATGCTTCTTAGGGCCCATTAGCATTGCTTTAAAGAGCACACACACAGAAAGAAAGAGTCTCACGCACACACACATACACGCACGCGCGCACACACACACACACACACACACGCGCACATACGCACGCATACACACACACACACACGCACACGCACACGCACACACACACACACTGATTGCCTTGCTCTGGGCTTTGGCGCTCCCTTTCTTTGTTGTTCACAGTAGGAGGGGAATGATACCGTTATAATGCAGTTAAAGACAATACCTCGACTTTAAAGGGGACTTTGAGGAAAGGGATGTGTGTGAGTGTGTGTGGGGGCGTGTACGTGCGCACGTGTGTGTGTGCGTGTGTGTGTGTGTGTGTGTGTGTGTGTGTGTGTGTGTGTGTGTGTGTGTGTGTGTGTGTGTGTGTGTGTGTTAAGATGAAAAGGTGCCTTGAGGAAGGCCAGAACAAGCTTAATGCAATGGTGCTGACTTCAATACACCACTCAAGGAGAACTACAGTTCTATATTACCTCTTGCCTTAAAATTACCCAAACAATTTTCTCGCCGTCGCTTGATAAAAGTTTTTGGGATTGGTCGCCAAGCCGAAATAAACCTAAACAGCTATTGTCAGTTTAGTTACATTTGTATTGGTCCACATTTGCTTTTGGTTGGTCTTTTCTTTGGTGCATGCATTCAGGGGTTTTCTGGTGGAGGCTTTAGTTACCCCCTGGGGAAAATCAAAGATACTCCACTCGGTTCCATGAGACAGGTCAAAGAATTGGCCGGCATAAAGCGCCGAGCTGTTTGCTCTTTAGCTATATTGACCATATGAAGGTGGTGCAGGGTGGCTCGGGAGATCTATAGGGATCATGCCTGGGTGGCTCCCCCAGCTTTGAGCTCCTGTTCTGGGGGAGGGATAAGGTGGTATCCCTTACAGGCCTGACCTCCAGCCACCCCTCCCGCTGGAGCGTGAGGTCAGAGGGCAGATCAATCGGCTCCCCATGGCCCAATGTCTGCAACAGGGCTTAATCACGTATTAACTAGTAATGAAAGGCAGAGAGTGAGGGAGAGGGGGAGACAGAGCAGAAGAGAGAGGGAGGCTGTGGAGGAGAGGTGCAGTGTGGGTCTTTCAAATTGCTCTTTAATTGAACTGAAATGGAGCACAGTCAGTGCTCGGCTCATGTAACACTCTGGCTGTTTGCTTTGAGCAGCTACGCACTGGATGCCAGTCCTATTTGGACACCTAGTCCTTCAAGTCATAGCTGGACCCCCATTTGGATGAATGGACGGACCAATGCAATATATTTATGTTTAAATGACTTAATGAACAGCTGTACAACTGTAGAACGGATATATTTGTGCGTGCGTTTGTGTGTGTTTGAACCGAACAGCAGAAATGTGCCAGCGTCACCGGCGTCGCTGTTATTCCAAAACAGGGCGTGCTTCCCAGTATTAAGCTCTGTCAACTTCCTGTCAGAGCCCGCTCGCCCACTTCATTGAGGCCTCCATTCTGCTCCACCCTGCTACCAGGTGGGTCTATTCCGGGAAAAGTATGCTCACAGCTCAAAACATACATATGTATCGCACTCTCGGTTGACAGCTAAGTACATGAAACAGGCAGACGATTGTTCGGGAATAATCACAACTTTGACATGACATTCTTTCCAATGCATGCAGACTTATGAGCAGCATATCAGCGCCATGCAATCAGCACTAAGGAGTAACTTACTCGACTAAATAAAAAAAATCATTGGAAAATTAGAAATGTGCACTTTGATCCTTAACTGTTGCCCAAATGTGGAACACGACTGATGTCACAACATTGTTCAGCCACTGAACCAGCCGGTAAGCCGATTCGACCCCTGGTCACTCAAGCCCGACGGAGGCTCTGGCTGTCACATTCTTGGGAAGCATCTGGCCTCCCGGTGTCTCTACCGCCGGGCATTCCACACCACGGCTTCAGGCGCTGCGGCCAATTAGCAGGTGAGTGGTTTGTTTAAATCCAAGTGATGAGATGCTGCGGCGCTGGGAGCCGGCCCAGTTCATTAAGCACGCACTCTTGCCTCCAGTTTGCTCAGCTTTGCCGGCTTTATGGGCCTCCCGGCGCTTATTTACCTGCGGCAAATATGACAGACTGTATGTCTGTTTGACCGTCTGTTTGACTGTGCGTCTGTTTAACTGTTTGTGTGCGTCTGTGTGTGTGTGTGTGTGTGTGTGTGTGTGTGTGTGTGTGTCTGGGATTTCTAGCCCAATATTCGTGTCTATATGTGTAGTGGTGTTGGCACATGTCCAGAGTCAACCTCATGTGTATGCTTGTGTGTGTGTGTGTGTGTGTGTGTGTGTGTGTGTGTGCGTGCGTGCGTGCGTGTGTGTGTGCGTGTGTGTGTGTGCGTGTGTGTGTGTGTGTGTGTGTGTGTGTGTGTGTGTGCGTGTGCGTGTGTGTGTGTGTTTGTCTTTTTTATGGGAGTGTGGGTCGTGCAGTCATTTAATCGATCCCAAGAATCTCAAAGAACAGATTTGTGTTCTCTGAGATTTGGAGTTCCTCTGTCGTCCCTCCAATCTCGTTGGTTAGGTTTGGTTTCCAAAAATGGTTGCTGGGATATCTGCATGGATCAAGCTCACCGTCTGACGCGGGGGCATTGATCAACAGCCCCTGTCCCTTTATCCCAGGGTGGTGGGGTCGACGTTGGGATCTGCCACTGCGAAAATGTTCCGCTCGCACGAGACCTCACACCTTCTTCAAATCTCTGGCCATATTTTGAGAGATCAGGCTCAACAATCCAGCCTTTACTACAGCCATGCAGCTCAATGTGCCACGCGGCCGTTCGCACCCCTAATGAGTCCTAATCAATGTGACTAATGTCCCCTTTTTCACCGCGTGGACAAATATTAGCTCAATGATGGCACCACTAAAAGAGCAATTATACCTCCCCTCCGCCTTGTTTTCTCATGCAACACAGAAAACCATCCAAGTCAAATAAGCTACAATAAGACCAGAGGATATTGACCCAACCAGCGATAAGCCTCTCTCTCTCGCTCTCTATCTCTCTCTCTCGCTCTCTCTCTCTCTCTCTCTCTCTCTCTCTCTCTCACTCTCTCTCTCTCTCTCTCTCTGTCGCGCTTTCTTACTGTCTCACTGGTGAAACCACACACAAGAGTCACGCAGCACAATCTGCTCTTTTCTCCATGAAGCACACAAAGATTGGCTGTGAAGAACAAACAGACTAGAGAGAGAGAGAGAGAGAGAGAGAGAGAGAGAGAGAGAGAGAGAGTTACTTTCTTCCCCAAAATAATTTGTTTCCTTGCCCCCCTAAAAATCTTCATTTTAAAGGAGGTTTATTCAAGATGTCACAGCTGCATGATTCTTAGTCAAGCATTTAGAGTGGTCATGGCTTTGTGACTGCATCAGTGTGTGTGTGTGTGTGTGTGTGTGTGTGTGTGTGTGTGTGTGTGTGTGTGTGTGTGTGTGTGTGTGTGTGAGTGTGTGTGTGTGTGTGTGTGTGTGTGTGTGTGTGCGTGTGTGCGAGCATCTCCTCGGGCAGTAATGCAGTGGGCGATGACAGATCACTTCATTCACGCAGGGCGAGGGGCAATTACTTAAACCATGACAGATTGCCTCAGCAGATCTCTCTCTCCCCCCTCTCTCTCTCTCTCTCTCTCTCTCTCTCTCTCTCTCTCTCTCTCTCTTTCTCTTCTTCGTTCACCCTTGTTCAAAAAGGAATCTCACAGTTTTCGAAGCTAATGACTTCCTCTCACTGTTGAACCACATGTATGTGTGTGCTGCATGAATTTGTGTGTGTGTTTGAGTGTTGTGTGCATTTGTGTGTATGATTGCCTGATTGTGTGGTTGACTGTGTGATTTATACATGTGTATATGTGTGTGTGTGTATGTCTATGTGTGAGCTTGGATATGAGTTTATGTATATATGTATGTTTATTTATGTGCAAATGCCTGAATATGAGCGCATGTATATGTGTGTGTGTGTGTGTGTGTGTGTGCATGTGTCTGTGTACGTATGTACAGTATGTTTGTGTGTGTGTCTGTGTGTGTGTGTGTGTGTGTGTGTGTGTGTGTGTGTGTGTGTGTGTGTGTGTGTGTGTGTGTGTGTGTGGCAGGAGGTGACAGTACCATCTGTCTGGCTGCTGTAGCCCCTTGCCCTGCCCAGCTGGTGGGCACAGAGTAATGGGAGAGGACTTCCTCACCTCTCCCCCTGAGACTCACACATTAGTATGCAACTCCTACTGTCAGGGAGGAAGAGAGAGAGAGAGAGGGAGGGAGAGGGAGGGAGAGAGAGAGAGAGCAAGAAAGCGGGAGAGACAGACAGAGAGAGAGACAGAGAGAGAAATTTCGCTTTTTTTTTTTTTTTGTTTTGAAAAATGCCACATTGAGCCAGTGTGGAGAACTGGTGTGTCAGGAAATGAGCACAGCTATATAATGCTTATATTGGGCTGATATTTACTGTTATTATTATCTTATTTTGGATGGCGTTATGTCGTTAAATGTATTCAAAAATTTGTTCCATTTTGTTTTAAAAATTATCGTTTGAGTCTGATATCGCCACCTTAATTGACCACATAGCTCACTGTAATGAATAGTGATGGGATGATGTGGAACAAGGGACTTTTTTTTTCATTCTTTAATAAGCGGAGATCCCAATGAATTTATCAATTCCGTGTAAAATTCCCTATGATTATTGTGAATCATACGTGTGTGTGTGTGTTTGTGTGCATGGAATATCAGGATATACTTATTTGGAGGTTGTGTGTCATTTGTCTTGAGATAGGCTCTGTTAGATGGCTGATGAATAGCGACACTTTATACACACTCTGGCTTCGGGCACCGCTAAAGATCCACAGTGTATTAACCCTCCGAGTGTGATACTAGTCCAAACAGTGGAACAATCTCTCTCTCTCTCTCTCTCTCTCTCTCTCTCTCTCTGTCTCTCTCTCTCTCTCTCTCCCTATCTCTTTCTTGCAAAGGCCTCCTCCCTCCCTGTCTCTCATATTCCTCTCTCACTCTCCGCCTTCAGTATCTCTTTTCTCTTGCTCTCTCCCCCCTCTCTCACACGTCTCTCTCTCTCTCTCTCTCTCTCTCTCTCTCTCTCTCTCTCTCCCTCCCTCTCTCTCTTTCTCTCTCTCTCTCTCTGTTTCTCTTTCTCCTTTCATGCGTGGAATCATTTAATTATCGCCTATAGCTCTTTTGGCAGGCCACTGAATGCCTACCTCTCAGAGCCGGGAGGAAACAATTTAGCCGGGGATATCACGCACCGACACACACACACGCGCGCGCGCGCATGTGCAAACCCACAATCATGCACACACACATACTTCAATGAGTGGATTTATTACAACGAGTCCATCCGCAGTTCACAGAAATCCATCACAATTCCAGACGAAAAAAAAAGTGTATATATTTCAGAGGGGGAAAAAAACGACATTACCCCAACAAAAAATGATTTAGGCCAAGCTGGGATCCCAAAATATGGCTACCAGTTATGCATATGTCTTGATTATATTGCTTGAAGATAGTAGTGTTTGAGGCAGATGCTGGCAAGTGTTTTTGCCTGTGTGTGTGTGTGTGTGTGTGTGTGTGTGTGTGTGTGTGTGTGTGTGTGTGTGTGTGTGTGTGTGTGTGTGTGTGTGTGTGTGTGTGTGTGTGTGTGTGTGATAGTGCTGTCTGTGTGAGGTGATGATTAAATGTCATAAAGCATCTAGAGCATTTAACTGCCCATTACAGGAGCAGCAGGAGATGATTCATTTACAATGGTGGGTGTGTGCGCGTGTGTGCGCGCATGTCTGTTTTGTGTGCACTTGTTGTTGTGTTGTGTGCATGAGCTTGCATCTTCACCAAACCAAACCCTATGGAGAGGGAGGGACAGCTGACCACCCTATGGAACCACGGCGCGAAGAAGACCCCGAAACCGAGGGAAGAACAACAGAAGAGCGGACGGAGGGGAAAGGGGGGGAGGGGGGATGAGAGCGGAGGGGAAAAAACAACTGGCGACCATTGAGGAAGAAAATGAATGACCCCCATCTTGAATTGGGACCATTGTGATTGTGGCGGAGGAGCTCACGGGGGCGGAGAACCTTTTAAAAATGATGTCCGTCCCAGAGAGAGAAGGGCCCGGTGACTGCAACGACAAAAAAATGGCAAAACACAAGAAAAGAGAGAGCGGGATGAAAGAGGGTAAAAGGGGGGCGACGGCAACGGTGGGCTGTAAATTTTTCGCCGGGACTCTCAGTTCATTACGGGGTGATCAGAGGCAGACAAAGGGGGCTCAGTGTTGTCGGCGAGCTCCGTCAGTGTTAAGCCAGGGTCAGTCCTTTAACTCGCTGGCAATGAATAACCGGCCTTTTCAGCCGCCACAAAGCCCGAACCCCGCTATGGACCTGGCCATTGTCGAGGAGCCGAGTAGGGGAAGTTACCAATCTGTAGGAACGCAGAGAACATTTAACGACTCCACGGATGAGTCGCAGGGAGGCTTCCCAGGGAGCGCGGGGCTTTGGGTGTGTGTGTGAGGGGGGGGGTGGGTGCATCTGCAAAAGCTGAAGGTCGGCAGTGCTCCATCAGCACTGTATCATTAAAGACTAAAGAGTTTTTTTTGGAGGGGGAGGGGTCACAAGGAACATACATCGAAACGCCTGGGAACGTGGATGTGTGTGTGTGTGTGTGTGTGTGCGCGTGTGCGCATGTGCGCATGTGCGTGTGTGTGTGCGCACGCACCCCCTGCACTATATCTTAAAGATCCCATTTGTCCTGGAAGCCAGCTGGCCAGTAAACACACGGCGGTCCAGGGATCTGCAAAATGGACACAGTCGTCCGCAGGTTGTCGCAGCGTAAAGAACCGTGAACTAAAAGACGCAAGAGGTCATCGCTGAGGAAATAACAACCCAGCGGCGGCGAGTACAATCGGCTGTTACCAGACCTTTTCAAGAGGAAATATCATTTAAGAGTTTAAACCGAGGCAAGCCATTTGAAACCAAACAAAGAAAATCATCGTGTAAGAAATTTTTATTTTTTTTATTTTTATAAAACCATTGTCAGCCACTAATTCTGAATCCCCGGAGCTTTAATTACTGGAACCTCTACAGGAATATCAGAAGGGGAGCGGGGTGGGGGAGGACTCATTGTTTTCTTTTGTTTTGTCTATTTAAATGATACTTCAGTCACTATTTTTTTATGTTTTATTTTTTTTGTCAGCACCATATTATCGAAAATGATGCATGGCCAAATCCCTATGTCCATTTCACACGCAAGCCACAGTGTGAAATAGAACAGAGACCGTATATAGATTGTGAATTAAAAAAGCATTGTGTTGAAAACCTGAACCTACATACAATTATAATAATTATAGTAATAATAATAATTATTATTATAATTATAATTATTATTATTATTATTTGATATAGGTTCACGTTATATTATTAGTAGTTAGTATAGTATTAGTATTATATCCTAATGATATTAATACTAATACTAATACTACTACTAAAAATACTCGTAATTGATATTATTAGGATTATTATAATTGTTATTATTAACATTAATTATTATTATTATTATTATTATTATTTTCATTATTATAACTATTATTATTATTATTATTGGTATTATTACTTGTGTACTACTAAATCTATTGTAGTAGATGCTCATGTGCCGGTGAAGCTGTCATTCACATGATGTTATTCATATCTGCAGCCAGTAGTGCACGTGAATGCACGGCGTGTGCACCGATGCGGTGAACGTCCTCAACGAGGTGGAGGTGGCCCTCTGCCCCGGCACTTCACAAATGAGCTCCACACACACATGAACATCTTCATTTAAAGTTGTCCCCCCCCCCCGGCACACACACACACACACACGCACACACACACACACATGCACACACACAGACACACACACAGACACACACACACACACACACTCACACACACACACACACACACACACACAGGCAATAGAGGGTCTGAGGTCAAACTGTGGTTAATTAGTCCCGTCACCCGTGCGGGTCATCCCACCTCGTCTCAAGGCCGCGCCTCGCACACATAACAATCCTGCAATATTAACACTGTCACATCCGCCCGGCGTGCCGAGCCAACCCCCTTGTTGGGATTATACACCCCGCTGTCTCACCTCTCTGTCACTCTCTCCCTCTCTCATTTCCTCCCCTCTCCTCGCCTCTCCAGGCTGACGGAGGGGCACCGGGAAACTGTCACTTAGCGCTAATAACTAGCGTAGTGGGAGGCCCGTGACAGCTCTGTCCTCCGTCATGCCGGCGCCGCGCGCGCCTCGCCGACTCTCAGGATGTGGCGGCCCATCGCCGCTCCGCTCTAAATGATATTCCGTGTGGGGAGACGAAAGAAAAAAACACAAGAAAACCTGACTGCAGCCGCCCGTCAAACCGTTGATACCCACCGGCTTGAAATACAGTCTACAACGCGGCAGAGGCTACGTCTTTGCTACGCCCCGTCTGCGAATTCTAACATTGCGAATTAATGAGGTATTAAAATATTCACCGGCTGGAAAAGTGCAGATTTAGACATCAAAGCGCCCCAGATCTGCAATCCAGATGAGACCCCCCCCCACTCCATTTTTTTTTTTTATCATTTGGCTTTGCAGAGAAGGGCTTGTTTGTGTTTCTCCGTCTAAGCGGGTCTTCCTATCTGAAAGACGGGCAGGTGCCGCACGGACGGACTTGGGGAAAAGTGGGAATACTTTGCCATCTGTCCGTTCCGTGGAGAGATAAGACGACGTCTAATCAGAGGAGGAGCATCTCCCCACGCCGGAACCCTCCTAATGGAGCGGAAAACCTGCCTTCCGCCTTGGAAATCCACTAAACATTTCCCGCTCTCGCCGCCCGACTGTGACTATACCTGCCATGCCGGAGCGGTTTTCTCGGCGCTCTCTCTAATCCGCCGCCGCTTCCCGTCGAATTTACTTACTTTTGCCGTGAGATGGGGAAAGAAAAGTCACTTTCTCTCATTTATTTTCACACAGACCAATATCCAAACAACTGGAGCCTCTGGATAGTAAGATTTAGAGTCTGTTTTCACTGACTAACACTGATATGCACACACTCGCATGCGCGTGCATGCACAGGCACGACACAAGCGCGCGCACACACGCGCACGCACGCACACATGCACGCACCCGCACACACACACACACACACACACACGCACACAAACACACACACACACACACACACACACACACACACACGGGGGGATAGAGGATTGGATAAACGCCAGCCAAGCCTCATTAGCTTCTCGCTGCTTTTATTTTTTATTTTTTTTATTGCAGAGAGACAGACACAGCGAGACGGGAGGGAGAGAGAGAGGGGGGCCGATAGGGGGGAGGAGCAATAGAGAGAAGGAGAGAGGGGAAGAGGGGGGAGGTTAGATAAGCAGAGGGGAGTTGAAAGGGAATGAGAGGAGGCAGCCGGAGAGGGAAACCAGGTTTCATGGGAGTGTGCTGTGGCAGCGAGAGGAGGAGGAGGGGGGGGGGGGGGGAACCGTGTGTGTGTGTGTGTGTCTGTGTGTGTGAGAGTGTTAGCTAGCCAGCAGAGCTCACTACAGTGACCTGTTGGATTAAAGACTATTAGAAAACCCATCTGGGGCTGCTTGACCACTTCACGCCTGGTTCCTCCCCCAGTACCCACACCCTGCTGACCCCAAACTGACACACTGCACCGATGGGACACACACACACACACACACACACACACACACACACACACACACACACACACACACACACACACACACACACACATACTGACACACACAGACCACCTAAGACAGACCAGATGACTCACTAACATCAGGGCTGACATACTGCACTAACTTCCCAGCTCATATCCAGACATCGTATAGGGTCAGAATCTAGGTTTTGCTCATCACATTGACCCCCTCGTCTCGCTCTCCCTCACACACACACACACACACACGCACGCACGCACACACACACACACACGCACGCACGCACGCACGCACGCACGCACGCACGCACGCACGCACGCACGCACGCACGCACACACACATACACACATTCTTGTTCTGGTATCAAGTAAATACACCTGGTTAGTGAGGGCCCATGCTCCCGGTGCATTTTGAAACAAGGGCTGGTGGAAACACGCAAACGTGCGTCTTGCCCACCCAATCACCACAAAACATGCATCTTGCTCACCCAATCCGAATCTAAGAAAGCGTTCCAAGTTTGCACGGGGTCGAGACAAGAGACAGCTGGAAGTGATGATACGTTCCATGGGAACTCAAAAAATTTGCGTCGGCCGGAAGTGATGATGTGTTGTTGGAACTCAGAAAACTGTAATTCATTATGGTAGTCCCCAGATCTGTTACATTGGTAACCCCGCCCAGCTATCTAAAAGCGAGATTAGTTAGGATTATGTTGATTTAAAATTGCACTTTAACATTGAGAATCGCAAGAGAGACGCATATGACATATTGAAACATTTTAAAACTGCATTCAAATGGTTTTTGGTTCGTGAGGACACTACATTAAGTGGACAAAATTATGAAATTCATTGCAATCATAATTACACTCAATAATAACGATCCCAATGTCCTATTAACGCTACTGGGTATTCAGGTGTGTTTTAAACCATAAAACCATAAAACCACACTGAACAAAATGAAATAATGTGGATAATGTGGAATTTAATTTGTTTCCATTCTAATAAATTCCACTCAGTCACACAACAAAATAATTGTATTAACTCTAAAACCAACACTCAATTTATTCCCATTTATTCCGCTAGAACGAATAGAATAATCAATAATGCTGATTTTCATTACATAATGAACACTAAAAACCAATGTCCAAATTGTGAATTGTTTTTTTTATATAATGTTCATATACTTGTTTGATGCATTCCAGATGTAACATGCTAATTTTTTGCTTAAAGCATTATTTCTAGGAGCTACACCTATAGTTGATGCATTTCTGTAAATTTCTAATTCTAAATTGATTCTAAGATTGAATTCTGAAAAGGTACATACACCACATACATGCATGCACACAAATAAAAGTGTCTATTTACTACAGAAAGAAATACACTTGCATGCACCCATGCAACACAAACACTTTCAAAGAGTTCATTACGGGGTATTTTTATTTATTTATGCACACACACACACACACACACACACACACACACACACACACACACACGCGCGCACACACACACACACACACACAAACACGCACGCACAAGAGACGCACAAGCACTGATCACATCTTTATGCACAAGCTGTCTTTAAAATATGTAACATGTCTTTGTTCTTTTGAGGGGAAAAGAATATTAAATGCAAAAGAGAAATATTTATTAGCTTGAAAATGCTGTCTGCCTGCGTGGAAAAAAGTATATAGCCTGTATCAATAAGGAGGTGTGTGTGTGTGTGTGTGTGTGTGTGTGTGTGTGTGTGTGTGTGTGTGTCTGTCTGTCTGTGTCTGTGTGTGTGTGTGTGTGTGTGTGTCTGTGTGTGTGTGTGTGTGTGTGTGTGTGTGTGTGTGTGTGTGCGCGCGCGTTTGTCCCTGTGTGCGCGCTCAGAGGCTCGTGCATGTGCATCCTCAGCATGTCTCACCAGTGGGGCTGGGTGATTAGCGCTATCAGCTCCACCGTGGCTACAGGTCATTACCATACCTCTCTCCTCCCTCATCTCTCTCTCTCCCTCTCTCTCTCTCTCCCTCTCGTCCTCCCTCCCTCCCTCCCTCAGGGCTGCGTGGGCTCCCAGGGCTCCTTAAGTGTTTTAACGTGTTAATAATCATTAGGCACTGTGCAGTCAAGTGGAGGGGTGGGGAATGAGGGAGGGAGGGGGAGGGGAGGGAGGGATAATGATTGGCCGACCCCTGACCTCCGACCCCACCCCTCCTCCCCCCAATGTGTTGAGAGGCTTCTCATCTTGGGTCCATCAGGGACCTATTAAGGGCTGTCTCACACTCCAGCACCCCACTTAACGCTGCCTGTCAATATGCTGCAGCATGTGTGCGAGGAACAGAGGGGAGAGGGAGAGAGGGGGAGAGAGAGAGAGAGAGAGAGAGAGAGAGAGAGAGAGAGAGGGGGAGCGAGAGGTGGAGAGGGAGCGAGAGGGAGAGATGGAGTTGAAGTTTATGTTTATATTCTCCTCCCTGTCTGGAAGCCCTGTCTCCTCTCTCTCTCTCTCTCTCTCTCTCTCTCTCTCTCTCTCTCTCTCTCGCTCTCTCTCTCTGTATCTCTCCCTCTCTCTCGCTGTCGATCACACTTATTTTTCTGCCCCATCTCTTTCCCTCCCTCAATCTCTCCCCCACTCTCTCTCCATTTCTCACTTCCTCCCTCTGCCTCTCTCTCCATACTGTATCTCTCTCTCTGTCTCTCTCTCTCTCTCTCTCTCTCTCTCTCTCTCCCTCTCTCTCCGTGTCCCTCTCTCTGCGTCTGTCTTTGGAGATGCTAATTCCCGGTCCAGGGAGAGTAGATGAAACAGAGTGGAGTTTTCTCTCATTAGCTGACACAGATGCCGAGGCGTGTGGACCGGAATAACAACGGCCGTTCCCTCTCTCTCTCTCTCTCTCTCTCTCTCTCTCTCTCTCTCTCCCTCTCGCTCTCTCTCTCTCTCGCTCTCTCGCTTGCACAGGCTCTCTGCTGTCTGTCTAACATTTGAGCCAGATTCTCTGCACCACAGATAACTTTCTCCATTCCTATAAACAGTGTTTGTATTAGTGTTTAATTTACCTTTGTCTACCTCGCTCAATTGTAAATATCAATTCCTTCCATTAAATATGTCAATATGTCAATGAATGTTTTGTTTTTTTTATTACTGCAGCATCTCTCTTCCTGTTATTTCTTTTGACATTAACAATATTGTTAATCCAGAATCTTTGTTTCTGTGTACTATCCAGTCCATGCACCGGATATGCACTATCCGGTGCATGGACACCAATAATCAGTAAATCCAGTGGTGACATGGATCCTGTTTGATGGTTTCATTTTGTTGTGGAAGAGCCTATTCTTGCTATTATAAATGAATGGTTTACTAGAAAAATACACCATGTAACTTTCAAAGACGACTAAAACTTTCATGTTGCAATCATGGCAAACCCCCACAAATACGTAGACAAATTATTAATTTAAAAGTATACAATGACGTATAAACAGTATATATGTGCAGTATAAAAAAGAAAAAACTGAAAATTGTTCTTAAAATCTGCAAATTTATTCCAACATCTATTCTATTCACCATATTTAACAGTTTGATTGGTAGTGATTAGATGGGAGGTTCTCCAAAGCAACAATTTAGTAAATCTTTCCAACGCTGTGATTCCTCCACCTCAGAGCCGACAGCACCAACATGTTGCTGCTGGAGCTTCCCCTGTGGGAACAGAATGCACAGGAATGATTGATCCTGATCCGATCCATCAAGAAAACTCCTGTTCAAGGGAACATCTGGTCTAACTGGTCGCTATCGCACCGTTGCAACATTATAAAACAAGAGTTGGATTACTGCGCCTTGCCAGCATGGCAAGCTTATTTTAATAAGACACTCTGACACATATATTTTACCAAGATAAAGCTAACATTTACTAATTCACAATAGTCGTTGAATTAACTACGTCTGGTTCATGCCAGCACATCTCTGGAAGTAAACTATTGGACATTTTCCACAGTATTGCGAGACTGCAAAGTATGTCACCAAATAATTGCGAGAGTGTTGCAATCATTTGGTGAAATTGAAAAATGCCACCATTTAATATGTATTTCATTTAGACGCATTCAATCTTCCATTGTGCCTGGATAGATTTGCTGTTATTCCACAAATAAAAATGTTGGTTTTCATCATTACACGACTTTGCTGAGCGCGTTACTATTGAGAAACTTACCACTCAGCTGCAGCTTCTCATTCGGCTAAAATTCTGTCCGTTTAAGCCTTAAAAAACATGTTCAACATCCTTTTGGAGGAGCTCATAATATTGTCGGACAGTCTTTATATGTTGCTCCTAAATACTGTCTGGATGCAAACCGTGCATTTCATCAGGTTTTTCAAGTTTTTATTGACTTTTGAACTTCGGCCAATCAGCCCTTGGAAGCTCCAGCGCTTCCTACTGGAAACCTGTTGTCGCCAACATTACGCTCTGGATGCACTGCAGCAATTGCAAAAAAGTAGTTTTAAATAAAATGAGAGGTGACAGTTAATTGATCAAAAAGGCATGCCAGACTACAATGTTTTTTGAGATTTTTCACAATTCTCTCTCTATATTAACAAAAAAAATAAAAAAAACACACACACATACACACACACAGCAATGGGTATATATACAAAGACTGAATAACACATAAACACGCTCACACACTAATCCATGCAAATACACACACACAGACACACACACACACAACACACATACACACACAACACACAGACACACACACACACACAGACACACACACAGACACACACACAGACACACACAGACACACACAGACACACACACACACACAGGCATCTTTGGCCAGGAGATTGGTCTAAATTGACAGTAATGTAATATTAATAGCCAGAGGGGGAGGAGAGTACCCCCCCCCCCCCCCCATTGTGTTAATACCCGCAGGCTTAAGACGGCTTTGGTCACACATCCCTTTGCTTCCTCTCTGCTCACACTGGAGCAATAAGCTCTCTCTCTCTGTCTCTTTCTTTCTATTATGGACTCTCTCTTTCCTCCTTTAGATTAGAAGGTCCCGGTTCTCTACATATATCAGCTATATTCATAAATTAATTCCACATGAAGGCTGTTCATTAAGACCTTACCCCATTCCCCATACCTGTATACCAGCATTTGTATTCAACCAATGGAAATTATCCTCAGTTAATGATGTCATGATGATTTTTAGCTATTTTTTATTTTAAATAAATTTAAAATTGAAGGATATTTTGTTAAACAAATGGGAAATTCTCAAAGCCGGTATTTATATTGAGGCGGGTATGAAGTAAAAATGATGTGAGATTAGATGGAGAGAAGATACATCAAAAACATCAGAGATGCAGAATCAGAATCAATGATTACAGTTTTTAGGGGGTGGAAAATAAAAAAATATTATCCAAGTGAAGAAAACATTCAACACTTCATTAGACAGAATACAAACTGAACTGTGAAAAAAAAGGAATGCATGTAAAACAATTTTATGAACAGAAGAACGATTGAAAAGCAACTGCAATTTCCTTTCAAAATAATTTAAAACATGAATAAAGGTCGATAAACAACAGAAGGAACTGCTGCTATCGACATTGACCTATGGCTGATGTATGACATCACATATAAGGTTTTAAAAAGGGAGTAAAAATATAATTTTGAGATACATGTATTTATGGTTTGTTATTTTGTCAAAAAAATATGTATTTTGTTTATTCACATAGTGTATGTCTATTTAGTTGAAAGATGGCGTTTTGTCAGGCGGTACAACCGTGAATAATACATTTTTTTGCCTTTTAAGCCACAAAACTCACAAAATGACTGAACTTAAAAAAAATATTTTGAAAATGGTTTCGAATAAAGCATACTTTTCTTCATATATAGTTTATTTCAATGATAACTGAGTCGGACACGAAAGAAAACTGTCATTGACACCTATACAAGCGTGAGGTGGGTGCAGACGGGAGGAAGGCAGAGCGACAAGGGGATGCTGCAGAGGACGACGCAGCGACCACAAAAGTTAAAAGTTTGGCCTTCCTCCAGTTTGAGGACCTGCCCTGTGTGCATCGCAGACGAAAACGAGAAGAAATGTTATTCTTCTTCTTCTTCTTCTTCTCTGTATTCATATTTATATGATGTCCAGAGTCCCCTCCATAAGCCTAGCCACCATGTCCTGGCCTTGAGGACACGACTCCATTGAAATCAGACAAATTAAATAATCTCCATGAAAATGTATTTAGAAACAAGCCACTATGGTTATCCTATTCCTTTACATTGTTATTTTCGGATATGTGCTGCTGAAACACTTTCATTTCCTTTAACGTGTACGCGCGTGTGTGTGTGTGTGTGTGCGTGCGTGCGTGAGTGAGTGCATGCCTTGAACCTGGGGAGGGGTTTAGAGGGTGGGGAGGAGGGCCTGGGGACTCAGGCCGAGAGCCCATCCCGTCTTCAATGGGTTGTTGGAGTATAGCGTGAAAGAGTCTCCATCTGAGACCCAGGCGAGAGAAGGGATGGAGAGAGAGAGAGAGAGAGAGAGAGAGAGAGAGAGAGAGAGAAGAGAGGGAGAGAAGGGACAGAGGACAGAGGAGGAGGAGGAGGAGGGCCCAAGAAGAGAGGCAGAGCGGCGAGGGAAGTCATTATCACTTCCCAACCTCACTCGCCCGTCTAATGTATTCAAGGAGAAAAACAGTTAGATTTGGTCCCCTTTGGCAGCGGAGCGTAAACAAATCGATTTGAATGGATGAAGATATAAAGCAGGAAGAGGGCGGTGGGGGGGGGGGCTTCTATGGCCTCCCCCTGCCCCCCCACCGCAAGCTCTCCAACACACACACACACACACACACACACACACATAAAAAACACACAGGCCATTAATGCACTATGTATGTGTGTGTGTGTGTGTGTGTCTTTGCAAGTACAGGTGGGTTGTGGGAATGTGTGAATGTGTGTTTACAGATGTGTGTGCTTCCTGGCCACTATTCACGGGCTCTTTTCAAATGAAGACGTTTTAAATGTCCTTGCCAAAATGTAGCGTGTAGCTTTAGCCTCCACGGTGGTCCCCGAGACCCTCCCCGCTTCCCTCTCCTCTTGTTTTCCACGGGCGGTGAGCGAGCGTCTGGCAATGTCCGACATCCCCTCCTTGCTCCGTCTGAACCGGGGGGTGGGGGCAGGCGGAGGGGTGCGGGGGATTAGCGTGGTGGGTTTGGAGTTTTGGGAGTGGCCCCGTCTCTGGTTGGGACGTGTACGGGGAGAGGGGGCTCATGTAGCTCAGGGAGCTTTCCTGGTCAAATATCCGCATAGGGCCCCGCTTGTCCCGACTTGATTTCCGACATATTTGAGGATCCGTCGGAGAAATGATTAAAGGAAAATAAAGGGCTAATCCTGGAGAAGGTTAAGGGTCTGGCGATACACTACGCACACACAGACAGACACACACACACACACACACACACACACACACACACACACACACACACACAGACACACACACGGACACTTTGTACGACATGTGTAACCTAATTCTGTTGTGGTTCCTTCACCGGCGAGGGCCTACGGAGTCTGGGAGAGGTTAGAGAAACAAAGCGCAGTGTGAAAACACACTCCTTAGGTGTGCAGCCTGAAACCTGACCCCCACACACACACACACACACACACACACACACACACACACACACACACACACACACACACACACACACACACACACACACACACACACACACACACACGAGGCTTTAATTAATTGGGTCGGCCTGCCTGTTTGCCAGCGAAACAGTATTCATTCAGGTTATTAACCCTTTCTTGATAAAAGGTCAGCTGAGAACCACCTGGGCGCGGGGGGCGATTGGGAGAGTTAATCCCGAGGTTGGCCCTGTTCCCCTCCGAGCAGCCGAGGGTCAAAGGTAACGCCAGTGCTATGAACTGTGACAATACAAACACAAAACAGATAGACACAGTATATAAGTTCTATCTTTGGATTATTTTTTTGATATACTGTATATACACAGTTTGTACTATGGTGGAAGAGCTTTTTCTTAAGCTAAAATACAAATACGCACACACAAAATGACTCGAATGAAAGTACCAAGTTGACCATTCTAGTCGTAGTAGAAGTACAAGCACAAGTAGATAAGTACTAGATCTTATATGTAGTTAAAGTATTACAAGTAAAAGTACTTGTCATATTCAGTCTATAATAAGGCATAAAGTAATTCTGCACCTTTTTGTTTCAGCATATCCTGATCTGTCTACCTTTTGATATGTATGTAAATATAAATCCTCATTTAAAGGATGCACACGGATATGAATCCACATTTTCTAAACTAAATGAATATAAATAGAAATCCGGATTAGAAAAATCAAATAATAAAACTTTAGTTGGAATTTGTTGTGGTGTAAGTTAGAAGTCTTTGAAAGTGAATATACTGTAGATACTTGATAAATGTACTTTGTTACTTTACCACTGAGTTTGTACAAGACTGTATATCCATATGTCTTCAGAGGAAGTAAAGGCTGGAGATGTCGGTGCCACAATCCCCCCCCCACACACACACACACACACATGCACATGCACACACACACGCGCGCACACACCAGGAGAGCTGACGCAAATGCTACTCCTCAATTATTCAGTCCCTTTAAATGGCAATCTGCACGGGGTGGGAAGAGCCGTAGGGTGGGGGTAAAACCCACCACACGCAGAACAGCGTATAGGGACAGATTTATGATTTGAACAGGGCCGTGGTTCTCGCGGGGTGGAGCATGGATGAATCCGAGACGCGTGAAAGGCAGGACGACCGCCGCCATATTGAACGCCTTTGGGAAGACACCGGCATGAGCAGATTCACGGCTGCAGACGGCCCTCACCTCTGGGTCGCCCCCCGCGCTCCCATGTGTTACCAATCCCCCCTCCCCCCAAACTAAAAAAAATGCTCCACTCGTTGTTATAAATAAATATTCCTAGCATATGCATTCCTAGCCCCACCCGCCCCACCCCACCCCCTCCCCCAAACCACCACCACATGTTTGTTCAGAGCGATAAAACAATCAACAGGAATCAACAGATGAATAACCATGAGGTTATGTGGGGTAAATATTGGTCCCATCTCTTTACGTGCGTGTGTCTCTGAAGTGTCTGCCTGGAGACACACACACACACACACACACACCCTGTGGCTGGGACCACTCTGCAGCTGCAGATCTCCGAGGCAGATGAGACGGTGATGACTGTGTCAGCGAGTTGAACGCCATTAAATTGTGTGTTTTTAAGACCATCGTTTAAAGATTATGGACACAAATGGCATTGTCATGTCATATTTTATTGTGTGCAGTCCACCCTTAGGTTTTATTGAATATTGCATATGCATTTTTCCATGTATTCTATTTCATTGTCTTATTTTATTTTTTATTCCATCCGGGCATCAATAAAGTATCTATCTATCTATCTATCTATCTATCTATCTATCTATCTATCTGTCTGTCTATCTATCTATCTATCTATCTATCTATCTATCTATCTATCTATCTATCTATCTATCCATTGCGGCGTGCTGTGACACCGTGGCTCAGAGGGGTGTGTATGTATTTTATTTAAAACGGTGTAATATATATATTTCCCAGTGGATCAGATCCACCGATGACTATTTACTTCATTAGAACAGGTCTAAGATTTCAACTTTAATCAGAATTTTCCCCCTCAAAGGCAAGGAGCCTGTAATGAAAAACCCCCTACACAGTTAAAACTCGGCATAAACAGTCGTTAGGAAGAATGTGGTATTTTGTCAACAACTGACATAATATTTAATTTCAGGGGGGAAAAAGTACATTTAGCTGCATCGGAGGAGGTTGTGAAGGGGTGAAGGTGAAGTGTTGGTCCTGGGGTAGGTTGCTTCCAGATTACAGCCATGTTGGAGTTATCTGGACTACCATCCCTGCTTTTGTGACGGAATAAATCTACTTCTACACAATAAAGACGAACCTTATCACACACACACACACACACACACACACACACACACACACACAGACACACACACACACACACACACACACACACACACACACACACACCACACACACACACACAGGCACATCTGAGGGAATATCTGTGTGTTTGAGGTACCAATCTCCCAGGAGCAGCTGTAGCCTACAGCCTATATGGAGATGGAAGGGACCTCATTCACCATGACCCCCTCACCTCTCTCACACACACACGTACACACACACACACACACACACACACACACACACACACACACACACACACACACACACACACACACACACACACACTGCTACTTTCAGTTCAGTTCAATGGGACAGAGCGTGGTCGGAGAAGTCTAGTCTACACATGGAGATGGTCACACAACCGTGTTTCAAAATGTCTACCCATCAGTCCACCTGTCCCTCTCCTTTATTCTGTTTATGGTTGTGAGTGACTGGAGCCTATCAAAACGTGACACAGACATAAGGCAGCGACCATAAACAAATGACACTCCAAGTCCATTTCAGGCTCTCTCTCAGGGGCTCCCAGACAAGGAGGAGAATACAAACATAAACCCTCTGACACACACACACACACACACACACACACACACACACACTTTAGGGGTAATTTAGGGTCTCCAGGTAACCTCATGTGCAGGTCTTTGGAGGTGGGCGGGTGAACCCGCAAACTCCATGCAGACAAACTGAGTGTCTCAAGGATCAATCTATGTATCTTTACTCTTCGTAAACGTGGCATTTTTTGAAAAGCAGCAATTTCGCCGGCGTGTGTTCGTCTGTACACCGGTGTTGCAATGAGCCACTACCCAAACCAACAATGCAATCAAAAAGCAGCTTTGTCAGCCAGGTGACTGGCTCATTTTTCCACGGTGTGTGGATGAGACTCCCGGTGCCATGCGTGTGGTACCTTAAGTGTACGGCACAGCAGACACCACGACTGTTGATTATGAGGCACTGCAGTCGGGACGTTCATTAATCTCCTCCACCGATAACGTCGTTTAGTGCCGCCAAATTACCCCGGGCCATTGTGCGTGTGCGTGCGTGGACGGGTGCGTGTGGGGTGCGTGTAACCCTAATTGCCCATTACTCGCCGTCCACCCCCTCCGGACGCAAATACCTCGTGTGTCTGTGTTGATCTTCGGGCTTTCTGCACGGACTGGGTTTGCGCCGTCTCCCAATTACCTGCGCGCACTGAACCGGAGAGGCCTTCTCCCTAGTGTCTGCTGCCGCCTGCCGGTCAGAGGGAGAATGACACCATTTGGCCTCCATGGTTGCTCTTGTTCTCGTCCAGCCAAGCAAGCACCCCGCAGAGCGGCCTCACACAGGAACTCACGCTCAAAATAAAATGTGGTATTGCTATTTTCCCTTTTTGATTATAATTCAGAACTTGAAACCGTGGCAAACATTTGGACTCATTTTCTTTCTAACCAGTGAAGCAGCCTTTAAAGTGGTAATCCGTAAATAATAAATAATAATAAATAAATAAATACATACATACATACATACATACATACATACATACATACATACATACATACATAAATAAAATCCCACATTTGCTACCTATTTGAGAAGGAACTTGATAAGAAACAGCCATTCAATGTAGTTGCGTGATGCATGCGCTTCTTTATACGCTGTTTGCAAGAAGGCAAATATTGGCCATGCTCAAAAGGTGAAAGACGAGCTGCTGTGAATTTGGGAAACTAGGTACATAGTTGTGGTCAGTAAACTGTCAATATGGATGAACGTTCACCCAAAATAACAGCACCCTGAATTAAAAAAATGTCCCCACCATCAAAATGGACCAAGAAAAACCAAGTAATCACGTGATCAAAAGAAGGCAGATTTGACAAGAAAATTATGTGACCGCCCAGTAGTGAAGATGAGGGTGGAAACCCGGTGGAGAAAAAAAAAAATGTTGAAGCTTCGAAAGGGAATTCGGGGACTTGTAGAACAATCTATCCAAAACGGACACACCATTTTATGGATTACCACTTTAAAATAAAACTGAAATGGCTTTAAAGATTGAACATTTTCCATTGAAATGGTTCAGATCATGGTCTTCGAAGCTGCATAGTGCACAGCTCTAAGTTAAAAATAGCCACCCACCCACGCTGCCATCCCACCCCTGCAGCTGCTGCCCCTCCCTACTCCATCAACTATTGCAATTTCAGTTTCAGTGGTGACATGTCTACATTCATTTACTTGATAAATCTGAGTTCATTTGGCCACACCCACACATCACATTATAACTACAATCCCCACACTTTGCCCAAATTTACCCCCTCCAATGTTTTCCATTATATAGTTATTGTGGTTGATCCTAATTCACTTGTGTAAAAAGATTAGTTTCTCAGTGTTGACTGGGTGTTCCTAGTTCCTACCCTTCCTCCCTCACATGGATCGGAGTCTCTTTGCTCCATTTGGTATTTATTCCGCTTTCCCCCCGATCACCTGCAGTAAAATACGACTGCAGTCCAAGGTTCAACTGATAGTGTCTTTCCAAAACCCTGTGCAATGATCCTGATTCTTGGTCAACTAATATGACGATGGGGCCTGACTAAGAGTAGTAATCAAAGAAAATATGCATTTAATGGGATGTGCTCAGTTAACCAGTCATGTTATCAAGATCGAATTAGATACATTTTATCCATTAAAGGATATTTTTCAACCCAGGCCTTATTAAAAAAAATTTGGTTCCCATAATTTATAATTGTTCATAGATCAATCTCATTGACACTTACCGCTCTGATGCAGTTTCTCACAGTGCTTCCAGTCAGTCCAATGGGGCAAACGTTAAATCCCTGCCATGAACATTTAAAAATGACTGGAACCAGCATTTAAAGGCCTGGCTTGAAAAATGGTTGAACTACACTTTAAGGCACGTCGCCTACGCTTCACTATAAATAGATGGAAGAATGAGTGATGATACAATGGATAATAAATGAGAAGGCAAAACTGGATTTTGATCACTTTCGCACCCAAACACCAGGGGGCAGTGTCAACCCACAATAGACCTGGCATGTCAATATTCAAGAGCAGGGAGAAGGGATTAAAAACAAAAGGCCCCCCTCAAGGCAATTGCTTTTAAGGAGCAGCTTATTGTAAAGGATGTGGGAATCACAGGGGCAAACAAAAGGAGGCGGGCGTGGTGTGCGAAAGAATGAACGCAAAGCGACTCAAATGCGCTAGCTGTGTTTGCTGCTGCTGCCTTGGGATGCCGCTTAATGGGACGCTGCCGTCAACACGACAACAATAACCAGGACATGCTTCGGCCGACAAGACGGCCAAACATTTCGAGAGGGTCAATCCAAGAACAGTCCAAGACGACACATTTTATTGAGCCTCTTCTCCGTCTAACGACGACCTTGGACCCGGAATCCACGTCAGTCGGTGCTACAGGCCTGCCTACATCGTATCTACATCCCAGAACATTTGGTGATGGTGGTGGTGCACACTGGCGGGAAGTGTTGTCAAAGAGCGAAAAAAATAAAGATAATGTTCTCAGAGCCGACAAGAGGAGGGGCAGGATGACAAGATAGTTCAGAGACTATAGTTGACAAGTTGTCCTTGCAGGGTGAAACCCTGTCTGCACTGTGCATGCGTCTCCATGGCGACCCCGACACGGGGCTAATAAAAATGCAACAGGACGTTCTCCCTTTCCTTCCACAGCTCCATTTCCAGCCTGGTGTCTCTATCTGCACTCACCCCTTTCCACTGACCACACACACACACACACGCAAACACACACACACACAACACAAGCCCCAGTGTCTTCTCCTGGGCTCGGATGGGGGGAAAAAGGTTGGGGGGTGGGGGGGGGCGGGAAGCATTATTTTCTGTACTAGCGCTGCAGCTAACACGTCCCTGCATCCCTCCCTTCTGTGCTGTATGTGTGCAGAGAATCACAGTGGATGCAGAGGAAGATTAGATATGTTAGGTATGTGCCTGATTGTGTGAAAAGTGTGTGTGTGCGTGTGCGTGTGCATAACAAGAAGCCATGTGTATGTGATGTATGTACATCCCACCATTATCTCCAAGGCACACAAGAGGACGGAATGACACAAGCCGTCCGCACAATCAGTAAAGAAGAGCTTCTGACATATACATAAGTATGTACATAAGTATCTGGTAGCGCCGCACAGTTCAACAGTCAAATTGGCAATATGTTCCCTGTCAACATGCCCTTGTTTACGAATCAGTGAAGTATTTCCAAGCCCTCGATTCTTGAGCGTCCAAATCAGCCCCTTTAGTCCCCTCCGCCTCACTTTATGTGAGTTAGTGTTCTAATAACATAGCGGGTTGAGGCGGAGGGTAGTGGATGGATGCACACCTAATGAATGACAGAGAGAAACCCCATCTCTCACTCTCTCTCTCTCTCTCACATACACACACACACACACACACACACACACACACACACAGACACACACACACACACACACACACACACACACAGACACAGACACACACACAGTGCTTCAGATTGGCTGGGTGACTCATGTGCCCTTGTGTTCACCAGGAATAAATTAGCCTTGCGATGGCCATTGCTCCGCAGGGAGTGTTGTCACATTCATCATGGAGTCGCCGCTGGGCAGGTCACCCGGGGCACCAGGGGAGACGGAACGGGGCAGGGCAGGGGGCTCAGGTACCTGGAAACGGAGCACATGTACAGTCGATATATGTTCTGTTGGACGTGTAATTACTTGTGAAATTCATATAGTGTCAATATTGTAATATGAGATGGGGTTGGAATCACCAATTTACAGAAAATTTAAGTAACTAATCACGTTTTCTTTACTTATTGGACACTGCGTGAGATTGAGTGAGATTTTAACGCCCCAGCCTCAGTTTAGACAGTGGCACTAAAAGCGCCATCCTCAAAATATTGTCACATCATATAGAGTATCAAGGAATTACTGAAGACATATTATTAGACGATTGGACTTCCCAGCTCTAGTTGGCGCCCTCACTATTTTGTCCTTTTTACTCTTCCATCTTTCCAGGACTCACCTAACCCACCCCATCCACCAAGCCTCCAATCAATCTATTTTCAGCTTTCCTCGCAAGTCAGATGTCCGGCACTCCGCACTCTTCCCCCCTGCTCCCTTTCATATTACGTTTTCCTCTCCTCCCCTCCCTCTCTTTTACATCCCTCTATCTTCTCCCTTTCTCCCTCTGTTTGTCTGCCTTTATGCCTCTCCATCCCAAGCCACCACCCACCCGCCCGCCCGCCCGCCCGCCACCATCCCACTCCTTTGGTTTCTACTCCCAGACAGAGCAGAGACAGCGAGAAAGAGAGAGGCAGAGAGATAAAGAGAGGGGGAGATGGAGAGATGATAGAGTGAGAAAGAGGGAGAGGGAGAGGAGGAGGGTATACGCTACCGCAGACAAAACAGATCAGGGGCGAAGAGCCACAGACTCAAGGGAGAGAGAGAGAGAGAGGAGAGAAACAGTGGTTGCAGGGGCAAGTGGTGTGCAGTGAGAAAAAGTGAGAGAGAGAGAGAGAGAGAGAGAGAGAGAGAGATCCCCAGACGAGACAGATCGATGGCATTGATAGGCCGAGCCTCCCGAGAGTCAGGAGAGGAAATTACACACTGCTGCTTTCTTATTTGCAAAAACCTCTCGCGCCAACGCCTCATCTTGATTTCAAAGCTCTGATAAATTCCACTGATTCCGACATAAAAAGGAGGGGGGGCAGCAGGGCTTGTTCTCCCTCTCTCTATCACTCTCTCTCTCTCTCTCTCTCTCTCTCTCTCTCTCTCTCTCTCTCTCTCTCTGTACCTGCTGCTTTGTGAGTGATTACTGGCCTGTGTCCGTGTGTTCCTCAGCCAGCCAGTGAGGCGTGAGCAGAAGTCATTTTGTGGGCTGTAAAAACACGCAGCGCTTTGTGTGGAGGCAAACCACACTGTCCCCCGCTGTGCCCTTGTTTGACCTCTAGCTGGCCATACCCAAAGTGTGTACATGTGTGTGTGTGTGTGTGTGTGTGTGTGTGTGTGTGTGTGTGTGTGTGTGTGTGTGCGTGTGCGAGTGCGTGTGCGTGTGCGTGTGTGCGTGTGTGTGTGTGTGGTGGGGGGCTCGGATGCTGGATGAGTGACAGCAGAGAGCATCTGTCAGAGCAACAGAGCGGCAGACTGCTCATACATTATTCACTAAATGGATGGATAATAGTGTGTGTGTGTGTGTGTGTGTGTGTGTGTGTGCGCGCGCGTGTGTGTGTGTGTGTGTGTGTGTGTGTGTGTGTGTGTGTGTGTGTGTGTGTGTGTGTGTGTGTGTGTGCGCGCGAGAGAGAGAAACAGAGCTTACACATGCACACTCGCGTTTGCGGTCGCAGATCTATGGCTCCCCTCGTAGTGAAATGAGAGATAGGGGTCGTAGAACTAAACTGTCCGTCGTCTAACGCCAACATGCACAAACCGATGCATTCCCGTCACCTCTGCGTGATGGGCTCACTCAGAATGCTCGCTGTACATGCAGAGATGACTCGCAGTTTGCCTTGCCCATCGCCATAACTCAAAGGAATTAGGAGTACTGTTATCCTTTTGCCAACATAGTCATTTCCAACAGTCATCCATAACACCACATGTTGAGTCCTTTCAATTCGCCCAGGAGTTGACAAGTGATGAGTAGCTTGCGGCGGTAGTTGTGTCACACAACTTGACGGCGCCACACGCTCCCGCGCCCTTCTGGGCCGGCCTATTTAAGCAGCCAGTCCCTCCTTTCTCTACCTGCTTTGCTGCCTGCTTGCCTGCTCGCTGTGTTTCTGCACTCCCTCCACCGCTGCTGCCTCCGCTTTTTGGGCTCCACTCTTCTATCCAATGGGGGGATTGGAGCTCATCACTCCTGTATTTCTGTCTCACTAACTATGTCTGTGTTTGCTGTACACGTTGCCGGGAGTGATGAGCAGCGGAGCCCAGATGTCCAATCTCATACGGTGCAAAATAAATAAAGATCATTCAAGCAAATTTAAAGTCAATTCAACAGTTGTCCTTCAGAATTGTGCGCTGTGTTGCCCCGCGCCAGTACGTCAGTGCCCTCCGAGGCTGACAGGTATGGGCAGGCTGACCTGTCTGCCTTTACATGTGTCCTTCAAACCCCGTCCCCGTCGGGGTTGACAGAGAAGTACTGTAGAGGTTGATGTTATCATGGCGCCCCCCCCCCCCCCCCCCCCTCCGCCCCTGCCACCCTACTGTTACTTAACACCCCCACTCTCCCCTCCCCCTCCCCCTCCCCTCTCCCCTCCCCTTTCCCCTCCTCCCCCAGCCCTGCTCAGAGGTCGTTCCTTGTCCCAACCATCCTCAGGACCTCGTCCCTTCAGCTCTTTTCTCCCCCATTCTCTTCTTCCCTTCGTTCACTTTTATTCTAACAAATTCAATTTGCTTTATCTGTGACGGCAAAGCCTCAGACATAGGACAATCCTGTATTTAAACATGACCTACATGGCAGGGGATATGTATATGTTTTTCACAAATGTGTGAAGTTGAAATACATATCATTGTCGCGCGAGCACGCACACACACACGCACGCACACACACACGCACGCACGCACGCACGCACGCACGCACGCACGCACGCACGCACGCAGACACATGCACACACACACACACACACAGAAGTGACTTTCCTCTGTCTTGACCGAAAAGATAGACCTGTTAGAATAGGATCAAAAAGACAAACGCAGCATCAAGTTCAATCATGTCTATGCATGAGGCTAATCCCGTATATTGAATTGGAGCCAACTCGTTCATGCAAATTCTTTTCGTCAAAACCGCCAGAGGGTTTAAGACGGTCTGGGAAGGAAGGTCAGTTTCTGCTATTGAAATCCTAAGCCCCCGATACGCTCATAAACGCCCGCGCTGCCATGCAGCTCACCTTACGTGGAGCTCCCTGCGCAGTAGGTGGAATCGATTGCCGAGAATTACCATGGCCATGGTCAATGGCTTCGCATGGAAAGAAACATTCTTTTTGGGTGTGTTTGTCGGTGTTTATTGGTAAGCGAGGGGAGCATTTAAGGTGAGGGCGTTGGCAGGCACCTGAGGATGATCGACTAAAATTGACATGGCAATTTCCAAATGTAACCGTAAGTCCATATTCAGATATTTGAAAATGCTTTGAAAACATTCAGCATAATTTTGCAGAAGCATCGAAAACGATCTGAAGACGTGAATAGCACTCGGCAGATCATCTCAACCGAAGGGAAAGAAATCTTTGAAAAACAGGTAGAGATCATCACATGGATCACGTCCGTCCGCGCTCTAACGCCGACAGACAGGGATACTTAACCGAGCAGGAAGGTGTGCGGTGCGGAGACGCCACATTGATTCCAGCTTGCCTAATGGGCGGTAAAATTAGATTTGGCACGTGTCAATGTCGTCTTAAAGTTATTGATTATCGAGTAATATTGGTTCTGCGTTGGGGTTATTTTTTTTGTTTTTTTTTTTCCTTTTTTTGTTTGCAAGGTTTAGTGTTTCCCAAGGGGGTGTGGGGGTGGCGGAGGGGGGGGGGGGTCCGCTAGTAATGAAATGATCAGACAACATTGTGTTTCAGAATCAATCCCTGCCAGTGCATTATCCTGGCAGTGTGTGTGTGTGTGTGTGTGTGTGTGTGTGTGTGTGTGTGTGTGTGTGTGTGTGTGTGTGTGTGTGTGTGTGTGTGTGTGTGTGTGTGTGTGCGTGTGCGTGTGTGTGTGTGTGTGGCCATGAGCGGAAGTAGAGAAAGATGGTGCCTCTTTGGGATAAGTGAAGACATTACAGGGATTTCAAGGAATAAAAAAAAGGGGAGGGGGGGGGCTTCCAAATTCCCTGATGTGGTTTTGGTTGGAGCTAAGCTGGTGTCATTTGGCTGCGGCTAAGCTGTTAATTGAATTTGAGTGCGCATCTGTTGCCTCGTGAAATGGCATAAGACGCCACTGGCTCTGGCCTCACGTTCTGCGCCTATTTTTCTCTCTCTTTGTACTCTACCCCTCCATTTTGCTCACCAGACTGGGGCCGCAAATAAACGAGCAATCGTCAGTCAATTTGCAGTCAGCCGGAGAAGTCTGGATTTCTAGCCTCTACGATGTGTTTCTTAATTCATTTTTTTCGTGAACTTCCCCCACCTAATTCCTTTTCGCCTCCCTTGGACACGACTTCCATCTCGCTTCCCCCGTCCGACCTGTGCCAAGTCTACGAGACGATTTCCAAATAATTTAATTGCAGGCTTCGCAGTCATTACCGTGGCAATGCCAGCGCTCCATGCCCGCGCTTAAGCATCTCCTAGACATCGACACACGACAAGCACACACACACACAAACAAACAGAGATTTAAGCCAGGGAGTAGTTTGCGATTTCTCACACAGCAATGGTTTTCCTGTAAATTCTTTTTACTTTTCTATATCATTTGACTCTCTCTCACTGTTTTTTTCTCCACTTGATGTAAGACACATACTGAAAGAAAAACGTCTGATCCGGGACGACCAGAAAATGAAATATTTGACAGCGAGAGCCCCCAGAAAGGAGAGTGAGGCCATCAGCACAAGGGGAATGGAAGGGGGGGGGGGGGCGGCAGAGGAGACACGATGGTGAAGGAGAGCAGGAGAAGAGGGGAAGAGGGAGGGAGAGAGACACGCAGGGAGAAAGATGTGTGAGTCTTGCCACAGTTCAGTGAGTATTGATCTTGTGTCGGGCGCTGGAAGATGGATCACGGTAAACCCCCCCCCCCCCCCCCCACGCCTTCTTCTTCAACTGTCTTCAGCGCCCCGCCCCCCCCTCCTCCTCACATTCATCTCCCAGAGCCGGAGGGGGGGCTCTCTTCTCCTCTCGCCCTGCCCTCCGTCCACCGTCTTCTCTCTGGATCGGTCCCTGTCCGTCCATCACAGCTGGGACGATTCTGAACGCGTCCTTCCCCCAAACTCCCAACCCCCTCCCCGTTTACCTGCTTCGTCTCTCCTTCTCCATCCCCCTCTTCGTCCACGCGTTTGGACGGCGGCCTCGCGCGCGGAACGATGGGGCCGCGCTGCGTGGGCGGCGGGGAGTGTTACTTCGCCAGTTGCCATGGCAACCGCTAACACCGCCGGCGGCCGGCTGACACTGTCGTTGCATTGTCGCCGCGTCCCGCATACGCTTCGTTCAGACAAAAGCAGACCCTTCTCGGGGGACGAACGCCATTTCTCCCCTCGTCCCCTCCGTCTCTCCATCAGGCTCCGCTTTCTGACCCCCTCCGCCTCCCCTCCTCCGCTGTCGCGCTCTTAGAGGTGCAATGGCAAGAATAATGAGACATTTATGCATTCCCCTCTTCCTTGCCTCTATTTGTCCCTCTCTCTTTCTCTCTTTCAGTATCTATCTCTGTATCACCCTCTATCTCTGTCTGATATCAAAGGAATGCAAGGCCCAACTCCCCCTTCAGAGGGAGACGGACGGATGCACCTACTGAGACGAAAGGAGGACGAGAGAGAAGATGCGAGACCAGATCAGTGGAGGATGGAGAACAAGGATAGAGAGGCCAAGCCCTCCCTACCTACCCCCCTACCGCGCACCCATGTGCACGCATGCACGCGCGCACGCACGCACACGCACACACGCACACACACACACACACACACACACACACACACACACACACACACACACACACACACACTTCGTTCCTGCCTTTCCTTCCTTGTCAAACATAATCAACTGAAATAAAACAAATTAGCCATGCGTGAAGATGGCAGAGCCATGGGAGACTTTCTCCTCTTTTTTTTTAACCAATGACAGATCTGTAGACACACCTTTAGTGCCCTTCAATGAGTCACTGATCAACAGGAATGAACTGCGCTCTGGGTTATCCGAACAATCGATGCCTCTTCAAAATCCGAAAATGCCCCAAACGGAGAAACACAATGTACAGACAGACGCAGAGTAATACCCAGATAGTGGTCGCAAATGTTGCCGTTCTAGCAATACCCTATGTCGAAAGAAGCTACATGCTGGCTAGTCAATTAACACTGGCTGAAATGTGAGCGATTTCATTGACACACAGACACACACATCACAGATGAGAGCATTATCATTTTATTTCTCATGCGCGTGTGAGAGCGGCCGTTCACGAGGCCATGTGTGTGAGCAGAGCACTATAAATCCCTCGGGAGGCTTGATGGAAAAATGAGGTGCTCGTAACTGTAACCTTCAAGAGATCTGCAAAGTCAGAGAGAGAGAGAGAGAGAGAGAAAAGAGGCAGAGAGAGAGAGAGAGGGGGAGAGAGAGAGAAAGAGGGGGGAGTGAGAGAGAGAGAGAAAAGAGACAGAAAGAGAGAGAGAGAGAGAGAGAGAGAGAGAGAGAGAGAAAGAGGGGGGAGCGAGAGAGAGAGAGATAGAGAGGGGGGAAGTGAGAGAGAGGGAGGGAGAGAGAGGGAGAGTTGCACACCAGTAGCGGTCACTGGTCCAAAAGACTCTGTGTGTGTGTGTGTGGGGGGGGGGTTGGCTCTCTTGGGTTTTGGGGGTTCTGGGTGGGGGCCGTATCGGTTAATTCACCAGAGCATTCTGTGTTCCTCTCTAAGTTTGAGACCCTGGTTGTGTGCTTGACTTTATTCGTATGTGTGTGTTTGTATATGTATCTGCCATTGTCTAGTGAAGATTTTCAGGTACAAAACAACGTCAGCACTGTTTTATCAACATGGGACGGACATCATCTTCAGTGTTGATTATCATACATACATGTATATGTGCGTGTGTGTGTGTGTGTGTGTGTGTGTGTGTGTGTGTGTGTGTGTGTGTGTGTGTGTACGCTTGTGTGCATGTGCGTGTGCGTGTGCGTGTGCGTGGATCCATGTCCAACATGTATATGCAGATCAATACCTCATTGGAAAATGTACATCTACGAATCAATTGAATCGCGCGGCGGCTTCCTGCTGTTTCCATGACCGCGTCGCTGACAGCTGAGCAGAGATGTACCATCAGTCGGGTTTCTACCTCTTCCGTGGTTTCATGCGTGTGGCGCTCCAGTCGCGCAGACGCTCCTGACACGTCACCGACTCGCTTGTACGCTCCTGCTTGTGCGGCGGCCGCTACGCAACGCTGGCAGCGCGCCGGCTGTATAATGTGCAAAGGCATTAACTGCATTGTTTACACTTTAATGAACATCCAGAACAAATGGAACGCGCGACAAGTCACGAATACACGCCCCCATTGTCTGCGGGGGAAATCGCACATACGGTATCTCCCTCATATCTTCCATACATAACATCACGTGCCATGAAGGCATATTTCGGCGCCGGCGGGGATTTGGATTCATCAGTTGAAGAATTAGCAAATACCCACAGGGATCCGTTTAGCTCATTTCTAAAAACCGCGGCGCTCTGTTATTGCCTTGGTTTTAATTTGGCTCAGCAACTCAGAGCGGTCCTCCATCAGTCACTCAAACTTAAACCAGGATATTAATTATGAAGCCACGTTTCTGTTTGGTACAGCGAGACACGGGGAGATACAACAGCTCATTGCATGCTTTGCAGTGACAAAACAATGCCTTTTCAAGCGTACACACACACACACACACACACACACACACACACACACACACACACACACACACACACACACACCATTGCCGCACACACGCGCAGCCCCCCCTCCACACACACACACACACACACACACACACACACACACCATTGCCGCACACACGCGCAGCCCTCCCTCCACACACACACACATACACACACACACACACACACACACACACCATTGCCGCACATGCACACACGCGCAGCCCCCCCTCCACACACACACACACACACACACACACACACACACACACGCACACACACACACACACACGCGCACACACACACACACACACACACACACAGTTCCCTGCTTCAAAGTGCACAATGACACACAGATGGCGACGCACACTGTGCCCTTCTCCAGCAGCCAGGCATGAGGCTGACTGAACGTCTGGATGCATGGGGAAGGAACATGTGACACCTAACACACAAAAACACAAAGACGGCAAGTGGAGACAATGAGGAGAGGAGGAAAGGAGGGGAGGAGAGTGTAAAGAGAGAGAGAGAGAGACTCACATTCTTACATAACTACACATCAAACTATGAATAATGCAACCTCTGTTTACTGTTTCTATGAATAATGCACTGTGTATGCCTTTGCAAACTGTGTGTGTGTGTGTGTGTGTGTGTGTGTGTGTGTGTGTGTGCGTGCGTGCGTGTGTGTGTGTGCGTGTGTTGGTGTGCATGTGTGTGTGCGTGTGTGTGTGGGCGGATGGAGGAGATCAAACAGACTCAGGCAGACGCAGGTTAGAGAGGGTCCTCTGCTTTGAACTCCCGGACACGACCAGAGGAGAGGGAGGATGAGGATTTACAGAGAGAGAGAAAAGAGATATGAGAGATTATGGATCAAAGCATGGAGTAGTAGTCATACTGTTTCATTTTTTGTCCCTCTGATCACATTCTTTACTTTATGGTGTGGTCGGCCTGCGAAGCCCCCCCCCCCCCACACACACACACACAGACACACAAACACACACACACACACACACACACCGGTATACACAGACGATTTAAAACGCCATTGCAACATTGGACCATGGAACCATTCGAGTAAATTAGGAGATTCATATTAAATATAAAAAATATTTGAAACAGCATAAAAGTCCTTTATGGATTATGAGGACACTAAAATATGAGGACAAAATGATGAGATTGATTATGCGATTACGATAATAGAAAATGTGTCCTTGCAGGATCCCAGTGTCCTAATATTAATGCTGGTAGGGTATTCAGGTGGGTTGTCAATTGAAACCGTACGGGCGTGCGCACACACACACACACACACACACACACACACACACACACACCCACACACACACACACACACACACACACACACACAATTTCAACCAGCACTATAGCAGTTTGGAAACACAGGAGTAAATCGGGAGATTAATATGAAATATCTAAAATATTTAAAACAGCATTTTCGGATTATGAGGACATTAAATCCTGAGAACAAAATTATGAGATTAATTATGAGATTATGAGATCTGTGCTGATGATCCAAATGTCCAAATTTTAATGCTGGTGTGGTATTCAGGTGGGTTCTCCCGCGCACGCACACACACACGCACGCACGCACGCACACACACACACACATACACACACACACACACACACACACAAATGCACTTGGACTCAAACGCGGTCAAAAACATTGTTTCCTCCCTCTCTCTCTCCCATGGATGTCCAAGCAAACAGTGTTCAGATACACACCCACACGGTGAGCGTGCACGCCAGCATGTACACACAGAGATGGTGACAGCATTTGTCCATCTGGACGGCGCGCTGGCGTATGTCATCATAATTCCCAGAAGGGATATGAACATGGTTGGGTGGATGGATACACGGAGGGATGCATACATGGATGGATGTGTGGATGAACGGGAAAGAATAAAAGACCATTGAGCAGGAGAGGAGTGCTTTTACGTTGAAGAAAGTAAAAGCACGTCTTGGAGTAAGGGCTCGTAGATACATTTATCACCGGATCTAAAGGCTTGTGGGGACTCTCTCTGTGCTTTGGCCGCTTTCGCAGTGCCTTAACTGAGAGGAGACCGAAATAGACCAACATTTTCGTAACCTCCCTCTCTCTGTCTGGTTTTATTTATTAAAGATTTTTAAGATGTGTATAATAATGCCAGCTGATTTTAGCGATCATTTTCTTGTGAGTTGTAATGTTTTCAGAGCATCCTCGGGAGGCCCGGGGATGGATGGCCTCACAGTTGAAATTTAAAAGGCCTTCTGGGCTGAGCTAGGCCAAGATCTGTTAACGGTTTTAATGCCAGTTTTAACGACACACATTTAGGTTTGAGCTGTAGCAGGGCTGCAATAGCTCCGCTGCCAAAAAAGGGAGATCACCGACAACTTAGGAACTAGCGCCCTATGTCGCTCCCGCACACGGACTACAAAATCTGGTCCAAAACCCTGGCCAACAGATTGCGGGAGGTGGTGGACCAGGTCATTCACCGGGACCAAACATACTGTGTGCCTGGTAGGTCTATCACACATAATGTGTCTCTAATTCGTGATATTCTGGACGTCTCTAGATCTGTGGGCGTAGATACCGGTTTTACTCTCATAGACCAGGAAAAGGCATTTGACCGGGTGGAGCACTGCTGCATCTGAGAAAATTCTGGAGGAGTTTGGATTCAATCCGGTTTTTATAGTGAAGATCAGGGTTTTGTACCAGGACATTGAGTCTACTGAAGATGAATGGAGGGTTGAGCGCCGCCTTCAGAGTGGGGAGGGGCACCAGGCAGGGTTGTGCGCTGTGGTATGCTGTACGCATCCTCTATTGAACTGCTGTTGCACAAATTACAAATTAATATTGAAGGATTGATTTTTCCTCATTTAAAAACACACCATGTTTTATCAGCGTTCGCAGACTTCACTGTCTGTGAAGAGTCAGGAGGATGTACAGCAATTACAGGAAATCGCAAAAGACTTTGGCGGAATGTCGGTGGCAACAATAAACTGGGGGAAAAGTGAGGCAGTAGCTTGTGGGGGCTGGAAGGAGGGTCTACCTGCCTTACCTGGTGGTCCAGCGTTGAAAAAAACGACGGTTCAGGTATTTGTTGGTGAATCTGGGCCATGACGCCACCACACAGAAGGACTGGGAGGAGTAGTGGAGAAAGTGGAGGGAAGGCTGGCGAGGCGGAGATGGCTGCTTCCACAGATGTCCTACAGAGGATGATGACACCGGTCATCAACAACCTGGTGCCCTCTCTGCTGTCACGACACTGTCATGACTGCTGTCTGGTGAACCCAAATGCAGGACACAACGGCGGTTCAGGAGTAGGTGCAAAGGAAAAGTATCAAGGGTTTATTTATTGCAAAATCCAGGCCGAGGTCGAAACCAGGAGATCAGTCCGTAGAGCAAACAATCCGAAAGGGGCAGGCAAAGGGGTAAGTCCAGAATCCAGAAAGCAGGAACCCGGTCAGCAGCAGACAGGCAGGGACACTGGAAGGCTGGTCGGAAGATACAAGACAATCAGACGCCGCAAGAGTGAACAGGACCAGTATATATAGACAGGCCTCGACAGACATGTTGTCACAGTGCTATGATGTCACAGTGCTGAATAAGGGGAAGCGGATTAGGAAGGGCAGAACTGTAGGGAAGACGGAATCTGAAATGGCCGGAGAAATAAACAGGATAAGTGACTAACTTATCTGACTAAGTGAATAACACATGGCAACCTAAGTTGTGACTGAACTATAACAAAACAGGGCAAAACAAGGAACAGAGTAAACAAATAAGGGAACAGGACAAAGCCATGACAGTTGTAGCATCGGCTGGCCCGCCTGGCACCGCCTGTGGGTCTGCTCCAGAACATTCAGGCTGTCATAGCGGACTTCTTCTGGGACAAGCTTCACCGGGTGCCCCAGGGCATCTTTTTCTGAGGCCGCCGGAAAAACGCGACGCAAATGTTTGTGTGAAAACGCTAAACAGAGCCAAATTGGAGGGGAGGAGGGACACAGTATGGAGGGAGAAGTTGGGCGTTGGGTAAACAGTGTTTGTACCCCTGGAAGCAGTAGATACCACATGTGTTAAATAAAGCTTTTTTTTTTTTTTAACTCAAAACTCTTTCTCTCAGCTCATTTCACAGTCTCTCCACGCAGGAAGGTATAACAAGCCGCACCCTGCCCCCCAACCCCCACCCCCCCGCTGCCTAAAGATTTTTTATTTTTTTTTGTCCCGGTTCCATCAATTCTTTAGTGCTGACTTTCATTGTTTCCTCGCTCTCATGTGCTTTGGCCGCTTTTGCCACGCTTTGCTGAGAGGAGACCGAAATAGACTAACATTTTCGGAACCTCTCTCTCTCTCTCTCTCTCTCTCTCTCTCTCTCTCCCTCTCTCTCCCTCTCCCGTGAGAGGAATAAATGAAAAATCACACCACAGAAAAATGCAATCCAAAATCACCAGGATTTTTTTGTCCTGGAGGTTTTCAAGCACCGCAATTGATCGCTACATGTGAAGGAATCACAGCAAGAGTTGTTATTTTTTCCAACCGTGTTTTTGTTGTTCTAAATTGATGGCCAAAATACTTCTAAAATCCTTAGAAGTAAAGAAAAGTTTCAAATCGGAATGAGTTTATTCCATGTACAAGGAATTTGTCTTGGTGATTATTGGTGTATCTACAGACGATTTGCATTTCAAAAAAAGATTAAAAAAAAAAAAAAGTAAAATAAAATAACATGAAATAGAACAGAAAGTCAAGTAAAAATAAAATAAAAACTGCCAAAATAACACCAATTTAAACAGTGTTATTGCACAAGTATTTGTTCAACAATATAATGGCAGCATAGCTGGGTTACTGTGCTACAGTTACTCTGTCCCACATCACTTCTCAGTGCACCAGACTTGTAAATACATCCAAGTTGCACCAAATACTCTCCTGGTGCACAAGGAGCAAAAGCAGTACGAGTACGATCTTATTTTGCTTGAGATTGAGTAAATTGCGAAGAACACACTCACACACAGACTTATGTACGCATAAAAACACACACACACACACACACACACACACACACACACACACACACACACATACACACACACACACACATACAGACCGTGGGCAAATCTGTCAAATGAAGGAAGTTGACCCAAATTCCAAATGTCAACATCCACCCACCGCACTCTGGAACACCAAACTCCATCCCCTTACTAACCCTGCTGGTAAGAAGGTGACATCAACCACCTCTGAGCAATCTGACTCTACTCGACTAGTTACGACTACGTGAGTAACCCGAGCGGCCTGGGACACCTACACCATAACGAGAATCTATGATTCACGACCGTCCAGAGGCTTTGTCATCCTTTGTCACGGCTTGTTTTCGGGGGATCTTTTTTACAAAGAAAGAGGAGAAGATATCTTTGTGTGTGTGTGTGTGTGTGTGTGTGTGTGTGTGTGTGTGTGTGTGTGTGTGTGTCTGAAGTGCGCTTTTAGCGTGAAGGCAAAAGGACTAGATGGAGACGCAGTACTTTCAAATCTCTTTTTCTCGCTCCACTTCTACTCTCCTTTTACTCCTTTCTGACTTTAATTGATTTGAGCGTCACTATGGCAACTGTCACAGCGCAGAGAGGCAGGGAGCCTAAGTGGCGCTCAAAAAAAAAAAGAGAGAAAGAAAGATAATAAGCAATATAAAGACCAGGAGGGAGAAAAAAAACACTGTTGACGTACAGTTAAAGACAGGTGGATGATTTTTTTGTATTGTTCGCCACGGACGTCTGGACAAATTGGATATTGAATTTTAAGTGCAATTTAGGATACTTACTAATTGTGTGGTATCTCGAGGACAATGACTAAAAGGCAATCAATCGCCCCTAATGAGTCTCCCTGATTGTCCTTGCTTGAGCCAAAGCAGGTAGACATGTCTTTTCTTCTGCCTTCTTTGTCTTACGGGAGGATTTCAATTCAAATGGCAGCCTTTTGTTAAGTGCTTTTAGTGGATAGAAAATGAAACAAATTGGTGGTTCGTCCAATATGTGAGAACACAATTCTCATTTACATCACAACACATTGCTTTGGGAGCTACTCTAAGGACCTTTTGTTTAACGTTACGTACTGTAAAAAAAAAAAAGTAATGATTTAGATCTATGATTTACATCCCTAATCCAAACCCATTAGGACAGGACAGCACTGAGATGAAATATCATTAACTACTCAGCCACTTTAAAGTGACAGAGGGTAAATCTGCTGAGAGCAAGCGGGGGTGTGTGTGTGTGTGTGTGTGTGTGTGTGTGTGTGTGTGTGTGTGTGTGTGTGTGGGGTGGGGGGGGGGGGGGGGGGTGCTGAACTGGCAACCCGCCGCCAACTCAAGAGTTCAGCCCCAGGTTGCCAGATAACCAGAGTTTCACCCTCTCAGCTGAGTGAACGGAGTGACGAGATGTGGACGGACGCCCCCCTAACCTGGCGAGCAGATCGGTACCGCAGCGGGACCGATCGACAACCAAAACTAACATCCTCCCCAAGGAAGGGACGGGGCAGGGTCTTCGCTTTTGACAGCATGGTAGACTGGCAACCCAGAAGCCCCTGTCGAGAGAGGCGGGGGGGGGGGCATGCAAGTCAATCAAATTTCTCGGTGAAGAGAAGAGAGGAGAAGAGGAGAGGGGGTAGTGGGATTGGATGGGATGGAGGCTTGGAAGGAAAGTACAAGGTATTGGGTGGAGATGGGGGGGGTGGGCTGGAGGATGTGTGGATGATTCAAGGGAGGGGATGAAGTAAAAGGTGGTGATGAGAGGCAGAGGGATAGAAGAGACTCAGGGGACAAAAGGCGTGAGGAACGGTCGGGGGAGGGGGCCCGAAAGATGAAAGAATGAAAGACGAAATAAGAAGGGGGGGTGGGGTTGACGGTGGAGAGGGGGAATAAGAAAAAAGGGGTGGAATTCACGGAGGGTGGAGGAGGGATACGGGATATGGATTTTCTGTCTGCAACTTGTACTTTATTTTTTTTTTTCTTCTCTCCCTTTCCGGAACATCCCGAGAATTTTGTTTAAATTCCCAGGATGTTGCTAAGTGGGATGGAGCCCCGCCCTCCACACACCTACACGCGCACACACGCACACGCACACACACACATACACACACACTACTCTATTCCCTTTAATTTTAAATGAAGCAGCGTGGCTGTGAAGGGTGGTATCACACCCCTTGGACGTCCACGAATCCTTGGCGTTCCCGGAATATAATACCACATTTACTGTCCTTACGTCAATGTGGACCTTGAGTCACATCTTATGCATTAACTCCCACCCTCCACCCCCTCCATACTTACACTTGCTTGCGCGAAAATGTCGTCATTTAAACCCCTGAGGATCGTTATGTTATGGACAGAATTGGCGTGATACTGTGTTGAGACCGAGCGATCAGGACGAAAGGCGCAAAATGAAATGCTTAATAGTTTTTCCTCTGAACCCATCATCTGTGAATAACGACACTCTCTCCTTTTAATTTTTCATAAACTAAAACAATCTCATAATAATAATAACGGCATAGTAATGGACGGTGAAATAATGGATGATGAGATTGCTGGTGGAGGTTGCATGAAAAATCTATGAGTGCATGACGCTGAGAGCGTCATCCTGACAAAAGGACAGGCTGTCAGTCCGAAACAGCGCATATGTGAATCTCAATACAATGTCTCATAACGTGTGACCCACACGTCCACATGCACAGGTTCGCAGGACGTGCGTGGCTAATGTCTTTTTGATCCGCAATGATTAATGTGCCAAAGTAACGGCAGCATCTGCGCTCCTAAGTGCTTGAGCCTTGCACACGCACAAGGACGCACTTAGGTTGTTTTTTTCCCCCAAAGGTATATTATAGCACTACTCTACTTCCTCTTCAAGTAGGCGGTATGGCTTGCACTTGAGCCAGCTTGAGCTTGATTTTAATAGCGGATTGATACACAAATGACGCAAAGGAGTCTCTGCATAGCCGCTCCAATAAGCTGCTTCAAAATGCTTTCTACCAATTCCACTTCTGTCGCTTTACTCCATTTCCGTTGACAGGAACAAAGAAATGCAAATCACCGGGACTGAAAGGGAATTGAAGAGGCGTCCAAAGCAGGTAAGGTAACAGAGAGGACAGTGTGTAACAGTGAAAATGTGGCTGAGTAATCACTGGAGCCACCCACCCAGAAAAAGAGCAAAGAGGAAAGGCTAATGCCAGTATAATGTGCATTTAATTAGCGCACGTCAATTGCTGAATATCAATGAGTCCATTATCATCCGTGGGTGAACCCTCTACTCTTTGACCACCCAGAATCTGCTTTATTGTGAACATTCCCTTTTATGTCCTATTTCCTGTTTCCCCGCCGGGCTTTTTGCGGCCGACATTCATGCATATGTGGAAAAACACAGACTGGCAAATGAGCAAGTGCCAACAAAGACACAAACAGTATGGAATAAACATAGACATTGCAGGTCATACAAGCTAAACCAATACTGAAATATATCTCCACTTTGTGCCCAACAGACTGGGATTTACATTGTGACGATGGATGCATGTTTAGGTTTTGGGTGAGAGGCGGAGGTGGAAGGAGTATTGACAATGTGTACTCAGGTACAAGCCGCATTACTTGCCAAATACTGTACCTCATTACAAAGCAGTGATTAAATAGACCACAACATGGTTGCCCGGATCACAGATTACCTATGTCGGTGTATTTCCATCAACAGGGCAGCCGGTCAGATGTGGTGACGGGCAAAACCAGTGCACGTCAGGGAACCGTCCGGTCACTACTTGGGTTCACCCCAACACCCCTGACTTCCTCTGACAGCTTCTTCATCATCGGCTACATCACAGAGCTTAATCAGATCGTGTGACTACAACCACCTGCAGCTCCACAATGTAAAGACCAAGGAGCTGGTAGTGGACTTCTGATGGAGCAGGAAGCCCCCGACCCCATGTTACCTTTCAGGGGAAAGAGGTAGAGGTGGTGGACTCCTACAGGTAGGTGGGTGTGCAGATGAACAATAAACCGGATCAGACTCATAACACTGAGTCGCTCCACAGGAAAAGGACTGAGTAGGCTGTACTTCCTGAGGAGGCTCATGTCCACGTCCAGATGATCTGCAGATGTTCTACCAGTCGGTGGTAACCTGCGCACTCTACTTTGCTGTTGTGTGCTGGGAAGGTGGCATACAAAGCGGGCGATGCCAACAAGCTCCACAAGCCAGTTAGGAAGTCCAGCTCTGTTGCTCGGCTGAGTCTGGAGGTAGTGGCGGAGAGGAGGATGAAGAGGAAGATCAACACTATCCTGGCGAACCCCTCTTGCCCCACTCTCAGCTTAGGCTGATTGGGAGCACCTTCAGCCACCAGCTCATCCCTCCACAGATGGAGCTTCTCAGACGTTCCTTTGTGCCAGCGGCCATCAGACTGTTCCACACCACCTGTGATCCAGCACCAGTCAGCCATGACCACTTAAAAGGGGCAGAACAGATTACAAATATAAAAACGATCTACTCAATTTCAGAGAAGTACTGGTAATAGTCGTAAGTTACTAATAGTACTAGTACTAGTAAATTCCATTAATAATTAACTGCATCTTCGAGTAGAAGCTGCCAAGGTTTGAAATACCTATTGTCTGGTGACCATAACATACAGTATAGAGGCATAGACAAGCCATTACGGTAGATAGTGTCTCTGATACGGACGGCTGTGATCAGGACAGGGAAGTGCAGGATCACACCGTTCACAGAACAGCACGCACAACATTCATGTTGTTGATGCTGCAAGTGCATCCTTCCCTTCACAAGGTAGAGAAAACAGACCAATACCAACGGAAGCTCTTGAGTAACTGCAGGGAACAAGGACCGCGGACCCCCAGGGGACCAGGACGACTCATAAGGCAGACATCTGTGTTATCAGAGCAATGAATCAGAGAAATGGGCAATATCTGTGCAGACCAGTGGACAACACTAGGCATACACACACACACACACACACCACAAGCGTACACTGTTTTCTGACACCAAATATGCTTAAGAGTCCTCCTCCTTGTCTGTCTGTCTGTCTGTTACCTGACCCAGTTGCACTAACTAAAGGAATGAGAAGTGTGTGTATATGTGCGAGCGGTTGAGGATAAGAGGTCATTACAAAACTCATCATTAAGGTTCTAGCACATAATAAAGGGTTCTGCTTATATAACTTAACAAATGTTAACAAATGTTAATAAATGTTTAAATTTTTCTGTATGAAAACCACTACTAGATTACAATGAGGTTGCTGTGGGGTTCTCCCACAGTGTAACTGCTTGCCTGAACATTTTATTCTTTATCTCCTAAAATCACCCAAGAAAAAAACAAAAACACCCACTCGCTGGGTCTATTCTTTGTCCCCTGCTAGAGAAAACATAACATTTCAGGAGCTGAAAGAATTGGGGAGTAGGACAAAGAATTTTCCTGCTGCAATATTCCAGAAAATACATCTTCTGCTGCCACTCGCGGTCGCACTTGCCGCGGGGCCAGTCGGAGATTCCATTTCCACCAAACGGCTGGTGATGAGAAAAGGCAGAGCAGAGGGACGGCCTCATCCCATGATAACCCCCCCCACACACACACACACAGACACACTCCCATCCCCCCTGCTCCTGCCTGTCCTCCACATTGCCGCGTCTCGAAATATAGTAACAGCGTAGCTTAAACAGCCCTGCCGGTGTGAGAGAGCACATGTTCTGCTTTTTTTTTCTTATACCCAGTTCTCGCTTTAACCCTGGGGGGGGGGGGGGGGGGGCGTCATGGGGTCATCGGTGACCCACAGCAACACCGTGACACCTCATTACTCTACCGCCGCCAACCCGGCACCGTTGGGGTTGCCGTGGCGATGGTAAGACAGAGAGCATTATTTCCCTGACGCTTGTAAAATTGCACCTAAGTACCGCACCTCGAGAGGTGGACTCTGTGTTTGTGTGTATCTCCATGTGTTTGTGTGCGGGTGCATGTGTGCATGTGCGTGTGTGCGTTTGTGTTTGTGCACGTGTGACATCAACCAACCTGGGAGGGATCGGTTTCCAGATCCCAACAGTGTGTATGTGTGTGTGTGTGTGTGTGTGTGTGTGTGTGTGTGTGTGTGTGCATTTTTGTGTGTGTGTGCGTGTGTGTGTGCGTCTGCATGAGATGAAGAGCTGGAGACTGAAAGGATGGGGGACATATGGCAGGCGCTGCATGGGGAGATTGTGGGCAGAGAAGAGGGGAGAGTTCCCCTTCCCTGCTGTGTAAATGTCCACATGCCCCTGCGGTGTCGGAGGTTCCCCAGCCAGGGATTTGCTGAGGGTGGAGGAGTGTGGAGGAGGTTGGAGGAGGGCAGAGGAGGGCGGAGGAGGTCCAGGATCCCAGGGCCCCACGACACACCTTGTTACATTTCCTGCTCAACATCCCACATAGGGAGATGGATCTTTAAAGCCGCTCTAAGCCAAATTTGAATAAATGACCATGGACCATAAACTCCAAGAACGACTGAGAGTGAATCCAATGGGAAACATTTGCAGAGTGAAGGCAGGTGTCATATCCAATCACTGTCATACACCAGAAGGTTCCACACCACGCGTAATTGCCTTCTTTACTGCGTTTTGGTACGTTCCATGTTGGACTCTCTTTACCGGCCACTCTTTACCTCACGCACACCATTATAAGCTTTAGCCCTTTTTGCACCGAACAGTTGTGGGGACTCCCTGGGGGGAACTAGGAACTGGGGAGGTCCTGAATACCTTCCAGAACTCCATACCTTCAAAAGCCTTTTTTCGGGTTGTATTCGCACCCTCAGTAGGAACTGTGACGTGACGTAAGCCAAAAGGGTTTCAGCACGGGTTCCATGTTCTGTGTTGAATTTACACCGTAGCTTTCACTGATTTCACCTTCCACCTTATCAGTCCACCAAAATCTGTTTCTGAACATATTTGAGGTTAGAAATAATTAATCCAGTTGCTGAATCTTCACTCACATAAGATCTACAAGACGTCATTGAAAAGTTTTTTCCGACTTTCGTAGGGCACGGCCTTGCATCCGGACACCGCATGGGGATTTTTTTGTGTTGTTCAGTTGACGTCGGGAAATAAAATGAATGAATTAATTACGTCTACAATAACAAAAAAAATATTATTAGCTATTTTTTTATTACCGCTGGGTAAACGTGTATCGGTCCACACCCAGAGCTATCTGACACGGCCGGGCGGACCGTCCTCAGCGCGCCGGGGGTGAGGGACCGCGGACTTACCGCGCACCTACGTCACTACGTCACTCAAACAGCATTCTAAGAATTATGATGGTTCCTAGTTCCTGCAGTGCGGACACAAAAAAAGGGAGGGTTCCTCCAAAAAAGTTCTTGGAACCATGAAAAAGCTTGTGAGGTGCGAAAACGCCTTATGTTGAGGTAGCCATTGGGTGGAGTTCTGAGCTGCTTGCCGCGGTTTTATAGCAGCGGAAAATAGCCATTTCTCTCGGCGAGCTACTTAGCTCTGGCAAAGCGTCAAAAATGATTATTAAAGTATTTAGTAACCTTCACATAACAGGTACATTCTAGTCTTCTGACTCACTTCTACCTATTTTACTAGCGCCACAGCTTGAACATATTTTGTAGTGGGATCATCCTGGGTCTCCTACCGTCACACCACAATTTTGTATTTTTTTTATTTTGTTTTTTTCTTTTTTTGTTACATAAAAATCTCAGTCAAACCAGTTTAAACTGAATACTGGTTATTTTTTGGTAGCATGAGAAATGAGAGAAACATTTAGGATTCTCATCACGTCTTGGAAGATGATGGAAGAGTATCGTTACCGGGCTCTTTTCAGTGAAGGCTTTTTAGCAGAGGATACAACACAGCGCATTAATACAATAGCTGCTTCTTCTAAATTTCGGCTCACCGTCGCATTGGAACAGTGTTTAACGGGCGTTTTAAAGTGCGTTTTACCGTCAACCCTGACAGTAAAAAAAAAAATGTCAACGTCAAGCGGGATCACTCAGCGGCTGTCCCAAACCCACTTTGTTTGACGTCACAGATGACATTTTTCCTGATGAAACCGAGGATACGCATTTCTGGGGCGTCAACTCCGATAGGAGCTCTGTGTACACGATGCCTACACACACGCACACACATTCAAGGACCAACACAAGGACACCCAAATACGCACGCATCTCTCTCTCTTCTTTCTCTGACGTCCAAACACAGATAAAGCGGGTGACGGAAGAAAAGCAAAGAGGGGGAGAATTTCATTTGGAACGGATAGAACTTTCATTTGGAACTGTTCTCGCTCTCTCTCTCTCTCTCTCTCTCTCTCTCTCTCTGCCTGCAGCTCGATGATTGTTAGTTCCAAGAATCAATGTCCATTTATAAGTCGGCTAAACAGCTAACACACACACACACACACACACACACACACACACAAACACACAGAAAGCAACGTTATCGACTGTGTTGTTTCCCTGATGTGGAGATACGTCAGGTCCCACCCAAAGGAACAGACTGACCTCCAGACGTCCATTCGGCCGATAGCAACCACGCCCCATGGCTCAAACCCTACTGTGCCATTGGCGGCTCTCTATTTAACCCAAACAAAAAAAAAACAAGCCGACACAAGCTGGCACGTGGAAATGGACCGAGTCCGACTTTAACCCCCACCCAATATCCTGCCGACTCCTCCTTTCCCACCCCCTCTCCCCTCTCTCTCCTTTCTACTCTTTTCACTCAGTGAAGCATTGTTGTAGCATCAATCTCTACCTGCCACACCTTGCCCATTTTCCCACCCCAATGATGACAAAACACCAGTATGCAGAAATGGAAGACTTGTAAATGTAGAGAAAATGAGAGAGAGAGAGAGAGAGAGAGAGAGAGAGAGAGAGAGAGAGAGAGAGAGAGAATACACTAATTTACACTAAATTTGTGCATCAAAGGGGAGGTGAGAATGCAGTTGCTGAAGGGAGAGAGCGGCGTAGAGACAGCGGAAGAGAGATGGAAATGAGCGCGAGAGAGCGAGAGCGAGAGATAAAAAGTAAAATAAGATAAAATAGCTCGTATCGCGGCGTGACAACGCGACAAGGCTGCACTCACGCCGCCGAATGGAAAACGTTCACTTTCGACTCCTTATTTGGTCACGGGTGAACCACTCGGTGCTTATCGCCAAGGTCATCAGCCGGGTCAATTGCCCCCTAGATAGATAGAAATCTTTCATTTCAATGCAAAACCCGGGAGAATAATCAAATGGCGACCGCGAGGGGAGGTGAATCCGTTTTGTTCCGGTCTGTCCTGCTGGAAATGAGCATAAATACAGAGTTTCAGAACAAGGCGGTGCACTCGGTTCCGCAGATGCAGGTGGGTGGCCTTTCTATTGCTATTGTATAACAACTTGACGCAGCCCACATTAGTGTGGTGGCACCCAGGTACCCCGCCAACGACACAGGTGAAAGGTAAAGATACCGGCAGTTTGTTATTATTATCATGAGCAGGGCGGACAAATACAAATGGCCGACCTTGATATAGACGCCAGCACTGCAGAAGAGAACAACATCGTCAATCATTGACGTGTGGGACTTCTCGTTCAGTCACACCCCAAGCACCCCCTACCCGCCAAACCCCAACCCCAACCCTCCAACTGCCCGGCACGAAGTTCCCGTTTTTCCCTCCCGAATATCACTGTCCTTCTGTTCGCTCGGCACGTGTTTCGACCCAGACTCAAATCAGACTGAAATAATCTGGAGGCGCTTTCTCCTCGGCTGGCATCAAATATTCAGCTCGTATCAAATGAATAATATATATCAACTATTACTCATTGTTAGGCAGACGCCATCACCGTGCTCCGTCTCCATCGCGGGCTCATTGGCACGTTGGTGGAATGCATCTAATATAGATAATAACGTACGGAGCTGATTTACGGCTCGTATAACCTCATGCTATTTCTGGGGACAGACGCCAACGGCGCGGTCTATCAAGAGCGATGATGCAATGACGTGCGTGTTTTTCTGTTTTGTTCTGTTCGATCTCTGAAGCCCGAGCTTCAGGGATCATCATCCATCTTGTTTCGTTGAATTGGAAGTGGTTTATATCTAGTTTGAGTATGTATCTAGTTAGATACATTCACGACCAGTCCAAATCAGAAAACAGGGCTGACAGATCGTCTTTTATTATATGGACACAGAAATGCGGCCATTGGCCTCTTTCGCTGATGTCATGTTTTACACCGTTTCATGCCGCCATCTTTAACCTTGTCGACTTTGATTTATCTCCTTTTAAGGTGGATGGCTCTGTTCTGACTCATTCTGATGCCGAAAAGGCAGCAAAGAACGATGGGCAAAGCACACAAAATCCTTCTTGTGCTGTAATGTAAACGGGTCATTACTCCTCCACCCTTTTTGTTCCACCCGTCTGCCCGTGCTTCTTCTCTCTGGCGTGCGTTATTTTTCCTTGCATCCTGCCTCACCTGTCCGAGGTGCATCGACGGAGACGGGGTACGGTGCGGGCGGGGGTGAGGGTGGTGTCTGGGGACTCAGGGAGTACACCATGGGGATGTCCTTGTGTTTTGTGGGCTTTTGTAAAAAAAATACAATATAACATACCCTGGCAAAAGAGAAAATAAATGATGGCAATACTCGCCAAAGACGCCAGAATCCACTTTAAGAACCAAGGCAAGTCAACCTTATTTACCAAGCACATTTGGAAAACAGCTTGTGAGGACAAAAAAGAAATAGGAAATAGAGAATCGATATCCTGGTAGCTGCGCGGCGCACAAGGGGTTAACGGACACGCCGTTCACGTTCTGGCTCCTCATTAGCGCTCTCCGCCTACACACTCCTGCCCGTCGCCACCATCTCCCCCACTCCTCCACCCAGCCCGTCGTTGTCTCTCCGCCCCACCCTCCCTTCCCTTCACCCCATCCTCTTGTTCCATTCCTCCACCGCTGAACGCACTTATCCGCCGCGTTCACTCGGGGGCCAGAGCAGTGCACGAGGAGTTGAAATTGAATGGCGGCCAATCAAATGTTAATGGCAGGCAATATAGACAGACGCCCCCACCGCCCCCATTTACCCCTCCCCACCACCCCCATTTACCCACCCCCACCGACCCCATTTACCCCCCCCCCCCCCACCACCACCACCACCACCACTACCACCTTCTCTCCAAACCCTCAACCGTTATTGCCACTTTTCCCCACTCTGTTATTAAACCATTATTTTCTTCTGCTCCTCGAGTGTTGTTTTTTTTCATCTTCATATTCCGCGCGACAGATGAGGACTGAGTGTCCACACTGTCGCGCTATTTAAAGAGCAACGCGATCGCAGGAAAAACGCCACACCAATGTTGTGTGAAAGCACCAAACGGAACAAAATTGGTGGGGCGGATGGACACGGTATGGAGGGAGAAGCTGGGGGTAAACCAGTGTGGAGGGTTCTCTGTCTGCCTCCACTCACCAAAAGGTCAGGTTATTATATCATTATTACGAATACGTAGTTATTGATTTATTTATTCATTGCTTCGTTCATTGAATTGTCCAGTTTTTGTTGTGCTTGTGCCACTGGAATCAGTAGATACGTGTTAAATAATGGTGTTTTGAAAACTCAAACTCTCTCCCTCTCTCTCTCAATTCAGTTCAATTCAATTCAACGCGGCTTTACTGGCGTGACCATAACTAGGTACAGTTGCCAAGGCACATTGTACAGTGGTAATTCTCTACAGGCGTTGCTTGGAGTTTCTGTATGCACTTGTAGGACTCTTTTGCAGAACTCCAGGTGCATGATTTCAATTGGGTGTCAAGGTTTTGGTGTGCGAGAGGAGCCCCAACACCTCACGGCAATAGAGGAGAACTGGTTCTATGAAATATTGAAATAATTTCAGCCAGGTTCAAATCTCTTTCTTCCTTTGTTTTTATTTATTTTTTTACTTTTCTTTTTTATTTTTATTAGTATATATTTTATTAGTATATATATATATACACACACACACACACACACACACACACCCATATATATATATATATATATATATATATATATATATATATATATATATATATATATATATATATATATCACCATTACTAATTTGTATTTATTTATTTATTGCTTTGTTCATTGAATTGTCCTCCAGTTTTTTTGTTCTTGTGCCAGTGCAATCAGCAGATACCACACGTGCTAAAAGTGTTTCTAAAAACTCTCTCATCGCTCTCTCTGCCCCAACATATATTTGTAGATGATGTAATGTCGCTGAAATCAATGCCTGCTAAGAATAACGGGAGCAAGTAAACAAGCTCCCTCAAAGGCCCACGCACAAGGAGTCACAGATATTGGTGGGCTGTTGTACATTACTGTGTGTACTAAGTGCAAATGCCTTCAACTGTGTATTTTGTGCTGAGATAGACGGTCGGACGGACGGACGGACGGACGGACGGACAGACCAGGGCATGGCCCTCCCCGGAGTGTAGTGCAGACTAAATTGACGACAGGGCACAACAGCAGTAATACTATGCTAATAATATGATAATTGGAAGTAAAATCTGGTTGAAACTGTGCGCCCGGTCGCATAACTACACGGGAGTCCCAGACCGTTGGGTCGGCTCTGATGTATGCAAATTTGACGCGCGCCAAGCGTGGAAATTTGATAGCTTTTCATATTTCTGTGGGGGGTGGGGGGAGGGGGTTGTCCCTGCGCACCAACCCCATCATCACTGGAAAGGAAATACAACCAGTCTCTTTCCTTTTGCACAGCTCAGCAGGACTTCGGGAGCACTGCAAACATCGGGTCCGAAGGGGTAACAAGGTAAAATGCCTTCGGAGTTTGAATCCAGAAGCTGAATCGACTGTTTGAGAATTTTTGGATGAATTCTCAAGTCATTCTCGACACCACTCGGGGTCTAAATTGGTCTCTCGGGCCCCTGTGTGACACCATGGCCATCCGTAGGCGCACACATACACTCATACACACACACACATGCACACACATACACAGCTTACTAGGGGGCAAGCCGTCCAGAAATAGACATGGAGTGATGACGGCGTGGCAGGGTTCTCCTTATTTCTTTCGCTGTGTCATCCTCCACCGCTAAAGAAGGGACGACTCTCCGGATTCATGAGGCTGCGTTAAGTCCGTTATGTAAAAGCCGCCCTGAACGCAGACGAGCCCAAACGCGCGGACGGGGTCACCGCCCCCCTCATTTTTCAGGTGTTCGAAATTAGTGGTTTCTTTTTCTACCCGTTGCGCAGTCCGACTCAGCCGGCCCCAGTGGCTGTCTTGTCCTACCACTCAAGAAAACACACAAACATACACACAGAAACACACACACACACACAATTCCAAGAACTGCAGTGGACATTCTGTCATGGGAAAATAAAGGTTTGACCTGTTTGAAGATCTAGGGCATTACGCGCGTGTGTGTGTGTGTGTGTGTGTGTGTGTGTGTGTATGTGTGTGTGTGTGTGTGTGTGTGTGAGCGGACTCAAACCTAAGCCCCTTATTAGGTTATTCCTGTCCGTGCCTGACTGTAGGACAAGGGTACTTATATAAGCTCAGGGATCTGTAGAGAGTGACCACAGCGATGTGTTGTGTGTGCGGGCATGCGGACACGTGTGTGTGTGTGTGTGTGTGTGTGTGTGTGTGTGTGTGTGTGTGTGTCTATTTGTCCCAAGAAACTCTCACAGTGACATTCAAGGAAAGCAGAGGGCTAGATGACAGGCTCTTACTGGGTTTTAAGTCGCTTTACTACGTCATTCAGACACACACACACACACACACATACACACACACACACACACACACACACACACACACACACACACACACACACACACACACACACACACACACACACACACACACACACACACACACACACAGCCTCCTTGCACTTCCAAGCTGCTCTTCTGACACATCCATACAGACCATGGGCGCCGGAATAAGGGTGACACTGGGATTATTTGGCCCTCCACTTTCAGGTATTACGGTGATAGAACATTGGTGACAGTGGCGTCGTAAGGGCTGGGCATCTGGGACTCCAGCCCTGAATGGTTTATGAATAGCCCCCGATGTAAAATGACCCTCGAGGGCCGACACCGCACCCCGATTGTTCCCTCTCTGACAGTACTGTGCCCACGGCGCGTCGGCGATGGGGCGCCTGTGATCGGTGCGCCAAATCAATATGCCTTTTTTTAGATATACGTAGGTCATTGTATTTTATTGTTTTATTTTATTTTACTGATTCAATAAGGTATGGTATGGTACAATCGGCGCCCATGATACAGATGCAATACAGGAGGGCGTGTAGAAGTACGTATAAATAGAGCCAATCTGCAAATGGAGTGTGACTGTCGAACACAGATTCATTAACACCTTCATACAGCTGGCGCGCCCACACAAGCTCACCAATCAGCATGCAAATGATCCCACCGAAAGAAATATGTTGGTAAAGGACTTATCTCAATGACACAGCGGTCCACGCTAAGGCACACATGGTACATACACACACACACACACACACACACACACACACACACACACACACACACACACACCTGTGTGTGTGTGTGCAAAGACAAATTAATGGCAAAGTGGAAGCCTTTCCGTCAGTGCCATTGTTATAAACAGTGGAGAGGAAATGTTAGTGTGTGTGTGTGTGTGTGTGTGTGTGTGTGTGTGTGTGTGTGTGTGTGTGTGTGTGTGTGTGTGTGTGTGTGTGTGTGTGTGTGTGTAATTGTAGTATACATCGTGACTCGTGTCCACCCAGCGATGCTGTCCGGGTAACACCGTTAACCTCCATTACCGAGAGGAATCCCAGCGGTGTGTTTACACAAGAGGGAAACATAAAAACGACTTACAAATAAACACACACACACACACACACAAGGAAATGACCCAAAGACTGGAGCGTCCAGAGTGAGACAGCATGTGGTCCATTATTTGCTCGATGGTTGGGATTAGACAGCTGAGCTCCGTTCTTTGAAGCACACAGCAGAGTGTCAGAGAGCGCTATGGACGCATTCACGTAGGTGCTTTGTGATGTACTTATCCTAGCGGCTGCTCGCTCGCTACATTACTCCCCGTTCACAGGCGTTGGGGAGACCTTCATGAGTTGCTTTCTTCAAGAGGTTTCCTTGTGCTACAGCCTTGAGTTAGTTTAGCCCAGATAGATCAGCTAGAGAAAGTAACATTATTTCAATCAGGAGGGACTCACAAGCTCACAGACCGATTAACATTTAATATACAATAGTCAAACTCATTAGGCATTAGGACCCTATTGAATGGAAGAAAGGAATCGGGACATAAATCTAGGAGAAGCATTATGATTGATTCCTGCCGTTGGAGATGGGAGCTCATGCTGTTGGAGATGGGAGCTCATGCTGGTGGAGATGGGTTGGAGGTGGAAGCGCAAGGATTCGATATCGGAATGACACGCATCAGGAGAGCCAGCAAGAACAATCAGTACAAATACTTCGAGGCAGCAACCGTATTGGATCTCTGGAGGGGTGGCACACTCTGATTGGTTGAGCGAAGCAACCGCAGGTGATCCAAATCTATAATGAGCAGTGACAATGATGAGGAGAAGCGTTCCTGTCTCAGCTTTCGCTTCAGCTCCATTTGGTTCGCTTTACAACTTTTCTTTTATTTCCGAGTTCCCCTACAGTACTGCCTGCAGCACCCCTGGGGGTACTAGTACCATAACCCCAAACACTGTTTTATATAGCTTTTAGTATAAAGTAAAGGGGGGGGGGTATCTCATTTCATTAACAAGGGTCACTTAAACCAGTTTGATAGCAGTAACAGGAACAATGCCAGCGGATTAAATTCTAAAATGAGGTAGGAGGTGGATTCAAATGTCTCAAAAGTAATATTTAGCTCTGACTGCAGTCAACAATTGGAAGATGCTTCACTCTCTCTGTGCTATGTAAGCACCTCAGAGGCTCTTCCAAGAACATGGCCTTGCCGTCTCAAATCCGTACATGCCATCCACCCCTTTGCCGTGACGGGGAGGAAGTGAGGGAGAGACGGGGACATGCATCGCTAAATTAAGACACTGTAGACAGGTTGCTACGTCCAGCATCCTGTCGTGGGCATCGTTCATGGACATGTCCCCTGCTCGGATAATCCAATGAACTCCTGACTCATGCCGGTGCTATTTCGAGGCCTGTGACCAACACACAGTGGAGCCTTAGTGATGGAGGGTTTCTGTGAGAGGCGAGGAAGTTCATTTGATAAACAGGTCAGTGGTTTGGCGGCGTTGTGCTTTTCCCACATAAAAGGTCAGCTCTCAGAAGGCTTCAATCCCTGCGCCAAACGTATCAGCACAATGAGCTCTTTAATATGATGAAATGCATCGGGAAAAATCGTTAACGATGTAATGATTCCTCAACCTACAATTTAGAAATTTGTGTAAGTCCATGTGTAAGTGAAAAAAAATTAAGCATTTTTTAAATATTGAAGTCATTATTATTATTGTGATTATTATTATAAAAAAATGTTAATTAGAAATATTCCTATGCAGTTGGCATGTCTACCCAACCTTATGTATGAAAAATGCATAGGAATATTTAATTAGTTATATAATCCACTGGATTACCTATATTTTAAAGTCTAATTTTAGTACTATTTTACTACTTTTATATATCTATTATAATAGGACTATTATTTTTGGATTACTCACTTAAACAAAGCAGAAGGTGAGTACAAACCAAAATAAATAAAGTATAGTATATGTAGTTTGAATGAAAAACACTTTTTTAATCTTCAAAATATGTTCTGTATATTTTTTTCACTTTCCTAATGAAATGAAATGAATTGCTACCAAACTCTACACGTGCATGTGTGCATTGGAACAGTATGTGCATCAATGGACATGTGCATGTTCATTGATGGGGAAGGGGGTTATAGTAGTCCTGCAGGGAACGTCTGGCAAGGATGAGGGAGGTTGGAGTGGGGGATGGAGTGGAGAGAATTACCTTTTTTTTTTAATGCTCAATCTTAGTCCCTCCGGCTCGCTGGGTTGTAAAGACACAAATGTAAGTAACACAAACGGATAAATTGTCTTGAACGTGTTGACGGGTGAGAAAGGGCTGGGGAGCGCTCTAAAGAGTGCCGCTGCCCTTGCATTCATTGTCTGGCAGCATGTCGGGGGAGTGAGACTGAAAGACAGGTCGAGGGTGTTGTGGAAAAGAAGGGGAACAAAACAGAACAAGGGTAGCTCATTTGCCAAGGATCAGCAACACCTTCCCACAACCATTTTCATTGGGGAGAATAAATAATTGGAACCCGTCTCTCTGTCTCTGGTGAAGTGGATGGATTCCCAACGTTCCAAGGGCCAACGTGCAACCCTGTTACCACATTCTAATGTGATTCTATATACAGTAAAGTGTACCTGATTTGAGACTCCTCCGGAATATAACTACTTCACACGTTGGAGGCTTTCTTTTTCAATTGAACTGTGAGCCAAAGCAAGCTGACAGTCTGATCTTTATTATTTTACATGTCCCAAGTGAGTGCATCTTAAGCCACAGCTCTCATCCCAACACAAACATGGGAAAGGAGAGAATAGAGTCACGGTAATATATTCCGAATGGCGTAGTTGAGTTTTGAGGAGGTCATGGTCAAAGCGGGGACAGTTCTCACATAGAGGTCTCACCTTGTCTTCCCCCCCTCCCTACGGCTCCTCCCATGCTTTCTTAATTTCTCTGCACGTATCAGCCCTAAACAGACAAAGTGCTGACGAAGGAGGAAACTTAAGTCAGCGTTTTAGTGCCAATCTAAATCTGGCCAGCTCAGGACAGTGTAGTGTGGAGTGGAGCTGCCCAGCACCCGCCACAAATGCAAAGACAAGTACATGTGCATCCAGACATCCAACCGGCAATTCCCCAGGTCAAGCACGCACTCCAGAGACCCAGAGCAAGAGCAACGGCGTAATTATACATTTCCCCCCTCGTATATTACATCCGGAACGCCGGCAATCATGTATCCGGGTCCATGGATGCAGAATGCACATTGACTGAAGTGTATATATTCACACACACACACACACACACACACACACACACGCCTTCTTCTGAAACATCTTAGAAATGAGCTTGCGGCAGGGCAGGAGAAGTGACATACAAGCCCTACTTTCAGCCATGTCGAGAAGGATTGTTTTGGGCATGCATCATTACTGAGAGCAGGTGTTGCCGCCTCCCTCCGCCGCTTCGCTAATTCATAGTCATCATTTCTCCCTGGCCGCAGGGAGACACTTTCACAGTCACAGCCACAGCTAGCTTGCAGCCCAAGCCGCTGCCTGGATGTGTCTAGGCCGGGGTTTTGTGTCTACTGTTTCAAATCTCCAGACCTGCGGAGATATGACTTATTGATGGTCGTCCATCTCCATCTATTTGAAGAGTTCTCACAGATTTTTTTTTGTTGGGGCGGGCGGGTGCAGATGAGGCTGAAAGAAGTCCAGGGAGCATAAACAACCTTAAATGTTTGATGAAGCTGTCTGGTTTCATCTCAGGGACGGTTCAAACTACTTCTGGCTGTAACCACCACCATGCTGTGAGATGTTCCATGAGGGCAGAGCAGCAAGTCTGAAGTCTAAATACCAGATTAACTTGTCTATGGACCTTCAAAAGAAATCAAGAGTCATCGTGTTCCATGACGTCGCGGCTCCAGCGTTTTTTTCCAGCAGCTGTGGAGAAAAAACTGTCGCCGACCACCGACCCATCCATCCGTCTGGCTCCGTGATGCACTGCGGCGTTACGTAACTGCCAGTGAGACGCTCCACTGATCGTCTGCCAGCAGAGGACGACACGCCATTAAGCCGCTTGCCTGGTGAACAACAGCTAACTTGGTCTTAGTACAATGGCTTAGCCGGGCCGGGCAGCGATACAGCAAAATGACTTAAAGCGGCGTGGAAAGGTTGACCCAGGACGTTATGTCTACGCTGGGTTTAAAATCCCAGTATTTGTCTGCGTGATCCTGCAGACCGTGGTGTATGTGTGCGTCTGCAGGGTGACAGGGTTTGTCGGGGTGGAGGATGGGCTGCGACCTTGGAGGAAAACACGGCTTGGGATTTAAGGGGATTTTGGCATTGCAGCCCCTGTCGAGACCGCCCGATGTGTTTAGTATTTCCTGTCTGCGGCAACCGGTCTTGTGACTTTTCCCACAGCACCTTCTCCTCCTCCTCCTTCGATCCGCTGTCAAGCGCAAAAGCCAACGGAACCCAGAAGAACAATACGATCCTGGCACTGGTACCGCAACTCGAGGCCCAGCGTTGAAATATAAGTCATCGATTTTTGCTGTCAAAACGCAATTGAGGTGCCGCTGTGCATGGTAAGCCGGGATGCGCCTGGACGCTGCCCAGAATCAGGAGGATTTTTAATGAATGTCGATGGAACGACTTAAAAAAAATTGTGATTTGCACAACCTGGGAAAAATAACATTATCATCTTCCTTCATGACGGCGGAAAAACACATTGTTGGAACGATAAAGAGTGAAAGAGAGTGGGAGGGATGGGAGTGATGAAGACCGATTAGACTTTCTTTGCTCATTCAGTGGCTTTATATGAAGTCCAACGTGGGAAGTGCGTAGGTTGAAGCAGCGTGGGTTTGAGTCATCGATGTAGAGGTGGATATGTGCATGCGTGCGTAAAAAATCTTTCGACTGTGGCCTCGGCACCAAACCTACACGGTGTTCCAAATTATTATGCAAATGGTATTTTTCTCTGATTTTCCTAAATAGTCGATGCAAATGACAGTCAGTATAATTTTCAAGTCATCAACCGTTAGGGTATAATTTGAATGTTATCGAACAAACCTTCCAATGACAACAGTATTTTTTTCAAAAGTAAAAAACTCAAAATGCACTGTTCCAAATGATTATGTACAACAGAGTTTCAAAACATTGTATAGGTTGTAAAGAACTGAAAATGGTAATTTGTTGAATTTGCAGCATTAGGTCATATTTACTGAAATCAAAAGCTATTTCAATCAAAAACATCTTTACAGGCCAAGTTATATGTTAACATAGGACCCTTCTTTGATATCACCTTCCCAATTCTTGCCTCCATTGAACTTGTGAGTTTTTGGAGAGTCTCTGCTTGAATTTCTTTGCAGGATGTCAGAATAGCCTCCCAGATCTGCTGTTTTGATGCAAACTGCCTCCCACCCTCATAGATCTTTTGCTTGAGGATGCTCCAAAGGTTCTCAGTAGGGTTGAGGTCAGGGGAGGATGGGGGCCACACCATGAGTTTCTCTCCTTTTAGGCCCATAGCAGCCAATGACACAGATGTATTCTTTGCAGCATGAGATGGTGCATTGTCAGGCATGAAGATGATTTTGCTACGGAAGGCACGGTTCTTCTTTTTGTACCATGGAAGAAAGTGGTCAGTCACAAACTCTATATACTTTGCCGAGGTCATTTTCACACCTTCAGGGACCCTAAAGGGGCCTAACAGCTCTCTCCCCACAATTCCGGCCAAAAACATGACTCCGCCACCTCCTTGCTGACGTGGCAGCCTTGTTGGGACATGGTGGCCATCCACCAACCATCTACTACTCCATCCATCTGGACCATCCAGGGCTGCACGGCCCTCATCAGTAAACAAGACTGTTTGAAAATGAGTCTTCATGTATTTCTGGGCCCACTGCAACCGTTTCTGCTTGTGAGCACTGGTTAGGGGCCCAATAGTAGGTTTATGCACAACTGCAAGCCTCCGGAGGATCCTACACCTTGAGGTTCGCGGGACTCCAGAGGCACCAGCAGCTTCAAATACCTGTAACAGCATTTTAGCAGCTGCTCTCTTAATCCCATGAATTAGTCTGGCAGAAACCTTCCTCATTATGCCTTTATCTGCACCAACCCGTCTGTGCTCTGAATCAGCCACAAATCTCTTCACAGTACAATGATCACACTTAAGTTTTTGTGAAATATCTAATGTTTTCATACCTTGTCCAAGGCATTGCACTATTTGACACTTTTCAGCAGCAGAGAGATCCTTTTTCTTTCCCATATTGCTTGAAACCTGTGGCTGCTTAATAATGTGGAACGTCCTTCTTAAGTAGTTTTCCTTTAATTGGGCTCACCTGGCAAACTAATTATCACAGGTGTCTGAGATTGATTTCAGTGAACCAAAGAGCCCTGAGACACAATACCACCCATGAGTTTAATTGAAAAACAAAAAATGTAATGTTTAGGACACTTAAACCCAATTTGCATAATAATTTGCGCGGTGTATTCAAATGTTCCACAATAATTGTTGGCAACAGTGCAACACAACTACTGAATGCAGTATCTGCGGTACTAGGATGACCTCAGCCTCCGTACGGCAGGGTGTCACTCTTTCAGATTTGAATAATTCTTCTTAAAGTACCTTTTACCGTATAATAAATCACATCTATAATATGTCTGCCAAAGCGTTGACTTTGAATGATGGCGGATGTGGAGATGATGTGAGTGTGAGGGGACAAGTGGGGGGCACTATTTGTATTTTATGGCGACAGGATCACATAATAGCCCCCCCAGCTAGGCCCTGAATTAGACCAGCCCCTCCCCTATATGTGCACACACACATGCACACGCACACACACACACACACACACACACACACACACACACACACACACACACACACACACACACCTCTCTCCGAAACCTCTCTCTGAAGTCTACAGTCCAGCCGACACTGAGCGGTCATAACGCTCGCACTGCAGTGGCTGTGTCCTGCACACAGGAGCGTGCGTGCCCAATCCGGCTGCAGAAAAATCAGTGAACTTGTCCAAAAGAACAAGAGCACATGCGCACGCACATGCGCACACACAAACACAAACACCTGCACACACACACACACGCGCGCACGCGACAGGACAATGATTAATGAGCCTGTGTTCCTGTGCAGCGCCATATCTGCTGCCACAGGGGCCGCAGCACAAGCCAGAAACAATATGGCCTCCTGCGCACATTATATAGGGCCATCCGCATTGACCGCCCTCCAACACCCTCTCCCACCCTCAATCCCACACACTGCTGCCCTCATCATGATGGTACTAACCTCATGTTACCCCATAACCCCTCACCTGCAAGACACACACCTCCAAACAGGAACATATGCCTATTATACGTCTTTGGAGCCCCCCTGCCTCCACAACCAGAGTTAAAGCCTATATCAAAAAAAATTGATTCACTTGAGTAGCGTGATTTTATTTTATTTTTTTAATTGCCACACGTACCTTTAAATTTATATTGACAATGTTTTTGTTGACATGTATGTTCCATTACTTTGCTGTGTTATTGCTTCTAAGTTTCTATAATGTGTTGGCCCAAATTAAAATAGCTAACGCTGAGCGACTTTCTTATGATATATTTTATTTCATGATTTGCACTAATTTTATTATTATTTTATTTTAAGTGTGAAAAATAATGCAAGAAAGAATGACAACAATTCATGAATTGTAATAGTTGATGGTTCTACACTGCAAACTGTGCTTTCTTTGTTGTTTATCTTTGTTGGGTGACTGACTATACACTGTGTTTTATGTACACATTCATAAAAGTGTGGGTAGAGATGATGTTAAGCCATTTGCTGTAGTTTTATCAACATTCTCTGGTGGAAAAACCTTATTAAACACATAATTTAACTTATAATAATATATATTTTTTAACATTTAATATGATACAATACAAGTTGATTGATGTGATACAATCAAGACCGCATTCAATCGTAAATTCATACATACCACCATCATATGTTTACAGAAAAAATGAATCCTTAACTTAAGCGGCACCTATTGCAGTCCCTGAGGCCCAACACCCGTTACCTAGCAACATGTAGTCCTTTAATCACCATGGGTAGGTAGGAGGAAGCGCTTAAAGCGGTTGGAGCCACAACTGGGGACTCTGCAGCTCTTTGAGTGGAGAAGCTGGAACTCAGTGTGGAAAACAAGGGTGGGGTCAGACGCTGGTTTCTGAGGTCATAAACTGTCTGCAGTGACAGGTGTGTATATTCCCAGTGCTTTTCACACCCATTTGGACAAATCGAGCGAGATGTGAGTGCTTGGTCCCTCTCCTGGTGTCTCTTTCCGGTGCTGCAGAACAAAAGCAAGTAGTGTGGTGAGCTGGACTTTTTCCATTTTCAATGAATGGAAGACAATTGAAAATCTCAAAGTACAAAGAGTGCCCAAACTAATAAATATATACAAACCATTGACATGAAGAAATGTATTGTAGTAATTGATGGTATTCATATCTATCTATCTATCTATCATTACCTTTTTTACACACTGTACCTCATTGAATATGCTGCTTGCCCATTGCACTCATTGTGAATACTGTTTATTACCGTTTGCACAAAACCAACCGAGTGTATGTAAATATTTTACTTTACTTTTTTTTTTTACTTCTTAACAATTTAAGGTTTGTTCTGTATCTACTGAGAGTAGGGCTGGGTATTGGTACGCAATACCTTTAAGATATCGACCAAAATATCCCAATAGCAAGAAGTATCAAAACTTCTCCAGTCAAACGATAGCTGCATTCAAACCATTTGTATGGTTTTGATTATAGCCAATCACCGCAAGCGTTCTTCGATTCAATGCCACGTGTCATTGGCTCACTACCGCAGCAGCAGCTACACCGCTCTGTTAAAGGATAGCTTCACAATTTTTCAAGTCTGTCTTAAAACAAGTCAGGTGTTCATATGAACAGTGAAAGAGGTTTTCCTCGCTGTTATCATTCCTCCTGAACTGGCTATTTGTTTAAAATGACACTGCCCAAATACTTCATTGTACAGTTGTGTAATAAATGTTTCTATAACTTCAAAATGTTTTCAAAAATTTCAAAACACTTTCAAAATGTATTTGTGTAAAAATCATTCGAATGGGAGGAGTGGTGGCATTTTACACAACTGAATGCATCCATTCACATGATGATGGGTATAGTATAGGGAGGTTAATAATGAACCCTTTAACCGTTAACTGAAAATAAGGGTTTTGACCATACTATCAGGTGAACAATACTATTAGTTAAACAGTTAAAAAAAAAAATGTGTTGACATTTATTTATTTTTATTTTTTTAATTAAAGAAGTTTGTTAAAAATAGGCTGTGTGTGTCCGATTATAAGTAATTATTTCTAGGGCCGTACCCGACTCAGAATTTTGGCGGTCGAACCGGATTCGCTGTTCAATGCAAGTATTTGATTATTCAATGGGGGTGGGGGGGGTGAGCGGAGGAAAGTGGCAAAACACAGTTTTTAGTTGTTTTAAGGGGCATGGCTGTCCACGATCAGGGCGCACAGAGAGCTGTGTTTACGTATAAAAATATTTAGGATTCCCTTTTTTTATAATTATAATTTGTAAAGTCCAATAAAAGAAAATTCAGGGGACAGTGTCCTAACATTTAAATCTTATCTGATAACGGTCAATAATCGGTTAACAAAGGTCGCTATCGGTCAGAATTTTTTTTTCTAAATTGGCATCACTATATATAAAAAAGATGGTATCGAATGAAGTACTCAATTGGTATCACTTTAAGGGTACTGGTATTGGTATCGTCATTTCTTAAACAATACCCAGCCCAAACTGAGAGGCACTGAAACCAGAGTGAAAATCCTTGTATGTGTAAGCATACTTGGCCAATCCAGCCGGATTCTGATTCTGATATGGAAACATCCCATGTTAAGGTTGACAATGACATTATGTATATACATATATATATAACTTAGTTATTATTAGTTATACTAGGTTCCAATAACATTTGGCTGGACAGTTGCTTAGCAACAATGGCTTCTGGTCGTAGTGACGTTTTCAATGCATCTAGGCGTCGGAGCTTCGAAAGCCATTCCCGATTCTCCATAAGAAACAAAAGAGACTTCAGTTGTGGTCGTTTGTCAGATTCAGTGTGAAGACGGGGGCTTTGAGAATCATCTTAAGCATTGAATGGGCAATGTCCCGTCTGTACTTTTAAACACACGCCACTCTGCACCAGAGCTTCCCTAACGAGACCTCGACCTCGTTTTATTGTACTTTCAACACGGCCTGGCCACGACCCCCCCGAGACCTCCTAAGGTTATTGTACCATTTGTCTGGCAATGAACAGCATGGATGCATCCATCCATCCTTCCCTCCGTCCATCCGTGCCTCCATCCCTCCATCCCTCCATCCGCAAGGCTCCGTGTGACCTCATTGTCGCCATCTCATCCTCCCCGTGCCGACAGTCCGCACACCTCCCAGATTTTGTGGCCATGTGGACTGTCTGAACCTACAAGTGCGAAAAGTAAAACACTGTGGATGCTCTTGTCTGCACCTTTAAAACCCATCTCTTAAAGAGTTGTATTTTAACACTTTAACCAATATTTTTACTGTTCTTGAAAGTCATGTTCGTTGGCAGGTTTGTCACACAGTGAAAAGAATGGGAAAAAAAGTTCTGAGTCTCAGAGTTCGAGTTGATCGAATGTATTATTTGTGATCATGGGAAGAGCAGACGAGAAATAAATTCAACAGAAATGATTGACGCAAGATAAAGCGAACTTCAGGACTTTTGTTTTTCTACAGGTAAGTACATCAGGGAAAGCAGCTCTTTGTGTTGCTGTGAAGAGGTCGTGTGTGCGGAACGTATCCGGAGACCAGAATGTGGTATAAACACAACCGCATGGGCTTTCACATAGCCAACCAAGGAATATCAGGGGCTTTCTGGTGGTCAGATGCCTATGTGTGGACAAAGGTTTATGATGTGCATGTGCCGGGGTGACTTTGCGTTGGGTTTTTATGGGGGTCAGAATCGGCGACGGAACTTGAAGCAAAATGGTGAAACAAAGGCAGGGCGCGGCTGTTTTATGGGGCCTGAAGCGCGTGTGTGTGCGCGTGTGTGCATGTGTGTGTGTGTGTCTATAGAGATAAAGGAGGAACCCCAAGGACGCAGGAGGTTAGGTGCAGCAGCTGACGACGAGGGAATTAGTTGAAAAACTAATTAACAATTTAATTCTACCATTTGGGGACACTTCACCTATTAACCTGACCGGGGGGGGGGGGTACTCGAACATTGGTACTCGAATACCAGTACCAATGTGCATGAACTGTTTCACTTGGAGGGAAAAAAAATAGAATAAATAAATAACATTATTATTAATATATTAATATAAATGGACATTATTTGGAGAAAAACCAAAACAAGCAGAGTGGCGGTCAGGACTATAAAATGCGTCTAATGGGGCAGAGAGCGCCCACACAATCTGGCATGTTGATATTGGATTAAACCCTAACAGGCCGCCTCGGGCAAAAACAGCCTCCAGCAAAAAGAACAAGAGGGCAAAGAAAAAACAAATACCAAAAGCCAGAGCTTATTCTTGAAATGTGGGAATCTGAGGCGACTGCATTCCCATCCGTTGTGGAAAGGTTCAATCCCACCGTTGGGGCACACACCCTCCACCAGCCTCCATTATCCATTGAAATCCACTAAATAGGGACGCTCATACCCACAGACATCCAACATCCAACCCCAAAACACCAACCACCACTACAGCCACAACCACCGCGAGGCTCCGGTTTGTGTCAAAACCACGAGAAGGACTCCCTTTTTTTTTTTTTTTTTTTTTTGCGAGTAGAAAAGATAATTGTTACTCATTGGCTGCTTAACCAGTGGCGTTTGAGTGGCCCGGCGTCTCCCTCACCGCGTGTACATACACTCACATTCCCACCTCTTACATTTACCGATGGGAACGGAGAAAGCAGATAATTAAACCACAGGGAAATTCAAACGAGCCCCTACCCCACCTCTCCCTCTCTCTCTCTCTGCCCTTTCTCCCCCTCACCGTCTCCATCACCCTTCACCCATACCGCTCGTCAGCAAATCAGTCTGATTGTCGAAAATGGCAAGCCAGAGGAAAGGAGGAGAGAGCGAGATAGAGGACGGGAGGGAGAGAGAAAGATAAGCAAGAAGGAGAGAGAGAGAGAGAGAGAGAGAGAGAAAGAGCGATAGAGATGGGGGGTGGGGCGGGTGGGGTGGGTGGGGGTAAGGAAATGAGGTTTCAGATCCATGACAGCCGGGCCACAAAGCTGAAATGAAAAAAATATTTTCCCTCTATTGATGTCCGTCCATGGTGCTATCAGATCCAGCGGCTGCGGGTTACGGCGTTTGGGTGTGGCAGGTGTGAGAGACAGGATGCATTTTGGGTAATGTTGATAGACTTGATGGGGCTAATTTAGCGTTTCCATTCAGAGTCTTTATTGTCCCATTACTGGCCAACCCACATTGATATATACACAGACACGCACAGGGGGCGGAGGAGTGGGGTCTGTACCCACCCAAGGGAGCCATAGCCGGTGCCTGCCTAAATGTGTGTGTGTGCGTGCGTGTGTGTGTGTGTGTGTGTGTGTGTGTGTGTGTGTGTGTGTGTGTGTGTGTGTGTGTGTGTGTGTGTGTGTCCTTGTGCCGGTGTGCCCAAGCACCCCAATCAGCGGCTACAAACTACTGTGGCAGGGTTTATGTGACGCGCTGTTTTTTTGTGTGTGCGTGTGTGTGTGTGTGTGTGCGTGGGTGTGTGGGTGTGTGTGTGTGTGCGTGTGCGTGTGTGTGTGTGTTTCGTGCTTGGAATTAATGGGTGTCCAAGGAGCGGACTGGGCGTAGGAGTGCCATTCCCACTCTGTTGAAGTTTTACTATTCGCAGTGGTGCCGTGGAGTACCGTAAAATCACCAGCACAAGACCAGCCCTGATTACACTGGGGCTGCAACCTAAAACTAGCGCACACACACAAACACACTTCAAGCGTTCGCCGTGACACACACACACACACGCACACACACACACACACACACACACACAAAATTGTAATTGGCCAGAGAAGAAAAGAAAGACAGAGGGGAGTGGATGGGAGGGGCATTGCCGTGGCAACCCGCATGCATTGTGGGGGTTGGGGTCGAGGTGCGGGACTGGGCTGAGGTCCTTGTGACCCGCGTTGAGCACCGCCTGTGCTGGCAACCTCCACGGTGCCAGAGGTTAACCACAAACAAAGCTGGAAGGGGGTTATGTATTTGTAGAGACAACAAATGTATACGTTGAAAAGGGGGGAGGAGGGACACAGAGGGACAGAGAGGGCTACGTTTGCCCCAGCCAGCGGTCAGTCTGATGCACTCAGAATTAGCATCAGAAAGACATTATGCTAATAGCATCAAAGGAAGCAGCCCCCGCCATTGTGTTTCCCCTGCGCTACCCCAAGGACACCGGGAGGATTTTACATTTCAACCGCCGTTCCAGGCCCAAAATCCCAGAAGCATTTGCATGAAGCGGCCAAAACGTGATGGTGCATCGCACAAAACAATTGAGCCGGAGGAGCGAGCCCCTTAAAAGGTTCTCCAAAAATAAGTATTTCCAACGCCACATGCAGGAATACCCATCCCACCGCGGTGTGCAGCCACCGACCATGTAAAATGCCTCGCCTTCCAGGCAGATAGAAAGGATGTCCTCAACCCAACATGTGTCCCCCACTCCCCCATTCGTTTTTAGGTTGTATGTTTTTTTGCTATTCCACCCCCGCCGCCTGAAATAATTCCAAAAAGTATGGTTGTCGAGGAAAACAAACAAATCAACAAAAGCAAATGGAGCATTTCAATCAACGGGCCCTGACATTCAAAGCCAGCGCACCTCCAAAGATAGAAAGAAGTTTGGCCTTTGTATTAAAAAAAAAAAAAAAAAAAAAAAAAAGAAATAGAAGAAGGTAACCTTGGTAACGGTGAGGGATGTTTGTTCCCGGGGTCTGTCGTGCCTGAGAGCAGAGGAGGCGGATGGAGGGGGGAGATAAAGGGAGGACGAGCAGAAAGGAGCAGGAGAGCCAGGCACCTTGGACTGTCATCTACAGCGCCCGGCACCACACACACACACACACACACACACACACACACACACACACGGCCTTGAGTATGGCGGCAAACCCACGTCTCCGGGACTTAAATGAAACTAAAAGTCCACCAGAACAACAAACACGGTGGGGGTGTTTGTTTTGGGAGCTGAAGGGCAGCACGGAGATTGGGAACGTGAGTAACGGTGGAAAGAAAAGGTTTCCCGCCCACAAAGGATTTAACGCCCTCACCTTTCAAATGAAGCAAATATGATGAGCAGCAAGCCTTTGTTCCACCAACGAAAAGGAAGGCTTTTAAAGGACATGCAGGCAAGGACTACTTTGCTCGAAGGAAAAACTAATCATTTAAGAAGCAAATTTATTGAAGTGTGGCAGGCCAGAGCAACAGCTAGCGCCAGCGCAGGAAAACCTTTGGTAGAGGCGAACGTCTGACGATGTAGAGCAGCGGCCTGGCTCGGTAGCTTCCTGGGTCATGTGTGTACACCGTCCGGCAGAAAAATCATCACTGCCGGCTTGGTTCCCACGACAGCCTCTTGCTTCTCGCTTCCCGGCCCCCCCCCCCCCCAGCATGGAATGGAGCTCCAGGAAGATTTGAATTCACAGGAGCTTGTTTCAGTAAATCCTTTTTAAAGCTAGAGTGAGGGGAAAGGGAGGAAAATGCAATGGTGGTTTGCCACTGCTTTGACACTTAGTTCCTCAACGCGGCTTGCTTGATCTCAATTTGTGTGATATGTCCCCAAAGGATTTAAGTGTCTTTTGCTTCATTTTGAATGTTGGGTAAGGGATGTTAATAATGAACAGTTTAACAGATAACTGACAAATTTGAATTTTGACCGATTTATATACTATCACTTAAACAGTAAAAGAAATATTACTGAAATCTTTTGTTTTTCTAAGAGTGTTGCATGGTAAAAGAAAAATAAGCTACACAATCAATTTTTTTAAATAGAACTTATGGCAGTGACGCGCAACTACGGTCACATGAGCTCGTCACTGCAAATAATAAAATATATATATATATTTTTTTTGTGTTTCATTTTTTGCCGGTGAAGGTTACAGGAGTGATATGAAATATAAACACAATCATCATTGTCTTCCATCCGATGTTGCAGGACTTCTGGAGAATCTCAACTTTTCAGTTGCTCCGCTCGTCACTGGGAGGGACCATTGAAGTCCATTAAGTATTTGGGGATTTCCTCGGTTCTTGGTTCTGATCCGGCAGCAAAGTGGTGCCTCCCTGTAACCAGTTTCCAGCTTCCAGAGCTGGTTCTTTTGCTGTCGCAACACGAAGAACTGGTTCCAGTTTAGGCATCCTGCTCCCAACCGGCTTTCAAAATGCCTTGGTGGAAAAATGCTATTTGAAGATCAGCCAGTCAGTATTCCCAAAACAGTTCTGGAGCATGGAGGCAGCGTCCCCTGGGCCACACAGTGATGCTCTATTTTGTTGGTTTCCTGGACTTCAGCAGAGGGCGGGAAGTAGGGACAAGCGTGATCGAGATGTGGTCAGAGGCCGACTTTGGAAAAATGTCTGTCGGGTTGGCATGGTTGAAGGCCCCCACAATCCCCGGGGGCTTGTTTTGAAGTGAGCAGACGTGATCATGAAACTTCCCGAGCGTGTCTTGAGCATTAGCACTCAGATGTAAACAGCCACAATGAACACGAACGTCAACACCGCTGTGAACTCCCGTAGCAAATACTGCGGCCCGGCGTTTTATTGTTAAGTGCTCTACCGCCTCAGGACAATGGCTGTTAACCAGGGAACTGTTTGTGCACCAACCTTTGTTTATGTATATGCACGCATATGTCCACCCCGTCGGGTTTTCCCCGACAGCTGATTCAGATCTGCACGGAAGAGTAGCAACCCGCCAAGTTGAAAAGCCGAGTCCAGCATATGGCTGAGCCGGGTTTCTGTCAGGAGAAACAGTTCCTCATCCCCCGATGAACGCTTCGTGTCAGTGCGATCAGCTCCATTGTGTTATCCAGAGGGTGAACATTGACCAGAAAGAGCGATGGAATAGCTGGCCTGGTCACATTAGCTTTAAACTTGGCTAACAGACGGACCCGCTTACCCCTCTTTTGCGTCCGTGCACACCGCACCCTCTTGCCTCTGCGCCGCGGCAGTCTGCTACACCAGTCCGCTGCCGCAGGGCATTGTGGCCTGGGGAGGTGCAGTCTGCTGAGCGGCACTCTGAGCTCAGGTGGAAGTGAGGCGAGGAGTTGTTGATAATGTTCGGTTCGGTTTGGCTGTACCTTCTTGGCCTTGTTGCACTGGCCGTGTTATCTGCACACTTACTCACGTTAAAAGAGAAGAGCCCCTTACCCTATTTACACCATGACCGGGAGCCAGAGAAGCTGATGCGCAACATCTTGTTGAAGAACCTATACAACTAATGGAGCAGAGGGGAAAACTAGAGTGAACATTTTCTTCATGATTTTTAACAATGTCATGAATCCACCATCATAAAAGAAAACCACAAGGACAGAAAGGTCAAATTGGCCACTATCCACTTTACTGACGGTTGTACATACAAATATGCTAGGGGGGGGTGAAAATAAAACAAAAATAAACGAAATATAACTTTTGTGAAGAGAATGAGATAAAAAAAGATTTCAGGGAAAATTAATTAATTCCAACACCATACAATCCAAAATTGGATCATGGCAGAAGCATTCGGGATGAGGTCAAGCCTTTGATGAACCGAAGATTTCGAGAAATCTTACGGAGGCATTTTTTTTGTTTTTGTACTCTTTCCACATCAATCAAAAACCTTTATTTAAAGAAAGAAGAAAGAAGTAGTCAACGCAGCCATAATCCCTAGTCATGGTATCTGAGGTTTCTAAGGACTCTTCTCGGGTGCCTTTCAGTGGCTCATAAATACTCCATGTCAGCTCTTCTCTTCCAGCTGAACAATGGAATAAATAAAGGGTTCATGTCTGCCCTTGCTGCAACCTGGTCAAATAAATAAGACACATGTTCAGCCATCCTGAGGGAGGGGGCCGCTGGTAGAATGTATTAAAATGCAGCATTAATACGGAAGCTACACCTCAGACCAATAATAGGGCTCAGTTCCCTCCCCCCAGCGGCTGGGTCACAGAAGGGTGTATTTTGCGGTTAAGCTCCCGACGGGAGGGAGGCGTGTTGGGCCGTGACCTGCCCTGATATTGGGGCTGCAGTTCCAGAGCATCTGCCCATCTCTCACACACACACACACACACACACACACACACACACACACACACACACAGCAAAACGCAGCATGTGCCATGCTTACTCAAATGTATACGTCGTGAGGAAAAAGCTGTTCTACTAAAGGGTAGTACACAATATCCATGATGCCATATGAAAATCATTTAATAGAGTCCCTCATAAATAAACACTGATTTGCAAATAATAAAACATTATTTCCAAAAAAAGCTTCATTTATTAAACAATTATCATACAAACAAACAAAGAACGAAGCACATTCTGACCTTAAGTGGTCAGGCGCAAATTCACTGGACAAACAACCTTTGCATTTAAGTTTCTCTGGGTTGAAACGATGGCCATCTGCAAACCTGAGCGGGTTACAAAACGTTTTGCAGTACAAATCTACTGTGCTTCCACCATGACTTTACAAAAGACACAGCAGAAGGAAAAGAAAAACCAAAATGAATGTTTCAGGGGCATTAATGTTAGTGTCTCAATGCAAAAATCATCCACACAACTTTGAAAACGCTGATGCCTTAAATAACCCAAAACCGTTTCTTTTAAAAGTAGTGAGAAGACATGACACATCCACAACCAAAGGGTGGGGGCTTCTAGTCCAGTAAAACAAAAAGATCCAGTAAAACAAAAAGAAGCCCCCCCCCCCTCCACAATGCCTTTCAGACAATTTTATCTTCTTAACGTTTATTACGTGGATTGGCATCAAAAAAAGTGGAGCTGATCTGCTTTGAGTCCTTTATAAAAACTGGATAAAATTTGAATGTCAGGAGGAAAAGAGATTGGCTGAGTCGGGTTGCCCCGTTGGGGAAAAGAAGCTTCTCTTTCAGAGGCTGGTCATCGGCAACCACAGCATAACAGAATAAAATTGTAGGATAAATAATGATAGCTTGTTATCGTATCCTCCTGGCGACCCGCAGTGGATCCTGTTCGGCGAGACTCCGGTCGGGCTTCACATCCAAGCGGGTTAAAGTCAGAGCTTGTGACATGGAAGGCACTAGGAGGGGGGGTCCTCTCCATGTATGGCCTTGTACTTGGCCATTTCCTCTGGGAAGACCTTGCTGAGCTCCGAGATGAGAAGGCTCTTGAATTTCTGCAATTAAAATAGAGAGAGAGGGGGGGGGGGTTATGGGTCTAGATATGGTGTTGACACTGTACGACAGGTTCCACAAGATGGGAAAGGTTAAGATGTGTTCAAGGACAGGCACAAACTATATTTGTTTAATATTTAGGAACTTAATATGTGCCAGAGTGGACAATGGGCCATATACATAAGGATCAGCAGAGCTAGTCTCTAAAATAAACAGTTAATAAAGTGGACCTATTATGCTCCTTTTTGCACAAGTTAATATAGGTCTCTGAGGTCCCCAAAACATGTTTTTAAAGTTTTTTGCTGAAAATACCACTCACTTTATGCATTCTAGTTTTTCTAACATACGTCCAAACTACCCTGTCTGAAAACGGGCTGTTCCAGTGGGTGGAGCCACCCTCCTGAGGCCACGAGTAATGTGAGCCAATGGCGTTTGAGCTTGGCTTCCGGGCTTCGTCCTATTTACCTAAAAACTCTCTCTTATCAGCCCACCAAAATCTGTTTCTGGAAGAATCTGAGGCGAGAAACAAGCAATCCAGTTGCTGACTCTTCACTCACTTTAGATCTACAAGGCCTCATTTGAAAGTTAGTTCCCACTTTCATTGCCGTTCTCCAAGCTTGTGAAACACGGACACCGCACTGGGACTCTAGCACAAGAGGATTTGTTGTTTTCATGTAAACGTTGGAAAATAAAATAAATACATCTAGTCTCAGAGTTTTGCCCACAGTGATTACTTTGTCATCCGTCTATTATATTATTTGACACTTCGGCCACGTCCAATATGAACATTCGACACTGTAACAGAAAATAAGGAAAAGCATGATAGGTCCCCTTAAAATGATGAACCCCCTTATCCCTAATAAATGGTTGAGCACGCTAAGCAGATGACATGAGACAAACTACAAAACAAATGAACCACCTAGAGTAACCATATTTTCATGTCGGTAAAAAAAAAAAAAAACAACCATATCACGTGTTATTAGATCTCAAAAATAGATCAAAAAGAAAAAAGCAGAAAATCAGAAACATACTGACCAGATCATTTCTAGGAGGAAAAACATGCATATGAATTAGGTCTCAACGGTTAATCGAATTCAAACAGACAACGCAATTTAACAGAACACAATTTACAAATCACAAAGGCTGCGTTTTAATGTTATACAATCTAACCAATAGGGCTGTCCAGGGCCCGATCTTCCTATAGGCAGCTGCCTGGCGCACCATCCCGAGGGGAGGGAACAATCGGGGCACAATTTGCACCCGTCTTCCTATCTGACGGTACCGAGGATGCCAGCGATGGGGTGCCAGCGTTTGGGTGCCCGCGATCGGCGCACCAGAAAAGTGTGTTTTTATTGTACTTTAAGTCTCCTTATGAAAAACGCAACCGCACGTAATGGGAATACTTTTGCTGTGACTCCCACCCCCGTCAATAGTGATTTAACCAAACCTCCGCGCTGCCCCCCCACGGTGAGACACGGTGCTCTGGCCCGAGCCGCAGTGTGCTATGCGGGACGTGTACTGCTGGCAGAGCTCGGAACGCCTGACGCAGTGTTCCGGAGCCTCTTCCAGAACACTGCGTCTGTTTTGTTTGTTTTAACCATTTTTTTAATTGAATGTGCATAACGCTGTCCCTGAGCACACGGAGCGGCGCTATGTTTTATTGTGGACGTATGTGGACGTGTGCGTGCAACATTTTTATAAAAAATAATACTTCTGCTTATACAGTGCATATTTTTTTTCTAATGTTCATTTTCAGATTCTAACAGTTACAAGGCTTGAAGTTAAATCCATCAGTCAATATTCTACTGTGATTTTTAAATTCAATAGTAAATTAAAGATATGTTTGTCGTATCAATTCATGCATCAATTCATCTCATTTCATCATAACATATGGGCCTGGCCTAAAGGAAAGAGCATGTTGACTGTATCCAATGTTGTGTTGGTCATACTATAGAATGTTTTATTGCTTGTGTTTAGTGAATAATACAGATGACAGAACTTTGAAAGAAAATTCCAAAATTTATTTAAAAATATTTTTAAATAAATCAAAGAAAAAAAATATTTTCAATTTCAATTGAATTCATATTAGGGCTGGACGATTCAGAGGTGGCTTTGTAGATTTTCCTCGGGGTTCGGCTTCGCACTTTTAGTCATCGCTCAAAAATACTACGCCCGCTGTGACCTGCGTTCGATGCAATCGGCCCAATGTTTCCATTCTACGAGCCTATTAGGACATTTAGTCAACTCCCACACGGGTCATTATCTTCAGTCAAAGCAGCATTCATCAGCAGAATAACACCGGATCCTCAGAGCCTAGAAAGGATATTAAAGACTAGATCTCCAGAATTTGCTTAATTCTGGTTTTATATGCATCACATTTGCATATATACACATCATGTGACTGGTACTCCATTTTCATAGATACTTTTATTAGTATTGCTGCATGGTACTGCAGCAGAGTGGGAAATAGTCTAAGTTTGGATGTCTGTGTGAGTCTGTGATGCAAGTAACTCTGACCAGTGGTGTTGGAAGAGAACCCAATGTGATGTTTGTTTTGTCATTGGTCTCAGACGTCACAGAGGTGCCTCTGGCTTATACCACTAGTTAGCACTCCCTGCTGAAATACATTCATTCCACAGTCACCGCCATACACCATTGACGATTAACTCATTTTTAACAAAACATTTGGTGCAAAAAGGCTCTTGTTAATTTGCATAAAGTGACAGTATATAATATAAGTGAGCACATCCACTCACCATGAAACACATTTCTTCACACTCATGTGCTCCGACAGACTTGAAATGGAAAATTCAATAAGCACGTCTGCAATGCGTCATCATTTTCAGGTGAAGGTGGGGAAGAATTGTAAATTTAAAAATAAACAAACTTCTCTTTTTTATGGTTGCTATCCATTACTGATGCAGAGTAAGCTGGTAGTGCTGGGGGGAACCGCTTCATCCATCACTGGTTGCCATGGTATCGCAAATGTGCACTCTTAATTAATGATCACACCCCCAAAATCATTTGGAGAAAAGAATGAGGGGGTATGAGCACGATGTGAAATTAGTCGGAGGAGGTCTTAACATATGTCAACAATTAAGTTGTTGCCTATTTTTGTATGTAGAATTCGTTTTTAGTATTTTTTTCCTCTAATATTCAAGCATTTGAACCACATAGCCACCAGGTCAATTCAGGGACAGTAATTGCAGATTTGATTGCTAAAAACTTATATCATAAATATTCACTTCACACTCGAGATGCACCGATCCACTTTTTTTCAGTTCCGATATGTGCTGATACGGATATTGACTCTTATACCACAGCTCTGTTTTCTTTTTTTTTTTCAGTGGAACAGCAAAAAATATCTAATTTAGAGTAGATCATAAAGCCTTGAATATAAAAATGACTCATGGAAATCGAGAATTGAGAAATGTAAACGTTATTGTGCTTTTTAATCCAGAAAAACCTCAGCTCTCTTGTTTACAGGCCATTTTTTAACCGTTCCATGGCAGTGATGTTGACGTATCGCGGCAATGGGCCAAAGGAGTCAATGCGGCATCTATGGTGGTCACGGGGGGCTGGGCCGTTCGGGTGAAACAAAGATTTTCAGCAAATGCAATCGTGGAACAGCTCGTTGCGTTAAAAAAAAATATATATATAGACAAAATTCTGTATATGGGATTATTTTGGCTTTACATATCTCGGACATATCTGCCGAGTTTTTAATAGTCATCCAATGACTCATTTCAGTGTGGCACTGCACGAATAGAACTACAACTCCCAGTGGCCGTATGGCGGCGCATATTAGATAAGTCTGAATCATGACGTCATATTTTGAGGACCAACACAGCTGAATCCCTGCTTCAGTCAGTGACAGTTTTCCCAACTCCAATCGCCAGTTCCTATTCGCGCAGGCTTTCAATTGCACTTTACAGGTTAATTATTTGCCAAGTTGAATTTTCCAGGTGGCAGGCCATGGAATGGAATTTGGATCGGCACGTGGATCGGCGACATCAGTTTGAAATCCGACGAGTCAATGACGTTAGTATCGGCACCCGATACCAGATCAGATCAGTCCCATCTCTACTTCACAAACAGTAATGCATCACTACTCTTCAGAAAATTCCGCTTTTGCCACAGATCATTTCTGCGTCTCGCGTCTAAACTGACATTTTCTCCCACTCCTTATCAAATGGTTTACTTTGTGGTTATACTGTATCCTATATGGAAATTGATGTACTAGGACCATCCTATGGAGCGTCAAGTTCTGAGATATTATTGGGACTCACCAGTCAGCCTGGTTGTCCCTGGCTTTTATCTCTTACCGTCATGGTGTCAATCTTGCCCTTGACCTGCTCGTTCTTGGCCAAGGCCCTCTCCAGACACTCCTTGGTGTACAGCTGAGGGTTTCGACCTTGGTCGATGTATCTGGGAAGCAAGGCGTAACACTGGTTGAGAGAGCGCCCACAACCTTGAGTCAAAGACACAGCAGGATGCCATTGAACTTCATCAGTTCTCTGCGCGGTAGCACAGCAAAAAAATTACACATAAATTGTGAAAATATTGGAAGGATAATAGCATTACACTAATAACGTTTTCACACCAAAATTAGCGGACTGACCCTGGGTTTTTTAAACCCGGGTCAACCTGCTAAAATGTCATGTTCAACGTCATGAACAAGTCGGAAAAGGGCCGTGTCATGGTGCCAGTGTGGTTGGGAAAAACAGTGGAGACAGCAACTTAAACAAACAACATAAAACTTTCAAAAATAAAAGTATTTTGAGCCATTCAAAAGAATCAGGTCTTCATGAACGACCCAACACTACAGTAGAAGTAGCATGGAGCACCGGCACCATGGATACTCTCTGCTAGCGGTGCACACTGATACTCCATGCTGCCGGTACACGAGTGTGCACTGGCCGGTGCGGGCACCGGTCCTTTGCCAGTGGACCGGCTTGGGGCGGCCCTGGAGTGACTTGGAGCCCAGTGGGGAGCGTGGGGGTTCTCCGCTGTGGTCCCCATGGTACGATCCCCACACTCCCAACATTTCAGGGACCCCATACGGAAAAAAGTCAGTAACTTTTGATTTTGTATTCTTAATGGGATATGAAATGATACATGGATATTCCTGTCTATTTATGCGGCTACGTCCGGAACATTAATGCGCGTCGCATCACAGTCCGGTAAAGGGGCCAAAATTAGACGGTCGACCCGGTGTCCTGCTCACATCAGAGTCGATCGGAGGTGGAGCCGATTAAAACCTGTGTCTATTGCAGGGTCATTTGACCCGGGACCGAGACCGGGTTTTTCCTCCCGCTGGTGACAAATGCCAGATGTTAGCGGGTGTTACCGAGTTTTTGGTGCAGTGGGAAAGGGGTATAATTTAGATAGAAGATTAACACCCCAGCCAAGGACTGTTTCAGCTGCTGCCGTCTGGCAAGCGGTACCGCAGCCTCGAGGCCAGGACCAAGAGGCCTTGAAGCCTGAGTTCTTTCCACCAAGCAACCAGGCTTATGAACAATGGACACTAAGGCCTGTTGCCTGTCTGTCTGTCTGTGACACACACACACACACAGTTAACATAACTTGTTTTGTTATTGTATTTAAAATTATTTTTGTACTATTGCTGCTTTTTCTATTGTAATTTTATTGCTACTGTTACTGCAATGTCGAGGAGCCGGAACCCAAGAATTTAACTTCATTATAATTGTATAATGGAATGTAACAATAAAGAAATCATGATACTTACTTACTTGATGCTTACTTATTCAGATACATGTATATTAAACAGCACATGGATCGGCGGCATCAGTACAAACTCATCAGCATGGGGTTGACCAATTGCAACTACACCACAAATAGTTTCAATTATGGTCACTCAGATCCACCGACCTAGACCTTTTATTCGCCCCCTCGCTCCAATGTTAAACCCAAAGGTGACTCCATCTCTCTGTAACACTCACCTTCAGTCTATCAGATCAGCCAAATCTGTCGATTGTTTTAAGCAGCCCCCTGTAAACTCGTTTTTATAAGTTAGCCTTTCTATGAAGCTGTATCTCTGATTTATGTGCCCTTTGTTTAAATGTGCTTAATATATGCCAGGGTACTTCAATAAAATATGATGTATTATTATAAATAGACCATATAAATAGTGTGCAACCTATACAGGTTATGAAGGCAAGGTTATAGGCTGTATTAGATGCACGAGGGAAATACAAGAAATATTTAGGAACTGTATTCATTTATTTAAATATATCAATATATGAAGGAATCAGATCAGACACTAATAAAATGACACTCACTCAAAGGCCTCGAGTGGGACATTGATTTCGTGGAGCTGCTGGCGACACTTCTCGATGTCTTGCAATCCTGAAATCATGAAGTTTCTGGAATGCAAAAAGAACAGACATACAGTTAAAATTTTTACTAACACTATTACTATTACTATTATAACTAATAATTACAATCAGTATATAGCAGTAATGATAATACTCCGGTACACACGACGCACAGTTTCTGGTTGAGCCCTGTCTGGCTGCTGGGCTGGAAGTCGCTGACGATGATGCCGAGCTGACGGATATTTTCAACAAATTTCTCAAGATGCTCTTCGAGGTTATCAAACTTTTCCGCCATTTTAAAATATATTCGAGAAACATATATTCTTTATCTTACAACAATGCGTTGACGACTCATAACGATAGACTATTTTCTCCGTTCGCCTAAGAAAGCCATAACACTGTACCGCTTTCCGGCACCGCGATAAGCCAATGGCAACTCTAAATGCTCAAGCTACCTGGGAAACAGCCAATCAGAGAATGCCGACATCCGATTCCTTGAGTCGTAAACTGCCGCGATGAATTGACAGACACATTCTCTTTTTGTGTCAACTCAGTCGATAGACCCCGAGGTTCACGGGGTCTCTGATTAAATTCTGCCGTATATGTCATTTGTCCTTTGACTTGGAGTGTTATGCGAAAACGTTGTAGAGAGTTCGACACATCCGTTTCATATTCTGCACATGTATATCAACGTAAAAAGACAAAATAGTATTCTATCGTAGTTTATATATGAATTGGTATGCAAGCCTGAACAGTTTATTATTTCTGACAATGTGAATTGTTGATGCAGGCGTTTATTGTTTGTTGATAATTTGCTGAGCTTATTGTATATTGCCATTTTTCTATTGTTTTTTGGGGGGGGGTTTATTGCATATTTGTCAATTGTTTTCATTGTTGTGAATTTATTGCCTGTTGTTTTGATGTGAGCAGATATAACACCGCAATTGCCCTCTGGGGATCTATCTATCTATCTATCTATGTCTGTCCATCTGTCTGTCTGTCTGTCTATATATCTATTGGTAGTATGTGATGTTCAAAGACAGTTTTGGGCTATTACAGGCGAGCAAATACACCTTTTGGGTGCATTATAGACCATTAAAGGTATTATAGGTATTTTATGACACATATGACACCGTTGGTGTGCCTCGATGAAGTTGTTACGTTGTTAATCAGGAGAAAATAAAATTACCTTTTCAGTGTGTATTGTTTTTGGCAAACTGGTGAGCGGTGCTGGACACCCAGAACACAAATGAAGAACATCCACAGTGATGTTCGGTCACGATCTTTTCACTCATTCGGGACAAACCCGGTAGTTTCGCTTTCTGCCGTTTTTAAAGGACAATTATTAAGCTGGGAGGGGCGTCCTGGTCAATCCGTGACGTCTGGAGCGCCGCCAGTGCACCGTCCGTGCGTCCTTCCACCGCCTCACTCAAGCCGGGAATGTGCGGGCGGAAGCCGTCTTATGCCTGGAACGTGGCCGCGCACGCACACACGCTGAATCTCACGGAGGAGCGAACGTGAGCGCGCTTCGCTGGTAATTGGGATTACCGGGGGTGTGGTGGAGGGTGGGGTGGGGGGGGGGGTTGGTTCGGTCCTCGGCCACATTAGAGCCAGTGTTGCAGCAGCTGCACCGGCATCAAAGGCTCCCGTTCCGCTGCTGCAGCCCGGACCCGACGACAGGAGCTCGGATGGTGCGCGATAGATGTGCGCGTTTTCTCACACGCACGGTGGAATTCGTCAAGTTTGGCGCGTTCAACGGAGCGGTCGTGAATCTCGTCCGTCTGCGGTGAGCGTGTGTTCATTTAACGGGCGATTATTTTACAGCTCGATTCAGCTGCTGTGCACTGGAAAGAGCTGCGGGCATGTAGGTACAACGCCGCGAATGAATCAGTGTATTTGATATAACGCGTTGACTGTATGATGTGTACTTTGTAAGACTGTCATGGCCCACGGCACCCTTTGAATTGCACAAACTCATTCCTTTATTGATCTGCGTCGTTTTCCAGTGGAGCCTGGTTGAGATGATGCACTGAGAGAGCCCCGGCGTCGTTTCCACCTCAGGCTGCAGTGATCGCAGAGGGATTGCGGCAGAACCCGCTCCCTCGCCCGTTTCGTCGTCGTTACCAGCGGGACCGGGACCTGCAGCAGCAGCAGCAGCAACGGTGTGGTGATCCCTCGCCCGTGTTACCCGGCGACAAGATAATGGCCACCCTACTGCGGAAGATCGGTCTGATTCGCCTACACGACCGGGACACCGAGGACCCCAAGCACCACCAGGGCTCGCTGAAGGGGACCAAGGGCAGCCAGAAGAACAACAACGCTGCCAAGCACTGCCAGACCACGAACGACGCCAACCTGCTGAGCACCCCGGAGATCAAGGCCAAGAAGCTGGACCAGCACGGCAGGGACAGGCCGTCCGGGGGGAGGGATAAGCAGGGCCGGGATGCGAGGGTGGAGAAGCAGCAGCAGCAGCAGCAGCAGCAGACCCTTGGGGGCAAAGCCACCGGAGCCCCCACCGGGGTGCCGCCGCTTGCGCCGCCTCACCGGCAGCACTGCACCCAGGTCCGGACGCGGAGGCTGATGAAGGAGCTGCAGGAGATCCGCAGGCTGGGGGACAACTTCATCACGGTGGAGCTGGTGGAGGACAACCTGTTCGACTGGAACGTCAAACTGCACCAGGTGGACAAGGACTCGGCGCTGTGGCAGGACATGAAGGAGACGAGCACCGAGTTCATCCTGCTCAACGTCTCCTTCCCCGACAACTTCCCCTTCTCGCCGCCCTTCATGCGTGTGCTGACGCCGCGGCTGGAGAACGGCTACGTGCTGGACGGCGGGGCCATCTGCATGGAGCTGCTCACCCCGCGGGGCTGGTCCAGCGCCTACACCGTGGAGGCCGTCATGAGGCAGTTTGCCGCAAGCCTCGTAAAAGGACAGGTGAGGGCTTGGTTTTTCCCCCCTTTTATCCATATCGGTTCATCCCGGCCATCCCCGCAGAGCACGGGTTCATTTGTTTTGAAACGTGACATATTCCGATGAGACTACGGGCATTTGGGCGTCCGACGCGTACAGCGCGCAGATTGGTTGAGGGTTTTTAGTTGGTTTTTTTTTTCCCCCAAGATCTGGAGTATTATTCATCTATATGTCACACTGGAGGCGGCCATTTCACGAGATGTATCTCTCCTTTTATGTAGCTCCATCGGTCCCTTTTCCCCATTAAGAAAGAAAAACATTTGGAGGAGAGAAAAAAGACTGCCATGCCAGAATGACAAAGTGATGGAGGGAAAAAACCTGGCTGTGTTTTTTGGTTGTTGTTTTTTTTTAATCTTATTGGAAGCCCAGAATCATTATATGAATTGGGTACAGAAATAGATGGATAATGGCAGTCATCTGATAATCCTATTTTACACAGATACGTGAATAGACGTGTATATTATTATTTACGTATTTATGTTTAATTGTTTATTATGTATTAACCATATTGAAGGAACATGACCATTCTAAGTCTACGAGTTGGGTACAGATATAGACGCATAATGGTGGCTGACACTGACTAGATTATGTAATCCTGTCAAATCTGCCCCCCTCCTCCATTTTCACGGTGCACCGCAGCAGCAAAGTGCCCCGAGTACCATTTAGGAACATATCGCCGCGATAAAAAAAAATAGTCCCTTTTTGTATTTTATTTTTTATATAATTTTATATTATCATTATACATATATATTTTGCATTGCATTGCGTTATTACGGTGTTTGCCTCTCCGCATGCTCCAGCGTCTGCCCAGCGTGACGTCACTGTTATGACAACGTCATGCAGCAGACCTTACGTAAACTGTCACTGGGATCCCCTCCGGAGGACCCGAACGGTGACATAACTGGACCCCCCCCCCCCCCCCCACGTTGGTCCATTATTAATAAAATGTTAATGAGCTGGAGTCACGGAAGGATTCTGCCACATCAAATGTTTATTATAGACAGTGGAAATGATAGATTGTGGCTATTGATCATCATATCCCATTAGAAGCACAACCAGGCCTCCAATATTTTTATATTGTAAGGCCTATAATATATTTTTGGTCTGTTTCTTTGTTACGGAGAGGCGGTGGTGGTGGTGGTGGGGTACATGGAAACATGTGTATTGTACTACCCACTTCACCCCCCACACCCGCCCCGTCTCACATACAAGTGTGTGCCGTGTCAGCGTGCATGTGCGCATTCATCCTGATTTGCAGCTCAAGTAGATGAGTTGACGGCTCTGACTTATTCTGGTGCAGTGTCTTCCCCTCTCCAGTTTTGGAATGGAAACAATATTGATTTAATGTGTGTGTGTGTGTGTGTGTGTGTGTGTGTGTGTGTGTGTGTGTGTGTGTGTGTGTGTGTGTGTACCTTGGCACATGCATGTGTCCTCCTTTTCTGTCCAATAGAATAACATTAAATGGGAAGTGTACTGTATATGCTACATACCTCCGTCCGTTAGCCCACTAATGTGAGGAAACTCAAACAGGCAGGAACACAAGACTCGAGCGTGCGTGCGCTCTCTCTCCGCACACGTGCGCGCACCAAAACACACAAGCCCCCGCGCACATCCAGATTAGAATTGATCTGGAACTGCCTGCACTCCCCATGTCTGTATTATCAGACATTGTGAAAGTATTAAAGGCTTGACCGTGAAATGAAATAAGGAGACAATCCCGTCCTTGAGACATGTGTTTTCCACCCCGGACACCATCTCAAATGAAACAGCTTCATGAAAATACGTAGAGTATTGATTGAAACCAACGGCGATCTCCATAGTTCACTAATAACTTACCGCTGTGTGCACAAATGTCTGCAGATGTTTGTCCACACACGCCATCGTTCAAAGATCAGACCTTGGAGCCGCCCGGGGTCTATCTCATAAGATAACGAAAGTGATGATGTTTGACGATCTCGATAATGACAATGGTGTTTATCCTCACCCAGCGGTTCATGTTCGCATTATGCAATCTCCAAGCCCAGAGCGACTTTCCCAGCATGCAGCGAGGCACGCCATGCCAATTGACTGATATCCACTCGCACAATTACCCAGCAGCCACTTTAGACAAGTGTGTTTTCCCCACCCTGCAGCCCACACACACTCTTAGTTTGGTACGTTTTTTCCACTCTTTCAATCCCTCTGTGCCTCCCTTTCACACGTTCTCTTCTCCTTATATGCACATGCAGAAGCAAGCTTTTGTCTTTGGGTCCACTCTGTGTTTATGAATCTACTCCTCCACACACACACACACACACACACACACACACACACACACACACACACAGACACACACACACACACACACACTAGTGGGATTACAAGGACTGGGCGATAATGTAGAAATCATACATATGCATATTTGTTTATGAATTCAGATTCCCATGTTGAAAATCCATCACACTGAAATCCATGATAATGTCAAGTACATAGATTCCGATCCCTCTACCAGATTTCATATAGCAAGAAATTGTAGGTCAAACCTGTAGATGTATTTAAACTGAAAATTGTAATTACATCCTGTGAGGAATGACCAGCCCCTATGTGCATCTGCAGCAGTTAGGCTTTAATCGAACAGCGATGTCCATCTCCCCTGCCATCCATCACCATGGCGATATTTAACGATGCACCATCACCATGGCAATCCGCAGCACCAGGTGGCGGCAGCCATTTTGAGGCATCGTCAGCCACCGTATGCTGGGACGTGGAGATATGCATGGTTAACGAGGAATCTCCCGATGACGCTTACCTACCCCTTTACCGTGTCAGGATGCAGTTTAAAGATGGTGGCTGGGAAAGCTCCTGTGTGTGTGTGTGTGTGTGTGTGTGTGTGTGTGGTGTGTGTGTGTGTGTGTGTGTGTGTGTTTGGGGTGTGTGTGTGTGTGTGTGTGTGTGTTTGTGCGTGTGTGTGTGTGTGTGTGCGCATGTGTGTGTGTGTGTGCGTGCGTGCGTGCGTGTGCGCTAATGGGGGGGGTCCTGCACTGCACCTGCAATCTGTCCAAAAAAGATGGCAAACAAATGTCAAAAGTAGACTCGAGGGAAAATAATGCAAACTGTGTTGTTATGGGAGAGAGACAGAAAGTGAATGAGAGAAAGAGAGAGAGAGAGGGGGAGTGTGTGGCCATGCACCGAATCGAGGACAGGACACACAAACCCCCCCCCCCTCAACCCCATCAAACATTGTCTGTGTGTGTGTGTGTGTGTGTGTGTGCATGTGTGCATGTGTGCGTGCGTGTGTTTGTTCTCCACCGCATTCCCAAACTGAAAATGCTCAAGCGGCACACTAGATTTTTGGGACACCACGATCCTCGGGTGAACAAGAGATGTTTCAAATCAAATTTCTGTGAGTCCCCTTAGCACACTGACAAACATGTTTTTTTTTTTATATTTCATGTAATATTGTTTACTATGTGGTGTACTGGCTTAAGGTTTAGGGTTAGGGCTAATATCAAATTAAGAAGCATAAGATCTTAGGGGGAGAGTTTAATACGTGTTTGCATGGCATGTATCAAAGATTCCCTTCGCATTCAAAGTCCACTGTCAGACAGTCCCAAAAACAGGCCGTATGCCTCCCTTTTGTAATGCAAAACAAGCCTTTTTCCCTATTTTCCTTACAGAGTGTCTCCTCCTACACATAACAAAAAAAGAAATAAAAACTTGAATATTCTCCTGCTGTTGCCAGTGCTGCTCCATCAGTTCCCCCTCGACATTCTGGAATTTACATCAGATAAATTGACGATTTGGCAATTTGATGGTCGCATGGTCGTTTGCCTGAAACGTGCTTCATGGGAGAGTGGAAAATAATGATGATGATAATAATAATAATAATAATAATAATAATAATAATAATAATAATAATAATTATAATAATGTACTATATGAATATGCTGTGACCCTGTCAATGTTGTCATCCTCTGAATGGTGAAAGGTAGGGATTAACCAACCAAAAACCAAGAGTGACTCCTCTCTACTCTGATTGATTTGTCACAGCTGCGGGTCCACGTCTTTTCTTTTCTTTTCTTTTCTTTTCTTTTCTTTTCTTTTCTTTTCATTCCCTTTTTTTTTTTTTCAGAGGAAGACGTTTGTTTGTCTTTCGTTCCGCTCCGTTCGCCTGCCCACATCAGCGTCCTCGAGGGGAGACTTGGAACGGCGGCCAAAATCCGAATAAAGCAGATTTCTCATCACAGGAGACACGCCCACACACCTCTCCCTCACGCCGTGTGTTTCCTTTGTTTCCCGTGGCCGTTGCGCGATTGCGTGATGCCATCGGGACCAACTCCAATTCTAGCCTTCTAGGACCAAGGGCTTAGTCTAGGGGGATGGCAGGAGCGTGTATCCAGTGTGTATTTATTTGGATCTTGAAGGAACCTGGAGCACCCAGAGACCGACCAGGGTTAGAGAGGGTTGGCAAAAAATAAAAATAGCCTCACTTGGTCATGGCAGTGCCTCAGAAGATATTTGTTCTTTGTCGTGCCAACGTCTTTTGGGGTCTGGCGTATGTGACGTCACGGTGACAGTGGAGGGAACGTCTCCACTTCCGATGGAGCGTAAACGTCCTAAATAGGCTTTCTCTGCCGTCCGCGGCTGAAAGAACGAGTGCCGCCTGCCTCCCTGCGGTCACGTCGTCACCAGTATACCAACCTGCGGGCGTCTGTCTGTATCTAACCTGGGTACTTTGTCGTCAGTCTCAGCGTTAATAACGCCCCCCCCCCCCCCCCCCTCTCTCTCTTTCTGCAGGGCCGCATCTGCAGGAAAGCGGGGAAGTCCAAAAAGGCCTTCAGCCGCAAGGAGGCGGAGGCCACCTTCAAGTCCCTCGTCAAAACCCACGAGAAGTACGGCTGGGTGTCCCCGCCCGTGTCGGACGGCTGAGGTCCCGCCCCCCACCCCCCCCGTCCCACTGCAGCCCGGCTCTGGCTCCGACCCCCCCCCCAACCATCACCCCCAACCCTGAACACCCCCCACCCCGACATGCAGAAAACACACCACGCCAACTCAAAACTCTCAAACCTCTCAACTTGGCTTTTTACATTTTTGCTCTTCGGTTTCGGTCGTTGGTTTGGTTGGAGCGTGGACACCGGTCGCCCCCGCCCCCCCCCATCCCCGCTCATCTTTCCCTCCCTCCATCCATCCCTCCCGGATGGAGTCGGGTGAGCAGAGCGAGAGAGGAGCGTCGCCGAGAGCTGCGGAGATGGAGCTGTGTGTGTGTGTGTGTGTGTGTGTGTTGTTTTTCGATGGTAAACTGTGTGACTCATTCGCCGGGACCAGCCGCTGGGGGACCATCATCGGGCCTTTTTTTTTTTTTTTCTGTTTTGAACCTAAGCGCCGAGAAACAAACAAAGGGGACTGCAGGGGCCTCGCCGCCTCTACCGCTGGACTCTCTCACCCCCGTACGCCACCCCACACACACACACACACACACACACACACATCGCACCGAGCCGGCGTCACTATCCATCCGCCCATCTGGTCATTTGCATAGAAACGGAGCCGTTAATGTTTAATAATTGGGCGAGTGTGCTAGTGTTTATATTTTACTCACCCACCCCCCTCCCCTCCTCCTCCATCTTCCTCTTTTTCAACTGGGCTGTGGTTCACAGTTCAATGCAACATGAAGATTGTAATTTATGTGGAGCTGTGCTCTCTCTCTCTCTCTTTCTCTCTCTCTCTTTCCCTCTCGCTCCCTCTCATGGCTAAATTTAGAGCTCAGTGTTGCGTAGTCCGCTATTGTTTTCTAATGAAGAAACGAAAAAAAAAATTCACATGTTGCTTTATGCAGAGACTATGTATGATAAATAGAATGAAGGTCAATCAACCTCCTTTCCTACTCTCTCATTCTCTCTCTCTCTCTCTATTATTGTGTGTGTAGGAGAAGAAGAAGACTTGTAATTCCCATGATTTGTATACCAGATGGTACAGTTGATAGCCAGGCTTCAGCATGAGCGGGTGTGTGTGTGTGTGTGTGTGTGTCTGTGCATATGTGAATGTGAATGTGCAGATTTATGTAAAATATGGAGTGTGTGTGAGACAGCGAAAGAGATAACCCTTTAACCATAAAAAAAAAAAAAAAACAATGATTTACTGTGAATGACTACTGATGCCTAAAGGGGGGGCTTGTTGTTTTTGTTGTTGTTGTTGTTGTTGTTATGAGATAACACTTGCGTTAGGCGCAAGCTTGTCACGTTTGTCACCTGCTACGGGACATTTAGGGATGCTCTCCTCCGTGCCCACATATCAACACGTACGCAGGTGGAGAGGCGCTTTGAAGGACGCTCTCCGTGATTGACGTCTGCCTGGTGGACGAGAATGGCAGATAGGGAGCGCGGTAAAAACACACACACACACACACACACACACACACACACACACACACACACACACACACACCCACACACACACACACACACTAGGCAAAAGGGATTTGCGAAGGCCTTGATTTCCTTCTTGAAATGCCAACCAGAATGCAAAGCAGGCTCAAGATAGACGGTGTTTGCCGCTGTGATTGCAACACGAAAGACGAGCTACACACCATCCTCAGAAAGAAACGCCCTCATTGCAGGGATCAGCTTCACAGCAACATGAATCGATTCCGGCGCGTAGCCGCACCTGCCTCGACGTGGGTGTCTGTGTGTGTGTGTGTGTGTGTGTGTGTGTGTGTGTGTGTGTGTGTGTGTGTGTGTGTGTGTGTGGCTGTGCGTCCGTTGTGTATGTGGTGTCAAATGTCAGGGACGAAAGCTGCTAATTGGCCTGACATTTCTGCAGAGCGCCATTAGAGGAGTGGAGGGAGGGAGTGAGGGAGGAAGAGGAGGAGGAGGAGGGTGAGATGAACGGACGGCTGTCAAATCACCTGCCCCGTTGGTGATATTTGTGGCTCTCCCGTGCGGTGGAGGGGTTGCATTTCTGGGGGGGTCGGGAACCCTCCGATTCACAACCCTGCTTCGGTTGTGACAACAACAACAACAACAACAACAACAACAACAACCAAACACCATCTGGTACTGTATGTGATCATGTGAGAAGTCAACGCGTGTTTGATTTTTAGTTTGTTTTTTTCCGGTTCGGCTAGTCATTTCAAGGGCGATTGTAGAGTGTTCTCTTGGCCTGTGGGCGGGAGACGACTTTTTAAAAATGAATTATTATTATATGACAAAATATCTCCAAACTGAGTGTTTGCTGGTTTCCAGAGAATCATTTTGTGATATAGTTTTAGATTGGTAGTTTACAGACACTAACCGGGTGAACTGATTATGTTGTAATATATTTGCATGTGAAATGTGATTGGTAGTTAGCTATATCTTCTTTTTTTTTTTCATGAAAAGCAAGAAAAAATACCAGGGGGGCGGGGGGTAGTGGGCGGGGGGAAACAAACAGAAAAACGCTTCTCTTCTCTTGTTCTTTGAGTTGTTCTCTATGTACTTTTTCTTTCTCTCTATGCGTCCTAAAAGAAAAGAAATGTCACATTGTGTTTAATGAATGTTTTGTGTTTTAATTTATTTGTGGTTTGCCAAAATCAAGATTTCCGAAGCATGTCGCAGGTATTGTCACAGAAAAATGATAAAGAAGAAGCGGAAGAAGAAGAAGAAGAAGAAGACAAAAAAAAAGAAGAATGATGGCCTATGTATTTGTGCGATGGAGGGGGGGCGGAGGTGTGTTTGGATGTTTTTGGGAAGGAAAGCATTTCTGGGACCGAAAAGACAGAACACCTCCAGAGGCCGGAGGGTGTTCCCCCCCCCCCCCCTCCGGAGCGTTCCATCACGGGGGAGACGAGGGCAGCTCTCCTCCAGCTCCCGACAACACTCCCAAGTCCAGCACTCTCCCCTCCCCCTACTGGTGGTCTCGGTCTAGACGGGGATTTGACAGTGATTCGATCCGGCCGAAGATGCGAGATCTGGAATCTGGAGTTAACCCACACCGCCCCCCTTCCCCCACCGCCGCCACCACGCCCCCCCTCCCCCTCCTCCTCCTCCCCCCACCGTCCCACTTTCCCCACAGATCTGCGGTGGGTCAGTGAAAACCCCGTGCAGTCGTTCTCGAAAATCACGGAGAATCCGACCTGTGATCAGCTCAATCCGCGGGCGACTTCATTCCTAACTCCCAACTCAACGGTTTGGTCCAGACCAAGGTCACAAGGTTCAAAAGGTGAAAGGTCGTTGCAAGACCAAACAGGAATGTGCAATAAAAGTTACAGCTGATTCAAACCTCTGCTGTTTGGACTTTGTGGTTTGTTTGTTTTTTTTGTTTTTTGGTTTTTTTTTCCCATTAGCTCTGCGGGTGAATATCACAATGCATGTTATGTAATCGCATTCGGCCAAACGCACCAAAACTGTTGATTGATGGCATAACGCGTAACTCTCTATAAAGAGCTCAGTCGCTGTAAATAATGGTTCCAACTATGCACCACTATGCCGTTAACCGCTAAAAACTTCAGAAAAATGTAGAACTGTGCTTATTATTATACCCTACTTATAGTGATGCAAGACTCGTGAACAATTTTTAAATGACTTGGGTCGGGAGCCACTCCGGGACGAGTGGGTGAGTGAGCGAATCTTCAATTTCACAAACTGAAAATAATTACTGCCTGAATTGAGGGCCAAAGGCAAATGAGGCCAAGGCGTTTGGCACAATTTATGGTTGAATGTGACTGATTTACTCGTCTCATTCCGCCAACATAACGTTCTGGTGAGAACTCCATTCACACCTTCGAGCCGAACCGACTCTTCTGACGCTGGTCACACCGGAAGTCCTCCCTCGCCCACGGTGCGTTACGCCAACTGGACCAAATGAACCAAGAAAATCAAACAGCTATTTTTACTGAGTGACACGCCAAGAACCCAATCTATGAAGAGAGTTGGAGCTTCCGTCACGACGTACTGTATGGTTGTCATCTTCAGGGTGAAACTTGTTCTGATGAACACAGAGCTGCTATGCTGACCTGAACCGATGAATTTGATGAAATTAGTGCAGCCTTGCAATTTTGATCTTGCAACACAATCATTATCTGAGGTAGTTAAGGTAGTTTAGGTGGTTTTAACATGTATTTTTCATCGCGATTTTTGAGTTTAAGTGAGTGCACGTGACCAAACAGGCCTCTCCAGGCTGTTTTAAAGCTGCAGATGCGTTGTTACGTGATGGATTCAGTCATAACTCCCCGTACGCTCTTCGCCTCAAAATGACAATTTCATACATTTGTCCTTCGTCCTCCTCATGGTCACACGCTTTGTGTCCTTGTGGCCTTATCGCCTCTTCGCTGGGGCGCCTTCATTATTTATAAGTCTCTCAGTTGGGACATGGAGTTCTTCTTGGAGACGGAGAGAGATAAAGGTTTGGTGGGCAAGGTTGTACATGGGCACAGGCTGGTTCTGTCTCTCACTCTCAGTGGATATGAAGGTCGTCTCTGAGCGTGATCGCCACTTAACACATTGAAGGACGTGGGGGAGGGGTACAAATTGAATACATGCTCTGCTATGCAACGGGATTCTCAAATATCCGACATGCATCAACCCACCACGATCAGCGGGAAAAAAAGCCTTTGTTTTTTATCTTAGTTCATCCAAGATCCACATCATCTGTCCTTGACCGCCGAGAGAAATGGAAGAGAAAATCTGAGAAAGAATGTGTCTCATTGTTCCCCTTCAGACATACATGTCTTACATACCTACACGGTGGTATGTAAGCACGAAAACCACCTGAATCTGAAAGGAGCTGGTATTTGAGGGGACTTGTAAAACCTCTAACCTCTAGCAAGTAACTCTAAAATGTAATTTGTGTTGCCAGGTGAAATGAAATGACATTTAAAAAGATCTTTGTCTACCATGGCCCGTGGCTTACATTCCGTTTTTCACATTCCTCGCTGGCTCTGGAGAGCGGTGAAGGATAGGTCTGAAGTGGAAGTTTCAGTGGCATTCAGGAGAACTCTCTGTAATACTGACTGACTAAAAGTACTCAATGGTTCCAGCCCCTGACTCTGAAATGACAAGCATGAAGCAGTGTTTAACGTGAGGTTAGAAGCCTTAAACCCAATGCGTGTCCTTGTTGTATTCAATAGGCAATCTGCAGTTAATGCTTGGTCAAACGTATTAAACATGGGTATTTTCATGGTTCATGGTTATAATATCTAGAATGTACCATATTTTTTCAATTTCTTAAAAGACTTACTCATGAAGGTGGAGCTTTGTTTCTTGCCGCTTGCCAACGGGGCATTCTTACTATAGACCAATCAAAAGGTTAAAGTTGAAACGGTCAGATGAAAATATTTGAACATTGGCCGTCCAAAGGAAACGCCTCCTCTATGAATCTGGACTGGACACACTCATCTAAGGTCAGGTGTCTGTTGATTGTGGGAAATGACATGCATCCAGTTTAAAACATGTTTGTCACCCGTTATAGCGTTAGGCTGGGCATAGCTTGTTAAAAAACGAATGCACCTACAGTATAATAACACACACACACACACACACACACACCTTTGCATACATTTTTTTTCCTCCACAAGGCTGCACATCACTATTAATTGATCCCAGAGCACTCGGGTTTCTGTCTAGCTGACATTTCAGCTCTATTCATTAGGGAGGGGATATAGAGCAGTGCATGGTTGAGAGAGAGAGAGAGAGAGAGAGAGAGAGAGAGAGAGAGAGAGAGAGAGAGAGAGAGAGAGACTGATGACAGCATGCTGAATACCCTGTGGACAACAGGCTGAGCAAATGAGTTTAATTTCCTGATTAGTCAACACAGTGAACATCCAAGAAGAAGTGCGTGTGTGTGTGTGTGTGTGTGTGTGTGTGTGTGTGTGTGTGTGTGTGTGTGTGTCTGTGTGTGTGTGTGTGTGTGTGTGTGTGTGTGGGTGTGTGTGGGTGTGTGTTTTCGCACGCTGTGTTCCTAAAGATTGGACTGGCAGAAAAACTGACAAAAACATTCATTCTTCAATCGAAAGGCAAAAGAGATGCGATTCCCCGAAGGTTACCTTGACACGGACGCATCCGAGACAGCCTTGGCAAGTAAAAAAGGAAAAGGACAAGGGAACCCAGAAGGGAGGGAAAATAAGTCTATGTACTGCGGAAGGTGACCTTGAACCCGTTTCTGCCTCCATTCAAGTCCTCTCGCTCCCAACAGCGACAGCGACTGCGGCGGAGCTGTCAAGCACACAATCTGGGATGGTAATAAGCAGCACCACAGCTCAACAAACAATGTGTTTCTTGTGGTTCACCTTGATGACACATCCTCAGAAAGAGCATTTATTCGGGTTTAGGACTTTCTGTCAGGAGTGGATGTGGGTATGATCCCCATCGCCATGAGGCTGCTCACTGATTTCAGTACAAAGTAGCCCACTGTTTTCAATCAATTAGCTTTTGAAAGCCTGCACAGGTGTATTTCCTTAATTTCACAGGAGCTAGGCTAGCTGATCCCCTCTGCAGCCATGCATTGCGCCAACACAGTTAGCATGCAGCCGGTCGCCATCTCGGTTCTGGAGGCACAGGAAGCAAACTGGTGTTGACCTTCTCATCTGAATCTGGGAATCTGGGACAAAGAACAAATTTACCCCAAAACCGGAGTGTCCATTCAAAGGAGGATAAGTAAGGAGATGGACGGGGACAAAAATATATATATAAATAAACGCAATAAACAGAACAACGATGGGGTCAGGCAGCAGTCTCCTCCTCCACTCCTCCCTCTCCCTCGAAAATTGCGTTAGCTTTATTAGATGAGATGCAATTTGCGACTCTCCCCATTTCCGTCCTCGCAGAGGCACAGGCAGGCAGCTGGTGAGATTTCCCAGAATGCCTCTGTATATTAGGTCAGCCATGTCAAGTGCAGGGCCAAGGATATATACTGTACATAGACACATGCACGCAAAAACGCTGCCAAAAACCTTGCCCAGCGGCACGGCGGAGGCCTTGCCGTCCCGTGAATACCAGAAGCTGTTTTTCCACTCTGTTCCACTCACACTGACAGAACGGCTGTAAAAGGGTCAGAGGAGGAAAAAGCCCAGTGGCCCCAGAGGCCTCTGGGAAGTGGCCATTAAAAATAGCCTTTGTTGAATTATTGATCTGTCCCATCTCTGGCCCACAACGCAAGTCAATGCTGGATAGATATCCATGTATGACCCGCTGCCTTTTTTTAAATCAGGGGAAATTGTCGCGCCGCCTGATGCCTTGTACGGATGATCAATGGGTCATGGGTTATACAGTATATTACCGGTTGATCATAGGGTTCCACGCAGGGAATCGACCAGTAGGCCAAGAACCGCTGTCGTGAACGCTGTGCCGTCGGAGATTGCACCATCCTCCAAGAAGAAAAGCCTCAGATTCTCGCAAGGACGAAGGAGGTGGGAATCTACCGAGCACCCTTTTACAAAGAAGGTTCAACGATGCTGGGATCAAGGGACTTGAAGAGGCCTCGGCAGGCGGTTAGTTCATACAGTCGAGGCCAAAGATATTGGCACGCAGAAAAAAAACTCACAAATTCTTATTAACGTGGGTTGAAATTGACAAAAGTGTTTGATCTCCACAACTCTTTTCCCTGTGAGTGAAATAGAACTTTATTTTTGATTCAGAACTCAACATATCCTTTCAAATCATAAAATTAACAGAAATGGGCGTTCATTGTGGACGCCCCTAGATTTAATATATGGCGGCACCGCCTTTGGAGAAACTATCTGCCGTCGAGCACTTCCTGTAGACTTGGGTGAGACACCTCTGCACTGGCAGTGCAGCGCACTCTTCTTTTGCAAACTGCTCTGATGTGGAGGCTGCCTTCTTCCATCTGCCGTGCGCAGATCTCTCCGCAGGCGTTGAATGGGATTTCGATCTGGACTCACTTCTGGCCACTTTAAAACGGTCCAGTGTTTTGTATTTGAGCTACTCCTGAGTGCTTTTTTTGATGTGTGTTTTGGGTCAGTGTCCTGCTGGAGGACCCGTGACCCTTCGACGGGGGACGCAGCTTTGTGACACCGGGTGGAACATCGTCTGACCTCCTCGCACAATTCTCAGCTTGTTGTTTTCTTTTCTCCGTGCTCGGCGTGGTACACACAGCGACACAGGACACAAAACAAGTACTGTGCTCCATCTCAAGCGCTCGAATGACTGATTATTAGATCGCAGGCACCGAGTGACTGATCACAGGTGAGTTCAAGGTGAATCACCTGCTCGAAATCCAATTATGTCTTGAACTTCTAAAAAGGTGTAAATAATATTGTCTCTGGACATTTTTGAATAATCTTGGATTCAATGTTTTTTTTTTCTATTTTTTGTTTTGTTTTGTTTTGTTTCCTCTGCAAACCAAAGAATTACATTATGTGGATACCGAAATATGTTTTAATTCCACAATTTTCTCGAAGCAATGGTATATAATTCAAAAAAAAAAATGCAACGGCGTCAATATTTTCGGCTAGGACTGCATAATAATGCATATCCATTATTTCTAATGATGAATAAAGGATATGCATTGGTCATTCCATTGTTGCAGGTACGCGAATGGAGACCACCAGAGAGTTCAAGAGGACTACACAAGATTATTATTCTATGGCCTCCATACATTATGCACCCACGCACCAATCTACTGCCGCATCGCCTTGGAAACGTGCTGTTCAATTATGGATTTGTTTTCCCTCTTGATACTTGGATGTATGGGGCGAGGACGGATGGATGTGTGTGTGTGTGTGCGCGTTCGTGCTCCTGTTCTCTCTATCCATCCATTTTGCGCGTCTGCCTGCGCGCCGCACGGCCGTGCAGCCAGGACAATCAAAAATTGATGTGGCTTGGACGGCCTCATCTGAAGGGCTTCCTCTGCTCTGTCTCCGCGGTGTTGAAGAATGATCGGCGGTTATTCGGGGGCTGCACGAGGTAGTGGCTGATATTTTCTAAGTTATGAAAAGGATGGGTAAGTACGAGCATCTAAAATTAGAACACGGCACAGAATCAACGCTTGTGGGTGGATTTCTCTCACTCTCCCTCTCCCTCGCCCTCTATCTGTGTGTGTGTGTGTGTGTGTGTGTGTGTGTGTGTGTGTGTGTGTGTGTGTGTGTGTGTGTGTGTGTGTCAAACACAAACAGATCCTCTCCCCATCTCTCTTTTCTTAAATTGCGTTGTGGTGTTGTGTAAGCCGTGGCACGGTGCAGGGAGGAAAAGCCAGCTCGCCTAAGACCCCCTCCCCCCCAGAAGCTTCTCTGCCGCTCTCAGCAGACTGGGGTTCACTATAAATATTTTATATGGCACGGTGCATGTGGGAAAAAAAGTATTTTTAGACGCATTCGACTCTGCGGGCGCACGCACGTGTTGCCGTGTGTGTGTGTGTGTGTGTGTGTGTGTGTGTGTGTGTGTGTGTGTGTGTGTGTGTGTGTGTGTGTGTGTGCGTGCACCTGCTTCCACTTTTAATGAATCCGTCCGTTAATCCAAATTTGAAACGCGCTGACAGCGGCGCGGACAGGGACTCAGGGAGCGATAGCGGCCTGGCTCAGCTCAGTCAGGCGGGAGGAGGGACGTATGAACCGGACAATAAAAACATTTTTTTTTTTTTTGCCTCATAATTTTCTGAATTATCCGCGCTGTTTGGGAAACGTGCACCGCTGCACACGTGTGCGCACGTGTTAGCGTGCGCTGAAGGAGTTGCATAGTTGCATTACAGCCTAATCTGGATTTCCTTTTTGTTTCCACTGATCGGCCTTTCGATTGATTTTTGTAAGAATACAAAAAAAATAAAAAATAATAATGGCAATATGCAATGCCATAAAAAAAAGCTAAAAATTAACTCAACTAACGAAAAATAACAAAAAAAAGGCTGATTTGACAACGTACAATAAACCTAAAAACTGATAAATAACAAAGAAATGTAATAAAAAAATGTCAAAATGAAAATGACAATATATGGAAAAATATGGAAATCTACTTTTTTGTTACAATGTGTTGCTTATCATTATAATTAGTATATAATGTCATATTTTATTGTGTGCAGTTAACCGTTAGCTTACAATAAGACAATAAGAAACAAAAAATACAAATAGAAGTGACCTCAAAAAAATTGGAACTGTAAAATGTGCTCATACATATTGTAAACACTAACTAGGTGAACCAGAAAGCTGAACATAAAGATGAGAAATAATGGCAATAATAAACCTATTAGCGAAACATTATATATAAGCCTTAAAAAATTGACAAAAACAATAGAAAAATAAGCCTTATATTTTAACAGTCAACAAAATAGCAATAAACGTCAAAAAGGAACAGTAAGCATATACAAGTGTATCAACAAATTCACATTTTGGAAGTTGTGCAATTTATTTTTTTGTTTGTTTTTCTTTGTAAGACATGAACAGCATCAACATATTGAATATAAAAGAGACAGTCCTGGTATGTGTGACACCTCCACCTCTCCTCCACCATTCCCTCCCCCCTGTGTCGCCTGGTTCATTCTGTCTCCACCCAGCTGTATTAGTCCCATCAGTCACCTCTCTCTCTCTCTCTCTCTCTCTCTCTCTGACTCTCCGTCACGTGTGTGTCTGAGAGGAATGTGGTGTGTGTTACACCTGGCCTAATCTGTCGCCTGCTGTATTTTTAAACGAGGCCGCAGGTAACTGGGTCAAACTTGTGCAACCTGCCTGCACACAGTCACACACAGACAGACAGACCGACAGACACACACACACACACACACACACACACACACACACACAGTGCTATGAGACAAATCTAACCTAAAAGAAATAAACTGTCGGCATTAAAATGTAAAAATGATGAAGGTCTGGATCTCTACACAGTGGCAGGCTGCGCGGCTAGTCAATGCAATGCCATGGCAACAAGTCCGGCGGATTTATGTGTTTATTATTTATAATAATAATAATTATTTTTTTAATTTTCTCCACACTGAAGGGCTTTATTACATTTTTCTCTGATCCACTCACCTTCTCTCTCTATCCCTCCTCCTCCTCTCCTCTCCCTGACCGGGGTACAGAATCAGTGGTGTACAGTAACAAAGTAAAAATACTTTGTAGAAGTATTTGGGGGGAGTATCTGTACTTTACCTGAGTTATTGTAACAAAATAACAAAATGAAATCGGAGCAAAATTAGTAGTTAATGATGTAAGTGAAGCCAGTTATCACCAAGTTATCACCTGGTTTATGGTCAAATCAAGGGTCATATCAGCCAGCGAGCTGAGTGTAAAAACAAACACTCTCGAGCCTCTGTTCAGAGTTGCCAGGCCCACGGCTTTCCCGTGGAATTGGGAAACTTGTGTTGAAGCAAGGTTGTTGTTTTTTTTGTCTGCGGGTTGGGGGGGGGGGGGGGGGGTGGCTGGGCTTGTCATGGAGACCTGGCAACCCTGCCCGTGTTAAGTTTCGTTTCTGCGTCACTGCTACTGAACAAGCACAGTCAGGTCCCAGAGACACAACCAAGCAGCCTGTTGGAGAGCCATACCCTCAGCGACAGCCTCCTCCAACGGTGATGCTGCCCCACCTGCACCTGCACCTGCACCTGCACCTGCACCTGCACCTGCACCCGCACCCGCACCCGCTCCTGCCCCCACACCTGCACCCGCACCCGCACCCGCACCCGCACCCGCACCTGCACCTGCTAAGACTGATGGAGGCCAACACCCAAGCCACATTTACAACAAATGTTTTCTTATGGCAGAGTGAGAGACACGTCGTTCTGAATGAAGTGCCTCTTATGCTTCCTCAAAAATACATAAATATTGGCAGGCTTTACAGGCTTTCTTTCCATTTACTTTTGATTTAGATTGAACACAATTTAATTACTTTTGATACTTAAGTACCTTTAATACCAGCTACTTAAGGACTTTTACTCAAGTAGTATTCTAATAAGTGACTTTTACTTTGACCAGAGTAGTTTTTTAGTAAAATACACATCTACTTTTACTCATGTGTGGCTTTCCAGTACTTTTTCCCACCACTGGACAGGAGCCACCAAGACTGCTAATGAGATACACATTCATCACTATGCATCTGTGTGTGCATTTGTATTTGTGTGTGTGTGTGTGGGGGGGGGGGGGGCTTTTCGTGCATGTTTGCATTTGTTTGTTGGTGTGTCTGTGTGTGTGTGCACTGGGGATTTTGAAAGGGGGCTTAAGGCCAGCAGTGAGAAAGAAAAGCGAGAAAAGAGATTAAAAGGAAACACTCTCCCTTCGCCTCAGTCTGTTTCCTCTCTGTTACTAGGCAACACCTGCAGGCATGCACTACATAAAGCCTGTACCAGGCATTCAAGCCATCCACCCACCCTTCTCTCAATCCTCCACCCACCCTCCACCCCCTTACCTTCTCTTCCGCCCCCACTCATCTCCCTCCTCACCTCTACCCTCCCCTACCCCACAATCACCCTTATTCGTGTCTTCACTGGACTCCTCTTCCTGTCCTTCTCCTTCTCCTTCTCCATCACTCCACACCCACTCACCCACCATCGATCATTCCCACCGCCATGACCCTGGCCCCGTTAGTGGGGTTGGACGGGAGAAAGCGCCTGTGGGCTCTTGAACTCTTCCTGACACCCATCCTGGCTGGAGGCGATACTTTTCTTATTTAAACGACAGGAAAGGCACCGACCAAATGAGACCCCACCCCTCCCCTGCACGCACAAGCAGTGTCAATGCCGAAGGAGAAGAAATAACCGACAACCCCGCCCTCACTGGGAACCCTGCCCTCCCCCTCGGACCTGTGGAGCTCCAACCGTGAGAGCGCAACAACCACCCGTTAGCCATTCATCTTCGTAGAGACGGGACAGGACGGGATGGAGTAACATACACGGCAAAGGAAGAGAGACCGGGACAGAGGAAGAGAGAGAGGGAGAGAGAGCGAGATAAGGAGGTTAAGGCAGGTAGTGAATGATGGAGCTATCACGGCAGCGTCTCCGGATAAAAGGCCTAACCCCAAACTGTCACTCTGACGTATACCCCATCTGGCTCTCTCGCTGCCACCAAGGAGGAGGAGGAGGAGGAGGAGGAGGAGGAGGAAGGGCATTAATCTTAGACCGGCGAAGAATTCTGTCATCCTGACAGGGCAGCTTTCACGCTGTGTCGGCAATAAGCCTTATCATATGCGGGAACAGAGGTCTATGGTCCTCCAACTCCTTCGCGCACCAGCAAAGGTTTTTTTGTCAGACATCGTAGGCGAACCCACATGGGCGACCTTTGTGAGAATAGGCTTTGTTTATCATGGGTTGTGATGCTGGTGCAACTTGTAAAGCACATCCTCAGTTTCCAAACACTTTCCCAATAAAGGCCAACTCCAGCCAGTGTGAAAAGGCTCGTTGGGTGTTCATTGAATCACTTATGGCATGCAACCCATAATCATCTTGTGTGTTCCCATCAGTCAGTGTGAATACTTCCTAGAGCGGAAAAATATGCAGGTATCCACGTCCCTTGCTTCATATTGGAAAGAGGCAGCAACCTGAGGACTAACGACCGGGGGAGCCTGCTACTTCCATGTTCCATGGAGCATATTCTGGCTTGGAACAGATCACAATTGCCAGAAGAAGGTCAATCTGCAGAGGAGGGTTAGCGCAATGGGAATGCTTCTGGATACACAAACTGCCTTGACTTAGAAATGGATATAAAACCCTTTCTACAGTTTGAGTGAATGGGTATATTTTTTTACAGATTCCGTGTTCAGTATATATTTTACTCTCTTCATCCACACACGTGTGAATGCAAACTTGTAACACACAGCAGGGGATTATGGGTCGTGATGTGTGATTTAGGCATAAGGCTGATTCAGTGAATGACGAAGGATCTCAGGGAATTCATTCATTGTATATTTAATAAAAGTGTGTGCGGAGCATTTTTATTGTGCAGACTTTTTTTGACTCCGTTTCTCATCTGTTTGTAATACCATCTCGGCCTGCGAGTAATATTGAGCAGCTGAAACTTGAGCCCTTCTTTCGCCTTCACAGCAACCCTAGATGCCTTGGGTATGGCTTGTTAAGCATCTAGTCATTCTTATCAGTGCTAAGCAGTACATTTTGCCTTTTGCACCTTATTAGTTGCTTATTCGTTTTCCCCACCCACCCTTCACAATTCAGGATTTCAGACTTATTGATTCACGGGGCTTCATCTTTCTCTGACATTCACCAAGGCATAAAGGTCTATAATTTATCATATTCATATTTCTTTCAGCTGCTCAATTTTGCCTGGTCTCGGTGACAGAATTGCTCATTCATTTCCTGTGGTTTTGGGATGAGTTGAAGGGCATCTTTCATTGTTGAGGGAGGGAGAGCGAGCGATAGGAGGTTAAAAGTGGGTAGTGAATGATGGAGTGTGTGTGTGTGTGTATCAGGAGCTCAGAAACAGAATTAGTTTTAATAGCCAGGTACATTTATATATACCAAGAATTTGTCCTGGTGAGGTTTGGTGCAGAGGTTAAGGTTTTACTACAGACAATTAGGAATAATAAAATAAATAAGAAGGTTAACAGTCGTAAAGAAAATGGAGGATAAAAATAAGGTAAAACAGAATAAAAAGTGAAGTTTAAAAGTTTAACTATTTATATATATCAAAAGCCATAAATTAGAAAAAAGAAATAGTCAGATATATAAAAATATACATGAATGTGCAAAGCACGATACTATGCATAGGATGCATTTATTGTTTGGGTATAAATGGTATAAATTATAAGTATGAATCACTTCATACTAACCAGCTTATTACAGTATGTACAGTGTAATACCAGAGTTATTGCTCATATGTTTATGCACAAGTTGTGTGACTGTTTGTATATAATGACTACATGATAATATGATGGGCGGGTGTGGGGCGATGCTGATGGTGATTCCGCTAGAGTCAGGAACAACAGCTGAGCAGGAAAAATAAAAACAAAGGGATTAAAGCTTGTTTCAATCTGCATCGTCACGTACCGGAAGGCGGGTTGTGTGTGTGATACACTTGCAAACCCAGGGCAACATCCTCCTCCCTTCAGGTGTGTGTGACGTAGAATGATGGTTTGAAATGTCCATCGATCCTGTGTCTCCCAATCCCAACACACACACACACTCACACACAGACTGCACAAGAACACTGTCAGACAGAACCAACATCCATAACCAATGATTTACAGACAGGTTTAAAAAAAGGGCAAGCTGTGGTGTGGTGTGGTGTGGTGTGTGTGTGTGTGTGTGTGCATGCGTGCATGCGAAGAGCTGAGTGGGATTTGGATTAATCCAAACATGAAACACAAGCTTTAACCCCCCACCCACCCCACCCTGTGTGTGTGTGTCCCCTTCCCTCAGTCTCTCAGCGTTGCATAACGGCTTGATTATATAATCCCCCAAACATATATGCATGTCCACGGGGCTGAGTGCTAGGGTGCATGAAGCATGCACGAGGAAGGTGCAGCGAGGAGGAGGAGGGAGAGGAAAGAAAGAGGGAATTCAAAGAAGGGGAGGATGAGGGGGTGCGAAGAAACACTGGGTGGGTGAGAGCTAGGGGGCCAGCATCCGCAGGGTTCATTCTGGCATTACAAAATGAAATTCAAGGACTTCCAAGTACTTATTTAGGCAGTATTCTTTCATTTTCAAGGACTCCACATAAAATAAAGATAATACATTTTAAATTATACACACACACACACACACACACACACACACTGTACATCTTTTTTCTTTTATCATCATCCATTATAAGTTATTTTTATTATAAGTTTATTTATTATTATTATTTCCAACCATGCTGGATTCAATTGCGTACATAATCTATGTTGTAAAAGAGATTCTGGATTTTTTTGTTTTATTACGTTAGGGTTTGCATAACAAAACAGTGGGGAGGGTAGCCTTCAGATGAAGCAACAGTTCAAGACCATTCCTGAATCGGAGCTTTGGAAAAAAGTGTAAAACCTGCCAGACCGAGAGATTATCAAAAAAGATGACAGAAGAAATGGAGTGGAATGAATGGGAGAGTGAAAGAGGAACTGGATGCAGATGGGAATAAAAATAGAAGGTAAGCAGGAGGGGGAGAGGATGATGGAGGGACGAGAGAGACAGAGTGGAGACTAAAACAGCGTCCATGTCTGGATTGGATGTGACATCATTACTAGTATTAGTGACTTGGCAGCACACGCCAGAGCTAAAAGGCAGAGGGCATCACTCACACTGACGACACACGAGGGCTTAGCCGAAATACAAATGTTCCTACGCGTGGGTTTTAGGACACATACGGACGTGATTCAGTAACAAGTCCACCCCCCTTATTGCAGAGCCGTTCTGTCAAATTAAATGTATTCCTTATCAGCCTCCAGACCTGCCCATCCTCCCGCAACTCATCTCTTCCAATATCCTCCGAAATGCCTTTCTTCTCTTCCATACTTATACCAGTCTCATGTGCCATATTCCAGTCCCTACTTTGCTCCCGCCTCCAATTTACGTCTATCGTCTTAACCAATTGTCAATAACAAATGGCACAGTCGGAGTAGCGGTCTGGAAGGCGGCGCTCTCACAGGCAACAGTCGGTGTGACAAGTTTGACAACGAGAAGAAATAATACAGGGAACATGGGAAAAGAAGAAAACTGGTCTGGAGAAGAAGAGGATCATTTGGTCCCATGTTCCCTTGGCGAGCTGCGTGGCAGCACTGGAGGTGAGTTGGCCGGTCGTCATGGCAGCCGAGCGGGTTGATAAACACAAGCGGAGATGGAACGCCCGTTGGTCGGAGAGCGAAACAGAAAACAACTGTTTTTTTTTTGTTGTTTTTGGTCAAGATTTTACAGATGTGCCTTTCCAACCGTGGCAGCAACTCAAAACAATTCAAACAAGCAGAGAAAGCCAAAAACCATCTGGTGTGTGTGTAATGTTTTTAATAAACTGGATAAATCCTGTCTGTTAGTGGTGTGTATAACAATGGCAGAAAAAAAAAAAAGAGAAACCTTTCTTTACCCATGCACAACACAAACAGAACACAGTTTGGCCGCTTTGAGAACGGGAAAACTTATAAAAATATAATAAAGTTAACTAAATAAAACAAGCCGCTTGACTTGAAGTCAAACCTGGGGACCTAGAGTTTGTAAGCCGGGGCTGCTCGGTGGTAGTCCCACAGCGGCGCCCACCCCCCCCCCTTTCTCCCTCGCCGTCACACATTTGGTCTTGCTTGGCCACAGTCGCCTCTCGCTCTCCTGACCATCCCTCTCTCCTCTGATTTCCCATCTCCCATCCTTTAGTCACTTGGTTTCCCGCCATTGGGCGCCGTTTGTGAGGGGCCGTCCTGGCCGCCGTTCTCAGCGTCTGATCCGCCCCCTTTGGCCTCCCCCGGCTCTACCCCCTCTCCGGCCTTTTCGCCCTCCCTCCGGCCCTGGCCCTGCTTGTCTCGGAAGACGTCCACGCCCAGCATGCGCAGGTAGTGGAAGCGCTCATTGCGCGGGACGAAGGCGCGGATGGATGTCTTGCCCCGCCAGCCGCACAGCTCGATGGGGCACTGGGGCTCCACCGGGTTACTGGACAGACAAACATAACAAAATAAACAAACAAGTTGGCATATTTATTTGAATGAGTGAGCCAGTGAGTGAGTGGGTGAGTGACATCCAGAGACTTACTTTGGATTCGGCTGGTACCTCAACACGATACTGCCCATGCCTGGGAAACACAACCCAGGGTTAATGTCTTCGGTTTATAACCTACCATTAAATCTAAGTGGTCTCATTAAATGTGTGAATCTCTAATGAAAGAATTGCAGAAATGGAAACCTGACCCTGTTTTTAGATCTAATTGTGTCATTGTATAAAACCACTGGTATTTTGTTCTGCTGCCTATCTCAGCCAGGTCTCCCTTTAAAAACAGGTTCTTAATCAGACTCGGGACTTTCCTGGTTTAATAAACCTTCAAAAGGGGGTCAAAATACACAGTTTTGAATGGTTACTTATGAGTGTGTTTGCAAATGGAACAGCTTATTTTTGAGTGAATTATTGATTATAAGTGGGGGTTTCAAATTCGGGCAGCTCACCCATTTTCTTGGCCTGGGCGTGCGCGTCATCCTCAAGCTTGCTGAGGAATGGGTTCTCCTGGGTGAGCAGCACCTTGATGTCCTCCACGCTCACAGTCATCATCCTGGAACGGATGTATGGGTTCAGGGTGTAGATTCCCTGTGGAGACGGGAGCATTGTTCAAGTCAATACAACAATATAGTCTTCCACAGTACAATGGATGTGACCGTATTTGGATTCTTAAATTACACCGAAAAATAGTCATACACTGTATACACACACACCCCGGTATGCCACCCACCCACACACAAGTTGTTTACCTCCAGAATTTAAATTTTGCACCAAAAAATAAAAATCAGCTTCATCCTAAATATAGGACATAGAAGCTGAACCATGAAAAACAGGACTCTCAAATGCAATTTTTTCCAGGCCTGAACACCCACTCAGGCAGAGAATCACATATAGCTGTTCACACAGACCGCCCTCCAAACTGCATTCTGTGCTGTTTTCCTCTCATCCATTTGGACTGGAAGTTACTTTGCTTTAGGTGCTACAGTGACAGTTGGTTTCTATATTACGGTGGAAACTGTGGATTTTGAATACAGCACAAGTGAGTTTAAAATACCCAACTCAGCTTCATGTGCGAAACAACTGAAGAATAGGTTTGTATGTTTACCTCCTGGGCCAGTCGGAAGGCGCAGCCAAACTCTTCTCCGTCACTGTTGCGAGACCAGACTTTGACTCCAGTGTTGATGACCTGAGAGACACACAAAACACACATGTAATGTGGTCTGTGATAAAGGACTTGGCTTTTGAACTCAGGTCTTGTACGCAGTCAATCAATTCACTCCCAGTATTTCTGAACAGAGTTTGTTGTCCAATTTTTATACCTTATGAAGAAGACGCCAGAGGGGAGTGTGTTAGAATGACATGACCCCGTGTAGAACGAGCCAACAGTGTGAATTTCAAACGCAATGCTTCTGGTAATGTGGAGGTAGGGATAGAGAGATGTTCCTATGTGTGTGTGTGTGTGTGTGTGCGTGCGTGTGTGTGCGTGTGTGTGAAACCATTATTGGGAACAGCGTGTGTGCTGGTGCAGACATCCAGAAATATTTAACCCACCTAATGACTACTGACAGAGTGAGGACAAACACGCTAGGGTCGTCACCAAACTACACTGATTTATAAAATAAATAAAAAATGGAACACAGGATAGCTCTGTCCCGGGAGTCCTACATGGAGCACGTTAAGATGATATGGGACGATTTCGGACACATTAGGCCTAATATTAGACTAAATCACACATTTAATCTGGACTACCTAGCCTCTCAGTCTTGGTAAAAAAATAATAATAATAATAATTTAAAAAAAACAAACTGATTTACAGAAGGAAGGTGAGAGCTAATCAGGGTCTACGTGAAGATTAAAATTAAACCTGGTAAGAGGCAGGTTCATTTTGGATCAATGGATGTGGACCTCCAGGTGGACCAGGTTGATCTGGACTAAGACCAGCACCAAGACTAGACAGAAGGAGCTGACTAGTCCATAATGACCTTACTTCTCAGAAAGGCATTTCTAATTTCTGGATTAATTTAAGTATTTTATTTTATTTTTTATTTTTTCCTAGGACATATTGTGTGCTATCACCGGGTGCGTTGCATTACATTTCACTGCATATATGTATGGAAGTATGTATATGTATGTGACAAATAAAAAATCTTGAATCTTGAATCTTGATTTAGATGTGATTGTGATTGTGATTTAGATGAAACCTTGTGTTTTAAAACTAACTTTAATTTAAAGACTAATCAAATGCCTGAACATTCGACTTAATGTGAGACAATGTCACATTTGGGCTTACATCAACCACTAGCAGGCTAGGGAAGCAGGTTAGCAGATAAACCTTAGCGGTTTTCAGCTAAGCCATTGATCAACTCCTCGTCCTAAAAAGCACCGATAGTATTGAACTTGCAGTACGTGGGTGTGGATATTGTTTCAAGCATTCAGAATCAATATTTATTAACGGCGACACGCTCGGGCACACCTTCATGCGCTCGCTGTTGTTGAGCATCACGTTGCGCAGTTCTTTCGACACCATGTACAAGTGTCTCTTCTTGCCCTCGTGCGTCCTGGTCAGAACGTTGAGTTTAGGGAAGTCCGGGGACAAGTCGTAGAAGGTCCTGGGAGCCAAAAAAACACACACCGACTAGTTAGAAAAGTCCAAATGGCAATAATTGTCATTATTTTTCCCCACAAAATTGCACAGGCTTACTGTATGGAGGGAAAGACGGGGTCGTCTTCAGTGAGAAACACAAAGGGGTCTTCTTTGAAACCAAACAACTTCATCTTCTTGGAGGGTGGAGGCCTGGCATACGTGGAGAAATGGAAGGTCAGGACAAAGGCGCGCGCGCACACACACACACACACACACACACACACACACACACACACACACACACACACACACACACACACACACACACACACACACACACACACACACACACACACACACACACACACACACACACACTTTAAACAACCGGGACTCACCCACAAACTCTCTCCTGCTTTGTGGGAGCTTCCTGTGCTTGCTCTACCTTGCCTCCCTCCTCTGCTCCCCGCGCCGCCTCACTCTCTGGGACCAGTGTGCTGTCGGGCGGGAGACCGTCGTCTGTGGGAGTGAAGCTCGCAGGAGAGTCCCCCGCCTGGGCCACCGAGCCGCTGGAGACCTCCTTCCTCAGCTGGAGACAGCATGGAGGGAGGTGGATGGAACAGAGAGAGGGGTGTGGTCTCAGCTGTGGTTACCGAGCTGAACAGGTAGGCGCCGTCTGCGTTCTCGAGGGAGAACGTGTCTCTCCTACTTTAGCTTGAGGCAAGGAACACCAACAACCTAATCTACAGTCTGTTTATTAGTGTGGGTGGGTGTGTGTGTGTGTGTGTGTGTGTGTGTACCTTAGGGTATCTTTTGTTCCAAGGCATGGGGGCTTTCTTCACCAGAACGGCTAAAAAGAAACCTCCTGTGTTCTGGTGATGTGGCAGAATCCTCATACTGATGTTCAAAACAAAAAGATAAATAGAAATAAAGATCCACATGAACAATCGAATCACACACAGTCAACATACAATACACAAACAAAGACAAACACAATCAAAAATGTCTTGGGATTATATGGCACCACCTACTGTTACTGTTCAGTCTTAAATCGGCTCGATTTGGAAAAAGAAAAACTGATGTAACAGCGCCCTTTGCTGGCATACCCTGATAGTGACTGCAATCAAATTTGAACACTCACACCAGAAGAGTTTTTCTTGTACATGGTTGCTCACTGGCCAAAGAGCTGTCGCTGTACACTCGCACCAGAAGCGATGGCTTTCGCTTGTGGCCATCCCCCCTCGACTCATTGTGTAGTTGTCATGGCAGCGTATACAGATTCATGTACACATAGCTGCATTGATGGCAAAACGTCAATATTATTTTCAAATGACATCTCTGCGTTGTTATCAAGTATGGGGGTTAAATGATTAATACAGTGTTTATTAGCGGGCGGAGCAGCAGAAATGCTTTATCACTGCCCCACGTGAGAGCAAAATTTGTATTAAGTTGAACTCTGCACAACTTTCTACCATCGCAAGTCATCGAGATCGCGTCACGTTGTTCTCCGTTGCCACCTCCTATTGGAATTAAATGATTTCCAGTCACTTTGTCGCTGCATAATGGCCTTGCCGATCTGAAACAGCCATATCAGATAACTAAAAGACCAGTTCTGCGGGGCTAGGATATCGCCTTGACAAGGTTTAACGCTATTCAGGGAATAGCAGAAATAATTGCTAACAAAGAGCAGAACAAGGTTTCTTCGATTCATTTCTTGCACTGCACTATACTTTTTATGCATTCTATGTGTTCTATTTTTTAACTTTATGCATTCAATGTCCATTTATAATGTGTTTCATTGTACCTCGTCTTGATGCTTTTTATGTTTTATGTGAAGCACTTCCAATTGCCTTGTTGTTGAATGTGCTATACAAATAAACTTGCCTTGCCTAGTGTGAGCCTATGTTTATGTTCCGGTCACACCGCCGGTGAGAGGGCTGCAGCGTGAAGCCAAGCGGCTTTCATCTTGTTGCCAGGTCTCTGTGCCCCTGGCTTTTGTGGGTGTGGCGGCTGAAAATCATCTGGCTGTTGTGGGCTTGCCAAACATTTCAAACCCTTTCCATATTTAATACACATTACATAGATAGATGGTGCCATGCGTACTTCAAAAATAAAGATTATTATTTTTAAACGGTGTAGCTGTTAACTTCGGAAAATAAATAAACTCTTGAAAACTTATGTAACTAATCTTGCCATCGCCGAGTTCCGTCTAAAAAGCATTGCAGCCTTTCGCTTTGCAGCGCATGTGTGCCGGCAGTAGGACTGTACCTTTAGTCTTTTTTTGGCCAATATATTTTCTTTTGAGACGACAAAAAAAAAAGCTAATTAAATTACATTAGATTGCTCTTCATCTTGTTTATGTAAAATATTTTTTAATATTATTGTCTGATGCATATCCAACTGCAGCAAAAACCGCCATCTTGCGCATTTCTAAAATCGCCAAATAAGTTGAAAAAGACCTTTCTTGAAGGAAAATGAGAATTTTCCAGATTTGTGTTCCTATGTGTATTTTTTTTTTTTTTTTTTTTAATCTCTCAACGTATTTACAAAACCGAGTTTAGCAGAAAGTAGAAATAGTAGAAAAATGTTGAACTGTGGAGATAAATATTCCTGTTAGATTACATGGGGAAACGCAGTTCACTTACCGAGACACTGAACAGCGCTGAACAACGCCAATCGATCGTTTCCTTTAAAGTGAGCGTCCAGGTGACGATCATTCAGTCAATGTGAAATCGTTTTGATAGAATTCAGCCTTTAATCGTACTACTTTTACACACACGGAGCCATTGTTGTGAAACTGTTTAGAAGAAGAACCCTTAGTGTCGGACACCTACAGTGCGTCACTTCCGTAAACAGACGGTTAAAGCGCAGCACTGGGGTGTTTCAGTCTCACTTGTCAGTGAAAACTTTCTTCTCTGTATCGTTATGTATTACGCAAAGCGGGTGGCGGAAGCTCTGAATCATATTTCGGATCTTAATCTGACCAGTGCGATAGATCCAAGTCAGTGTTAGTAGCGCATACTGGATTTCATTTTCCGCAATGATAGTCAGCTCTCCGAAGGCGACGCGGAGAACGACAGCGACGCGGAATCTGATATTACTCCGGACTTGGAGAACATTTCCAACAGCGGATTTCAACCTTAATGTGACGATGAAACTGAATATTTTCAAGAACAACCGGAGGAGACGGACGATACGTCGTTTGTTGTTAGAATGGAAGTTGATGACGTGATGAAGTCCGTTGAGGTTGGTGATTTTCAGATTTTCTGAGACTCATAATATTGATAGATTCTACATTTTGTTGTGTTGTCCGTACTTTTAAATTCCAAAATAATTCCACTTTTATAAAACATGTATATTCTTACCTTTAAATAAAAGCTTTTTTTTTTTTTTTTTTTTTTTATAAATTAGTTGGGTGTTGTTGACACTGTTTGTGATTGGCTAATTCATCGTTATGTTAATTAGCCATGAGGCTTTGTTTGCCCGCCAACTTCATTTGCATTCTGGGAGCTGGCTGAATGAAGCCAGGTCTCTGGGAAACTTTGAGAGTGATTATCTCAGAATCAGTTTGCCACACCCTTGTCATTAACATGTCATAGCTGTAAAAATATTTGCTTGATTTGCACAAGTGACACCTTGTTTGGAAGCGCCGATTCTCCACTTTCAAATGATTCGAAAAAAAATAAAAATAATTTGAAAGCCGCCAAATGATCTTAAAGTCTGCGGTGAGTTGAGAGTCTGCATTCTTGGCGTTGGCTTTAAAATATCTCTTAGCTAATGGTTGTAAACAACAAATGGTGTTAGTTTTTGGCTGGAATTTTATGATTGTTGATCACGTTTGCTAGTCAGTCAATCCTGAGTGCCAGTGTAAAGACTACACAGAGCATTTTGAGCCAACCTTGGGAAAATAATTTGACAAAGCAGTGTGACAGGGAGTCTTTGTGCTGCAGCTAAATGACTTCATCCGTAATTCACACCGTAGCCGTCTTTTAACAAGGATAATCACATCATACACTACTCACAAAAAGTTAGGGATATTTGGCTTTTGGGTGAAATTCATGGAAAATGTAAAAAGTTCACACTAGTGATATTATATCATGAAAGTAGAGCAATTAAGTAGAAACATGCAATGGTGATTTCCTCACCTCAAACAATTGATTGAAACAAAAGCCAACAACAGTGGTGGGTTTACCACAACAAATAATGTCAATGTCTCAATAACTTGTCATGTGGCCTTGAGCATCAACTACAGCTTGACAACGACGTCTCATGCTGTTCACAAGTTAACTTATTGTCTGCTGAGGCCTGGCACCCCACTCTTCTTGAAGGGCGGCCCTCAGGTCATTGAGGTTCTGGGGTACGGAGTTACGAGCCTCTACACAGCGACTCAGCTGATCCCATAGGTTTTCTATGGGATTCAGGTCTGGAGAAAGTGCAGGCCACTCCATTTGAGGTGCCCCAGTCTCCAGCAGCCGTTCCCTAATGATGCGACCTCGATGAGCTGGAGCATTGTCGTCCAAGGAGATGAAATGAGGCCTGTGTTGTTCATGCAGGGGCACAATGACTGGATTAATGATGTTATTCAGGTAGTATGGGCTTGTCACTGTACCATTCACAAAGTGTAGGGCAGTTCTGTATTGACTAGACACACCTGCCCACACTGTAACACCACCACCACCAAAGGCTCATCTGGTGACAACAGTGGCTGATGCATAGCGCTCTCCTTGACGTCTCCAACATCGTTAGCGGCCATCATTTCTGCTCAACGTGAACCGACTTTCATCAGAGAACAGCACTGAGGCCACTGGTCCCTCGTCCAGCGGAAATGTCGAAAAGGTCGGAAAGGTCGTCTACCACGCAGACCACACTGATGTAAACGGTTTGGAAAAGTCTGACGTGACACTTGGGTGCCTCTCACCTCCCTTAAATGTGCCTGGAGTTGAGTGGCATCATCATCCGGTTCCACAGGGCACTGTTCACAATGAAGCGCTCATCAGTGTGGGATGTGGCCAAAGGACGTCCACTTCAATGCCTTTCTGTGACTCCTCCAGTCTCTGTATCTCTGTTGCAAGCTGCTGATGACACTCTGTGACACTCTAAGCTCAGTGGCCACTTCCCTCTGAGAACATCCTGTTTGAAGCCTCACAATGGCGAGGTACTGTTAATCAATTGTTAGGTGTCGTCTTGGTCTCATGATGTCAAAACGTGAACAGCATGATGAAGAGGACTGTTTAAATACCAATTCTAATTGAACCAGGAAATGTATTGGTCGATTCATGGATCAAACACCTGTTGTGAATTTTGCCGTTCAGCTCCTTGTTAGAGAACAGCAAGTTGTGCAATAAGTACTGAAACATTGAACAGTTGGACATGTGCATTCAAAAGTTTAGAGAAGGTCAAATTAAGATCACCTGTAAAGGTTAAGGTGCATTTTAGGTTCATCCTGAAATTTCACCCAAAGGCCGAATATCCCTAACTTTTTGTGAGTAGTGTACTTTATGTGAGATACTACGGCTAACTATATACAGTATACAAATGAATATCATTAAGATATAACCCTTGAAATGCATCATCTTGTAAAGTTACGTACATATTCATCAACTAGAGATGCACCGACTGTAATTTTCTTGGCCGATTCCTATTTCTGTTTCTTTTTTTAAGGCTGACCTGCAGATTCTGATTTCCCATCTGCTGTGGGTCGATGAAAAATACATCATGTGATCTGATCACAATCATGTGATTGGACAGCTGCACATATGGACTACACTGCAACTTTTAGTTACCACAATAGTAAGATTGCTGATTTTGACACTGTTTATTATTGTTCATTATTCACTATGGAACAATAATAGAACATGAAACTGTCACTGAGTTTCAATAAATAAAAAAAAAAAAAAAAAAAAAAAAAAAAAAAAAAAGAATATGGGACCGTCATCAAGCTTGAGCATAATTTCAACCTCTAACTCTCAGAGTTTAAGTCGGACACAACATATAACTAACATGGAAATGTCCAGTTCAAACTTCAAATCCAAGTCTTTCATTTTAAGTGCGAATATACATTTATATAATATTTATATGGTACTTTGCAAATAAATTGCAATCATTACAAAAAAGTAAATATAATAAATGGCTGACTCTTCTTGCTCTCGTTCACTGGAAGTCCTCCTTCCTTTTGTGCGTTAAACCAAGTGAATCAAATCGAACAACACGTTTTACTTAGTGACTGGTCAAGAACCAAGTCTAAAAGAAAGAGTCAAACTTTTCATCATGATCAGAGCTCTGCTGTGACAACGATATAAACACAGTCTGCACACTGTTAGAATATTGTCAGTCGATAAATAAATAATTTATCTAATCTTCTTTGTTTCCTTTGAAGTACCTCCAAACAGCTGACATTTTCTTTCTTTCGCTCTCTTTTTTGAGTGTCAACTACGCAACTAAGTTACATTACGTGGGATCAGGTTTGAGCATCTGAGCATCTTTACGAGTACAGTACATGAGCACAGTATTTGGCTGTAACTTTGATTGACACAGAATCTAAAAATATATCTGACACTGATCGGCCGGTGAAAACCGACCAACTCTGGTCACTGGTTGATTGATCGGTGCATTTCACGTTTTATATGTTAACATTACGATCTAATTTTTGTGCTTTATTATAACTTTATATCTCCCACTTCCCATTTTACCTCACAATACAGCGTTAGACTGCGCTCAGTGCTGCGCCTCAGTGGATGTTGAGTGAGAGGGAGGGAGGGGTCACAGAACCACAGGTCGTAACATCTGGTCCAATCCGAGGGAAGTAGTTTAAATACCCAATAAATGTACGCTATCGTTTTGTATTGGTTGATTGATTGATTTCCGTCATTAAATTACTAATATATATAATTTATTTTTCATAGTTTCAGCTGCCTTTTCGTACCTGCGTATTTTGACTAAGAATTGCGTAGTTGGTACAAAAGACGCGTGCAGGTTGGCAGGTCAGACACAGGCATTGCAGCATTGAAACAATGGAATCGTATTCTATTGGGACTCATGATTACGTTCATAAGTCTGTGCCAATTCACATCCAAGCAGATAATGTGCACGTCTGTGTGTGGGCAAGTGCGGTAACAGAACTGAATTAGTTGCAAACGCTAGTTGGCCAATTTTCTGGGATTCATTCCAACAGCCCAGGCTCCAAGTCTATTGGCTGTACATAAACACACGTGTGTGTGTGTGTGTGTGTGTGTGTGTGTGTGTGTGTGTGTGTGTGTGTGTGTGTGTGTGTGTGTGTGTGTGTGTGTGTGTGTGTGTGTGTGTGTGTGTGTAAAACAGGGACGTACCATCTCTCCAGGTGCATGCTGGTGAGCTTCTCAGAGTCTTTTGGGGGGAACATGGTGGGGCGGATCTGCGTGTGGCGGCTGGCTGGCACCTCTGAGAAGTCTGCGTACCACTGGCCATCTTTAGTCATCAGCTACGGAGGCAAGGTGACGGTGAATGCTGAAAAGCCTCAAAAGACTACGTCCACTCCTGTGTAGACTGTTTGCGTCTACATTTTCTTCGATTTCAATTTAGTTTTTTGTTTCCTAAAGTTGTATGTTATCTGTAATTTGTAATGTGTGAAAGAGCTCCTCTGTACCTTCCAGCTGGTGACCCCGGGCATGGACTTCAGCCCCGGCAGATCAGCCGAGCTGTCCACCAGCTCCAAAGCTCCTGGCGGCAGAGGGAGAGGTGTTAAATGACTTTGTCAGGGCAGAGGATTCAGTTATATTCACAGCATCAAACATGGGAGAATACAAAAAGGCCGATCATTTGTCACGTGTGTTACCTTCGCTCTTCTCCAGCAGGGCTGCGATCACGGCTTCGTCTTCTATGGGGTTGAGTGAACATGTGGAGTAAACCATCCGTCCTCCCACTGCAAGCTGCTCCACGCCGCGCACCGCTATACGGATCTGGAGCCTGGGAACACACGCGAACACGCACGCACGCACGCGAACACGCACGCACGCACGCACGCACGCACGCACACACGCACACACACACACACACACACACACACACACACACACACACACACACACACACACCATGTTCCCCTGATCCCTCCCAATTCAGTGGAAGTACACATTTCCGTCACGCACGGGTACCCACCCGTGGAGATGCAGGCTGTTGCTGGTTGTCCACTTCTTCCACACGTCTATGTTTTTTCTCATGGTGCCGTCTCCACTGTGAGAACACAGAAGCAGCCAATGACAGATCTCGCCTGGCACTAAAGCTAAAATACTGTCCCCCATCTTTCCTACTCTTCTGTTGTCTTTGGCAGGGGCGGCTGACTTCAGTGCCAGAGCCTGTTGAGTCAGTCAGCATTTGCAAACTAAAGCAATTCAATAGCAGCCATAAAATGACTCTAGATCTAAGGAACTGTAAATAAACATGGGTAGCTCTGGGTGTGTGTGCGTGCGTGCGTGCGTGAGACAGAAAGTAACCTGAGATCTTTTCAAACATAAAAGGACCTGCCAAAAATACGGACCAGTCAGCCCACAGACAGAATCAACCATCTCATCTCCATCTGTCTGCCTTATGAATTGTTTCAAACTAGGGTTGGGTGATATGTAGATGTGCAACGGATCACAAAACTCACAGTTTGGAATCGTATGGCGGTTTTGAGTTACAGATCGGATCATTTTGTGGATCAGCAAAAATTGAAAAATTAAAAAAAAATAAAAAATAAAAATAAAAATAACAAAGGGAGACAATTATAACTTTGCTTTCCATGTATTCTGTAAAACACTTAAAGAAAGTAACTTTTGCCCACGGCCTTAAATGAAAACAATATTGAAGATGTTCAAAGATAAAATTAAATCTTAATACATAAAATATTCAATACTCAACTGTTAAATTAAAGTGCAATATGAGGCACGCATGATACCTTCGTCCTTTAAACATGGTAGTGATTAAAAAAATATGTGAAGGCCCTCCCCAAGTAGCTGAATTTAATTCCAGTATCATGTTCAATTTTCATTTCATGAAAATCGGTGCAGAATTAAGTTACAGCTGATTTTGTAGGAGGAGGAGCCTGCATCTCTCAATACACATCGTATGTTCATATGTTGTTCACTAGAAAATCTTGAATGCTCCAATATGGCCGACGAGCAGACTCATCGCGGCAACATGCAGCAGCTCATTCTCGACATGTCGTAAAGTAGCAGCAACATAGCGCGACATACCGTGAACCCATCATTGCGCTTAAGAGTAAAACACAGCATGCATCTGTCCTGTCTATAATCTCATCTTGTCTATGAACTCATCTTTTCGAGTTCATATCAGTTATCGGCGAAGTCTAATTATTTTATAATTTGGTCTCATTGGCTACATCTGCTGAACGTCAATGACAAATACACAGTGTGATGTGATCACATTCACCTGATTAGACAGCTGCACATACAGACGGCTGCAATTTTTAGTTAACACAAAAGTAAGATTGCTGATTTTGACACTTCATTCATTATTCACTATGGAACAATAACAGAACATGAAACTGTCATTGAGTTCCAGTAAAATAGAATATGGGACTGTCACCAAGTTTCCGTATAATTCGACCTCTAACTCTCACTGAGTTTTAGTAGAACCAAAACATATAACTAACATGGAAATGTCCATTTCAAACTTCAAATAAATATCTTTCTTTTAAGTGCAAATATACCTTTCTATTATATTTATACTTTTTTTCAATAAATGGCCAACTCTTTTCACTTTCATTCACTGCAAGTCCTCCTTCGCTCACTATGCGTTAAACCAACTGAATCAAATTGAGTGACTCGACTACAACGGTCTCAAAAAAGTTTCAAACCTTTCAACATGAGCGGAGCTCTGCTGTTACAGCGATAGATACACAGTTTGCACAGTTTTGGAATATTGTCAGGCGATAGATAATTTATCCAGTCTTTGTTTACATTGAACTACCTCCCAACAGCCGACATGTTCTTTGTTTCGCTCTGTTTTTGAGCGTCAACTACGTTACATTACGTTGGAATCAGATTTGAGTATCGGAGCATTTTTACTAGTACATGAGTAGTGTATTGGGATGTTATTTTGACCGGCACAGAATCAGAAAATATATCTGATCGGCCGGTCACCGGTTATGGCCGATCGATCAGTGCATGTCACGTTTTATATGCTAACATTACAGTTACATTTTTTTGTGCTGGAGTATTACTCTCCCACTTCCCATTTTACCTCAGCAATGCAGTGTTAAGCCTCGGTGGATAATTAATTACTGCTGCGCCCAGTGCGCTGCGAATCAGCGGATGTTGAGTGAGTGAGAGGAGAAGTAGGGTTACAAAACCACAAGGTCGTAGTATCTGGTCCAAGCCGATGGGGTGTAGTTAAAATATTGAATAAATGTGTGCTCTTGTTTTGTATTTGATTGATTGATTTTTCTGCGTAGTTTCAGCTGGCATTTTGTACCTGCTTATTCTGACCAAGAATCGTGCATTTGGTAGACAAAATGCATGCAGGTTGGCAGGTCTGGATACGCCCGCCTCGGAATTCTTAGAAAGCTAAATTCCAACATTCAAAAGAATAAAATAATAATAAAAATTATAAAATAATTTTTACTGTTGACACAGAGAACAGACCCATTTTAACATACAGAGAAGCGATGCATATAATTTTCAGTGGCGACACACTAAGTTTTTTAGACAGGTTCATTATTTGGTGAGTTGAACTTAAGGAGACAGACCATTAAATTAGCAAATTAAAAGGAGAGATATCGCACAACACCCCCTCCAAAAAAACGGCCAAAATAAATGAATAGATATATATACACACAAAGTAAAACAACAATAGCCGATTGACTCAGCCCATCACCGATTGCCGATATATTCCTCCAACCGCCCAAGCATATTTCACACCGCAAAAAATCTCTCCCCTATGTACACACACAAACTTTTTAAAATTGACCTTACTAAAGTCCATCCAAAACCGACTCTGCTGGACTAAGCCTTCCTTCATCCTGCGCCCAATGACCGCCCACTGACCGCCCACTGACCTGCAGGGCACGTCGCAGAGAATACGGTCGTAGAACAGGACGTCCCTCTTGCCGCCCGACTCCACCTGCAGTGTGGGGATGCAGGAGGCGTCGTGGTTGACCACCATGATGCAGGGGCTGTTGAGACGTTTGGCCTGGTGCACCAGCAGGTAGCAGCGCTTGTTGTCCACGTCGTTGGCAATCACAAATCCCTCTGGAGGTTATTGTTTGGCCGTGGGGGGTGAAAAAGTGAGAGCGGTTCAGACGTATACCCACAGCTGCTGCCACTCATTCCAACAGCGCAAACGTCAGCACCCAAATGTTTTATGGCCCCAGGTGCATTTACATGTACAAGGAATATGTCATGGTGATTATTTACTAATATTTAGAGGTGATTAACATTTTAAAAAAGCTTGACAGTCTGCGTAAACATGTAAATATTATAAAATAAAATGGAAAGTAAAAATAAAATATACACAACAAAATACATACAGAAAAATATTTAGAGCGTGGTAGGTGACTGTGTCTGACCTGGGAATGGTACCTCCATGTCAGAGTGGAGCATTTCGATCAGCTGGGCTGTCTTGGAGCCTGGGGCGGCACACATGTCCAGGATCTACACACAGACACACGCACGTCAGCGTCATACAGCGACAGACCGGGGCAGCCGGGAGGCATTATATCAGGAATAATAACGCAGCACCTTTCGACTATAAATAATATTTTTCCCCCCATACCTTGTGGTGTGGCTGGATCTTCAAAAGGAGAGGGGGGATCATGCTGACCGCTTCCTGTCGACTGATGTTACCCTGTGAGAGCAGAAGCAGACATGAAACACTCTCTTTCAGGCCTGCTTCGGTTATTGGGATAAATTGAATAAATTGTTGATAATTTTATTTATTCAGTTTATTACAGTTTATTCCACCAGGACATTTACTTTGAATTTGTTCTGGTGAGATTTGGTGTGCTACACTGCAGACCATGAGCATTAATATAAATACATAATAATAAAAAGCAGTCCATAAAAAGGAGAATAAAAATAATAACATAAATAAAAAAGGGGAAGAAAAATAATTAACATTTACTTGCGCACACTACGAGGATGTATGTGGACGTATCCGTGAAACATTTTTATAAAAAAAATACATTTCTGCTGAAACACTGCATTTTTTTATGTTAATTTTCAGATTCAAACATTTTTTTTTACAATTAGAGTATCTAACCATGGTTTGACGCCCCTTGTGTGTGTGTGTGAGTTACAGCGAGATGGAGAGCTGAGGTTTTCGTCACGGTTGTTAATGACAGTAATGTACCGACCACATACCTTATGTTTACATTTGTTTATTTTTTATTTGGTGTCTGTTTAAAAAAACAACACTATTGACCTTAATGATCTTTTCTGTTAAAAAACTACTTCATCTTTTCCTTTAAAATAAAACAGCACATTGTTATTTCTGTAAACTGTCTATTTATTACCAAAGCATTTATCAATAATACAGTTAGGATGGAAAATATATGAATGTGTTGCGTTGCATGTCGATAATTTCAGTGGTGCTCCTAAAATTTTAAGTCGGAAGCCCCAGTGTTACTAGTGGAAGAAGTTTGTCTGGAACACAGGACACAGTGCCTGTGGTCTCCTGCGGTCGTGTGGACAGGTAGGGGACTCACCGACTCTGTCTCGCTGACCAGGAACTGGTGGAACTTCTCCAGCAGCGGCGACTTCCTGATGATTTTCCTGCTCATGTTGGTTTGCCATGCCAGCTCCTCGGGGTACCTGGTCACACAAGCGGCGTTGACAAAGCAGACCACATCATACGCGGCGTGGCTAGTTTGAGTTGTTTCTTTAATCTGTGCACAGAGAATACATCTGGTCATGTTGGTCCTGGGTAAACCGTGTGAGACATTACCAGCTGAGAGGCTGTGGAGCCTCGATCTTCGTGCCATCGATTTCAACCTCCTGAATGTCCTTGAAGTATTTTTCCTTGAGACAGTGGAGGATCTCTTGGGCATGGCTAGCAAAGAGAGAAAATGGTTACTTGACCACATACAAAAGACAAAAGGAGATAATAGTCTGCAAAAGGGCAGTATGATGTCATCCCCAAACTTCTCACCTCTTGTATCCAGTGATGCGAATGGTTGCTGGCAGCGGTTCCCTCATAGCTGCCATGAATTCTTCAAACTCCCCCTCGGGCACTAGACCCAGCTCCTTATAGTATTCCTCAAACAGCTTGTTCTCTTTGACTATATCAGCATAGCCGGCTCCCCAGCTCTGAAGAAGAAAAAAAAAATGTAACCGTAAAATGAGAGTGGACGACAGCAAATAAATACATCAAATGAGGTCCATTCAAGTGACCTTTATGTGCAAAGCAGACAGCTCAAATTATATTGCCATCAATGACATAAAATTAACTTCCTCAATATGCAGCTGGTAGCCCTAAAACCATAAAATGTCAAACTTTTAAACTTAACAAAGGCCCCGCATTGTTATATACACCAATCAGTTACAACATTAAAACCGGAGAAGTGAATAACATCTCATCTCATTCCAATGGCACCTGTCAAGCAGTGGGGTATATTAGGCAGCAAGTGAACATGAAGTGGTCTTGTGGGGTGTTACTGGTATACAGTGGTTAGTACCAACCAAATGGTGTCCAAGGAAGGACAACCGTTGAACCGGCAACAGGGTCATGGGCGCCCAAGGGCTCATTGATGCATATGGGGAGCAAAGTCTAGCCTGTCTGGTTTGATCCCACAGAAGAGCTACTGTAGCACAAATTGCTGAAAAAGTTAATGCTGCTATGATAGAAAGGTGTCACAACACACAGTGCATCACAGCTTGCTGTGTATGGGGCTGTGTAGCCACAGATCAGTCAGTGCCCATGCTGACCCCTGTCCACCACCGAAAGAACCTACAATGGGCACGTGAGCATCAGAACTGGACCATGGAGCAATGGAAGAAGGTGGCCTGGTCTGATGAATCACGTTTTCTTCTACATCATGTGGATGGCCAAGGTTAGGGTCCGAGCCGATCGAGCATCTGTGGGATGTTCTGGAATAACAGTACAGTACTGATCCATGGAGGCCCCATCTCGCCACTTCTGGCTGATCCGTGTATACTATAGGCTCAATGTTTGTATTGCAATTTAAATAACCAAGGTCACTATTTCACTATGAGCTACTTCTTCAATATATAGCCTGTATATGTACAACCAAAATCTAGACAATTGCATGCACACAGAGACAGACAGACATTGGGGGCACGGGCGTGTGGGCGGTGGGGTTTGCATGCGCATAGAACATAATGTAATGTGGCAAATGTGGTCTCCCCGTTCCAAAAGTGATTTATACAAAAACATCTAGTTTTTACTAAATTAAGTACCATAGCAACGGAAAGCAACAGGAAGACATGCACCCCGAAAGCGGGAATGTACAGGATTTTTTGGAACAGTATCGACTTGGACAGTCCCTTAACTTAGTTGTGTTTAAAAATGTGGTTTCATACAAGTAGGAATATAAATAGAACTAAAATAAAAAGACAGACATGGGAGTTGTCTGGAGGAGAAACAAAAAAAACAAAACTGCTCTATTTCTCTGAGTTAGGTTTACGTTTTTCATTTTCCATGAAAGTGAGAAACTCAGGAAATAAAATAAATCTCAATCTTTCTCGATGAGATGATATTATTCTTATCAGGTGCGCTTTTGTTTTTTGTTCATCTTTTTCTTAATTAATGGGTATCAAGGTAGCGGACTAGCGGGTAGCGGATATATTGATGAGGAATTCCTCATGAACCTCGAACCTCGGTGCACCTGCGATGTGCGCACAGCGGAGTGCAGATCACGGGCGTCTCCTCCCAGTGATCTGCACTCCGCTGTGCTGCTCCCTTGCCCAGGGCGGCAAAACGCTTAGAACCGGAGCTGGGGGTCCATGCGCCTTTTTCTTTTTTTTTGATGAAAAAAAAACACCTGATCGCCAGTGGTGACTGGACAGCTCTGAGTGGACAGGGGGAGAGCCTCAATCCCCTCTCTCCCTCACTACCTCTCTCCGCTACAGTTTCAGAACATGGTAAACTGCACTTACACCGTTTCAAGTCTCCGATTTTTTTCTGGCAGATATATATATATTTTTAAAAAAAAAGTGTCAATGTCAATGACTGTGGATGGAGTTGATCGCCAATAAACGATTTAATCGTTAATCGGCTCAAGCCTTGTGTGTGTGTGTGTACATATATATATATACACACACACAGACACACACACATATATAAACACAGGTTTATACACATAAACATGTATATATACACACAAACACACGCACACGTATATACAATCTTATGTGACAAATAATCTCTTAAACGCACACGTATACACACACACACAAAACCATATATATATATATACACACACACATACATACATACATACACGTGTGTATGTATGTATACATATATACACACACACACACACACACACACACACACACAAATATATATATATATATATATATATATATATTCCCACTTTTTTGTACAGTCCTTGGAGTTTATCCCTAACCACTTCCATTCTCTGCACTGCACGTGTATGACTGCGTGTGATTAATACATCTTGGTTCTGCTTGTCGCTGCCGTTGCCAGCAGCTAACCTTTAGCAAGAGTTGGAGGAGTACAGTTCCAAACTTACGGCGTTGTCCCTGTTGTCCCGGCCGGCGGGCTGGCTCCTCTGCCTCTGCCTGCTTCTTTTCCCCATGTTTGAACAGCAGACAACTCTGGGGAAAAGCCTGCGAAGCGTGGTGCAGCTAAACGGTGGCGACACAGACGTGAAGCTGCTAGCGACCAGGCGACTGCGTGGCTACCGCACGGACCCCTGCGCCGCGCGTGCTACCGAACGTTCTGAGTTACTGTGCGCAAGCGCATCCTGTTGCGCACCGACGTGCGCCAGGAGGACCTTCGTAGCGGCCCCGAAATATGCCTGCCTGAATTACAAGTTGTGTACTGTACATTTTTTAGTTTCAGTTCATATAGAAATGGATTTTTCTTTTTTTTTTTTGTACCCTACTCAACCTCACAACGAATGGGTGTCGTACATCAGAGGTAGGTGTAATTTAATTTAAATTCAACATTTGAACCGTCCGTTATGCGCGAAGTGGGTATGTCAAGAGTCAAGAGGCATATACGCGGAGATTACGCACAATAAGCTCTAGAAAAAAAAATACTATAAAAAACACTTAAATGTGCGTAATCGACGCGAGGCGCTCGCACAGGCGACCGCAAGGGGCGGAGCTACAATCGCGGTTCTGGGCTCTATATTATATTAATTAGCGCGCTTTCCTAGTTTGACCCTTTCAACCATCCGTAGTTCCAAGCCCAAACGCTTTGTTTTGTGTTTTATCGTCACTTCTACATTTCAATGAGTCATATCGATTAAATACATGTGAGGTTAGACTTTCATTTTTGTTGATTCTTTGTTTTTACCCAACTCAAATAATGGAACTATGGAATTGTGTAAATAAATAAATAAGAGGCAAACGTTGTATTTTAGTCTATTTCTAACTCCATTGTTATATTTAATCATCTCAAATGTATAATGAAGAACGACTGTGTCCTGATTGGTTAATTATTAACACAGCGTAATCCTTCCGGGCCGCCGATTGGTCGACGCGAACTGCCCAGAAAATGTTGTTATGCCGCATTTATTGACTGGTAAACTCGGAAACATCTAACGTCTACTTGGAAAAGCGCAAAAAGAACGGCCATTTCAAGTCGTACTTTTGAGGCAGATCGCTCCGGCCCGAGTCTTCCTTCGACTCTCTAATTGTTATGTTATCAGCAGGCTTCCCAAGCAGGCTGACCAAACAGTAGAAATATAATAATAATAATAATAATAATAATTATAATTATAATAATAATAATAATTATAATTTTAATTATAATAATATTCAATTAAATTGTCAAATGTATACAAATAGCCAATAAATAAACAAAACGAGAAAACAAATAAACAGGTATATAAAAATGGTATATTTTATATGGAAATGTAATTCAATTCATGGTGTGGATCGAGCCAGGTATGGCCAACCAACTCGAAATGAACAATTTCCGAGTTCCGTGAAACGCAGCAACACACACCGGCTGTGTATGCGTCTGTTACGTGTCTCGTAGTGGTGGCCATACATTTGTTTCCAGTCAAGAACAGTATTTATCTAACATTATAATCAAAACGTTTCCAAAGCGTGCATAGGGGTTTTTTTGTGGACCGACCCATGATGGATCCAGTTATCGCATTGATTTTCGCCTCGGAAGAAGAGGAGTTGTTTACCTTGGACTGTATGGCTTACTTTATGGTATTCATGGCCGCCTGCACTTTTTTTGCAATGCTCTTCACCGAGGCGCCTTACGGTCGATACGCCTCCAGCAAATTCGGCTTTCCCGTCAACGTGAAGCTTGCCTGGTTTGTTCAGGAGTTGCCTGCATTCATGGTCCCTCTCTGTCTGGTGGTGTGGACATCCTCTGCGAAAACCTCACTTCTTCCCAATCAGTTATTAATAGCAATGTATTTTTGTCACTATGTTCAGAGGTAGGTTAAAAATGCATGCAGTTATTACTATTATTTACTATGATGAACCCCTATTGTTTTTGCTCAGATTTTATATTATTAATCTTCTTTGTGTTTTTCGGGCGTAAAGTACAGGTACCCCTCACTTAACGATCGAGTTACGTTCCTAGGACCAGGTCGTTAGGTAAATTGGTCGATAAGCGAGGACCCGTCTTATTTCACGGTAAGGGGGCGTGGCGATTGCGAAGGCGAGTGTAGTGAATACTGACAGACTGCGGGAACAGTCCAATACAGACTGGTCGGAGAGCTGGTCGTAAGTCTGAACGGTCGTGTAAACAGGTAGGTCGTTAAGTGAGGAGTACCTGTACCTGAACCACTGCAACCTCAGTACGCAGAGACATGAGGTCTCGTTAGAACCGGGACGTTTGAGACATCTTGTTTTTCGAGTTTGGTCAATATCCATGTACATTTGGAGCAGAAATTAGTAAAAAAAAAAACTGTTGTTATTTTACAGAAAGAAGTAGTAGTAGAACGTAGAACGTTGCCGTGACTGGATTAGTTTGAGGATTGGAGCGTGTACCGTCATCATCCAAAGTTCAAGCTTTGTCTCTCTGAAGTCATTCTCATTCAGCGACCTGCCCGATGGACTGCATAGCGCTTGCTACGCGTCGAACAGTGATACGCAACCCATGGCTTGCAACGACTCTTTTATGATTAGTTGCGGTTCTTTAAGGTGTTCAAAAATTAATAATTAAAATTTCAAAGAAACGAAAGAAAATTTTCTAAACGAGTATTTCCATAAATTTGAGATATTTTCTGCAGTATTCAAAACTGAATTTGGCGTGAGACACATCAAGCGATGGCAGCTTCAAGAGGGAGCGGCACTTGCCGTCTCTCGTAAAACATGTGAAAGCAGCACAACCTGTTCTAGCTCTCTGTCTGGAGTGTGCAAGAAAATCTGTGACAATGGGGAAAACAATCTCAGCAAGAAGCTGGTAATAAAAACATGGTTTTAATAATATGATAATGGTAATAATAATTAGTTGCAATAATTGCATACGTAATGCTTTTCATTTCTTAAGATACTTCAAGTAGCCTTATTTTAAAATGTTTGATGCTTTAATGGAGGAAAGGGACGTTTCAGAAATTGGGCTGTTGCGAAAATATATTTTGTGAATGTGGCTCCTGAGCTGGGAAAGGTTGAGCGTAGACATACATCCCGAGACAATGCTGCGTTTAAAGGAAACTCGGAAAATTAACTCTTGCTGCGTCTCACAAAACCCCCGAAAACTATAATTGGTCATAGAAGGCGTTTTCACACCACAGGAAGCTCCAAGAACCTTTGAAGGAACCGTCACTTTCTTTTGTGTCCGCACTGCATGATCCAGGAACAATTTTAATTGTAAAAACACAGTTCTTGAGGGACATCAGTAACGTAAGAACATGGTGATTGGTCGAGACGTAAGTCCAGGGCCATCGGTCGAACACATGAGCCAATGAAGCACCGGTAATCAACATACTTAAAAACATGTTTAAAACGTTAACAATAAACATGTCCTTATTTATACACAATTTATTTCGAAAAACATTAAATCAACGTAAAAAAAAAAACTGCATCTCGACCTTAATGTGGACGCAGTGGACTTGGAGCAAACAGTGATCAAAAGAGGTTTTCCTCAGTGTGCCGGAACCTTGGAAACATGTAATATGTACCTTTACGATTAAACTGGACCCTGTGTATTGCTGCCTGCAGCTATAATTATTATTATTATTATTATTATTATTATTATTATTATTATTATTACTGTTTGAATACTATATTATTATAGTATGACTCTTATTATTATTATTATTACTGTTTGAATGCTATATTACTATAGTATGACTATTATTATTATTGTCATTAATAGTGCTGTCTGTTTTAGTGCTACGACCTACAGTCAAAATCAACACCATATCCAATAATCGCAATGGTTTTTGTTATGCAATTATTGGAATGTATTTTAAATATCTTATTTTTTCCTTTTTCGATTATTACAGGTCCCTCGTTTATCCCTTTTTAATCCGGGGAGGTAAACCAACACCCTTTGCTCCGTTCACACTTGCTATTGTTTTCTGCATCTATAATGGATATATGCAGATGAGATACCTGAGCCACTATGCAGACTACCCTGCAGATTGGGTTACACACCCCTGCTTCATATTAGGTAGGTGAAAGGTGATGAAAATGGGTAACTGAAAATGTTCTTTTGGGTATAGCATTATTAGGGGCTCAACCCCTTTTTAGCATCTCGTTGGATCCAGGGCATTTCAGACATATTGTTCTTGTCCAAGTTTGATCCATATGAATCTATATTTGGAGGAGGAATTCGTGAAAAATGTGCAGGCTGTGTCTTTGAGGGGACTTTCGCACGGGAGGATTTGTGTGGTGTACAGTAGACTCCATTGGTGTGTAGTGGTCAGCGTTTCTGTTATCCGGTAATTGCCGGTTTTTGACCGGGAAAATCTGTTTAAGTCCGACATAAATCTCTCCGGTCATAATGTCTGGTGAAAATAATTCCCTCGAAGCACAAATTGAAATAGCGCTGGGTGGATCATTTAGATAAAAACGTCTGCAGATCTCTTCATTTCCGCGCTTGGCAAGTTGCAAGGGGAAGCCAATCAGTTTGGTCGATCTAAATCTGATCTGAAAGCTTCACCTCTGACCAATCACGTTTGTCAATATATAACTAAGCCCCGCCCCCTCCCTCGTGTACAGGTTGGGCTTGTAAACACAGTTGTCCAGCGGTTCCCAACCTTTTCGGAGTTACGGCCCACTTGAAAATGTCAAAAGTGTTCGCGGCCCACATCCGACCAGAAGGAATACGGGAGCCAAACAGTGGGTTCTCAGAGGATGAATATTTTAACAATCATATGCATTCTCATACATACAGTGCAGTAGTGGTAAAACAATAAAAGGGATGGGTTAAAAAATAACCTTATATCTATGGAACTTTCACGTCACGTTAGTAACGCTATCTAGTAAGCGCTGTGTGATTTGCGCAGTGTTTTGAATGTAGCCAAACAACTCACGCTAGCGCTGATAAAACCAACAAAAACAGGAGCACATTAATATTAACTTATCTAATGAGAAGGCTGATGTTGCATGGCAGACACCAAATGCTTGATGTCTGGCTTAAGGGACGACAGTCTCAGGCAAAGATCTGGATCAACATTCAGTTTATTCCTGTGTTTTGTCTTCAATGCCACAAGCACACAAAAAGCCAGTCTCACAGAGATACTTCGTCGGGAAAGGCATCAGAAATCGCACAACTCTGTCTGACAGATCGGGATACTCAGAAGCAACATGAAGCCAAAAGTTTGTCACGTACTTCTGTGAGAAAGCCAGTTTCAATGCACTGTCGCAGGAGAGATCCACAAGATTGTCCTTCTCTTTTGCGCTCAGGCCTGCGAGGGTCTCGTCACTGTGGCTGGCAAAGGGGTTTTCGATACAGCTGCACTGCACATCTGGGATGGGGAAGTATTCGAGCAACTTGGTCCTCAAACCATGCAGGTGCTCTTTGACATGATTGATCACGGTGACGGGAAGCTAAATTTCTTCCTTTGTCAAAAAATCGGACTGATTGTCAAACGAATCGAAGTCTGACTGGTCAACTCGCTTGGGCCACATCCATTTTTCTTATGGTCGCTTGTATTTTATTCTGGACATTGAACATGGTCACTGCTTTTCCTTGGAGACGGAGGTTGAGTCCATTTAAGTGGCTGAAAATTTCGGCCAGGTATCCCAGTTTGGCCAGCCCCTCAAAATCACTGAAGCGATGTGCAAGTTCAAACTTTGTGTGGAGAAAAAACACCTTCACCTCATCACGCAATTCAAAAAGTTGCATCAGTACCTTCCCCCTTGAGAGCCACCAGACTTCAGTGTGTAACAGAAGCTGCTTATGGTCACTGCCCATCTTGTCACATAAAACGGGAAATAACGGTGATTGCAGTGGGCGGCTTTTGATGGAGTTGACTCTGACCTCATCTAGAACAGTCTTTAGATCTGCAGCATTTTCTTTACAGCCAGTGCTGCTCTGTGTATACTGCTGTGGACAGATGCTACAAGTGGAGCCACAGCTTTCACCTGGGTGATGACTCCACTGTGCTGGCCCAGCATCGCACAGGCCGCATCTGCACTCACTCCCACACAATTTGGACCAATCAATGCTGTTTAAAACTATGAACGCGTTCAGAATGTCAAAAATGGCCTCAGCAGTTGAACATGTCGGTAAGGATTTGCAAAACAGGAACTCTTCTTTTATCGCTCCATTGTTTTCATACCTGACATAGGCAAGCAGGTTCAATAGATTTGTGATGTGTGTCGATTCATCCAGCTGGAGGGCATAAAATCGACTCTCTTGTACGCTCGTTATCAGCTGTTCTGACACATTCTCTGCCATCTTGTCCATCCTGCCTCTGATTGAGTGATCAGACAATGAGATGAGGTTGATTGGCTTGCACGCCTTCGATCCCAACATCACCTCAGCGATCACTTTTGTGGAAGCAAGAATTGAATTCTCCCTGATTATATGCAGCCTACCAGGCTTGGCTATGAGTCGGGCAACCCGATAAGACTCTTCAGCTGCCTTTGCGTTCTCGGTGCCCATACATGACGTTTCGATGACTTTCTTCTTGCCCTGATGCTACTTGAGCTTATTATCGAAAAATTCAAGCGGCTTGGACATGTACTGTCGGTGTTTTGTCTTGAGGTGACGCCGCAGTTCACATGGCTTCAGAGCTTTGTTTGATAAAATCTTGGAACACACCACACACAGCAGTAACGGTTCGTCTTCCGTGCCTGTCAAAAAAATCCCAATTATATGTATTCAGCGCTTTACTTTCTCCGGACCTTTCTTTTTTGTTTGACTGTCCCGCCTGTCCGATGTCCCGCCGGGACTTCGCTTGCGGATGATGTACTAATGGCTTCTTCCCTTTTCAGTGTGCTTGATGCTAGCCATACTATCCATTTTGATTAACACCTCAAGTTAAAAAATGTACAGGTGCACGTTGATCGTGGTCCGGCTTGGCCGTAGTGCGCCCTGCCATAAGTTCCTATCTATCAGTGATGATGCATTTTTGAAGGTTTTAAAGAAAAAATACCATGAATAATTCGTTTTTTTTACATTTAAAAACGTTTTTTTAATAGGTTGGGAATTGCTGCAGTCGACACAGACAGTACAGCACACACAGTACACATGGAGCGGAGATAGCCGCAGCGTCTTGAACTCTGGGGAGAAACAGAAAGATGATGTGTCGTAAACAACAGGGACACAGACATCTATAGTTTGCAGTTTTTTTGAAGACGGACAACACCACAAACTTTATTATTTAATAGGATCCACTTGCCATATTAATTTTACTTTTGATTTGAACAAAAATGTTATTTTAGTCAAACTTTAACAAAAGCGGCTGCACTTCTTACTTATTGTTAATGAACAGAAATTATTTGTTTTCAAGACGTAATATTTGTTATATTATTTGTTTTTTAAAAATTAAAAAATTGAATTAACTGACGGGACTTGTTTTATTTTTAATACTGTATTCAATAAAATATATTATGAATCTACATATCTTCATGATTTCATTGTTTATATAGCCTGCTTATCATTTGTTTTAAGCTCAATAAACACAGATAATATTTGATCTCTCACATTTGTTCGGGAAATTGAAATCTTCCTGGACACGTTGACTGTCACTGTTTTTTTCTAACGGAAACTATGGTAGTGGTTGCTTCGTGCAGGAATTGCACTGGGTCAAGAAGAAAGACAGCAGGAAGGGAACTGGGAAAATTGTAAGTCGTGTTAGTAGTAATGCTGCGAAAGCGTTCACTCCATCTACAACGTGCTTGTGCAGCAGCATTCTCAAGACTTTAAACTGCAAATTGTGGAATTTCTCAACTTTCAATGGGTAAGTGAATCTTTGCTTTCGCTTTCAACCATTTACTTTTCATTTAATTCGCATTTAGAGTCTAATTGTTTATTAACATACTTGGATTAGCTTGTGAGTTTAGAGTTTATTGTTTATCTTTTACACAGCAGCTCCTGCCTTGAATACAATGCATTTTTATTACTGGAATGAGTAATAATCTATACATACGTTGCTGCTTTTAACAGAAGGAAGGTGGTGCGGGTTCTCTGGGTCCAAGGGAGAAGCCAGGGATGGTAGCGGTGGCGGGTTTGTCCCATTAACCAGAGGAGGCAGGATGCAGGAGATTTCCATAGTGTATATTTGTGTATTTATTGAGCTGTTTCTGTAATAAAGTTTCAATAAAGTGATTATTATTGTTATCGGTTTGTGGTGTGCGTGCAGTGTGTTTTAAAGCAGCCACACCTCTCTTGGGTCGAGGTAATTGAGCCCGGGATCAGGGAGGCTGTACGCCTGTTGCTCATCGGAGCAAACAACGAGCAACAGGTAAAACTCCCATCCCCACACACACGGGGAGAGCCTCTGCCATGACAAGTGTCCATCTGCTCCCGGCTTGTAACATCTTGGCCTTCTACAAACTCTAAACTGGTGTGTTTGCAACATCTCTGCCTATGTCTCTGTGTCGGACGTCCCTGAAAATGCCACTGGGGTGCTGTGTGACAGGCAGAACTGCCACACAGTTTTTTGTGGTTCGATTATTAAAAGAAGAAAAACACGCAATGGATATATTCTTGTGTAATTGATAAAGCATCTATAGCTTAATACATTATGAATAAATTGATAGATTTTTCTACTACAAAAAATCGATTGCTTGACAAGTCAGTTTGACTAGAGCCCACGCATAGTTGACCGCAGCAGGGAGAACGGCCGTGTTTCCATGATGCCGACAGGTACGATATACCAGACCAATAAAGTTTAGAAAACGAGTAAAAAGCATGAAGTAAAATATTAAGTCTATTCTTGGGCGTAATATTTGTTTTCCTGCCTTTATGATATTTTCTTTACATATGTGAGTTTTAATTAGTTGTGGGAGAGTTCGTTTGTTAATTTAACTCAGTAATAGATGTGTGGTATGTGGTTGATGCATACCAGGCCTGGTAGTTACATATTTTCACTAAATACATCTTTTGAATGGACTTCTATGGGAATCTATGCTCCAGTTAACGCTTTGTGCCCGAAAAAATAGTCGACACGTTAAAAATCACGAGGGGTTTAGGAGCCTAGCAACGATGACGCTTATGCTTAGTGTGATCCTCCGTATTGATTAAAAAGGCAGCGTATCTGAAGCGATTTCACGACGGTTATATGTAAACACAGAATATAAAATGTTATTAAAAAAGGACCCAACCTTCACGATAACAATTTTTCTGTTTTGTTTGCTCGGTTTCCAGGATCTGCCATGTGGTTGGCTGGCTGGCTGGTAAATGTTCACTCCGACCACATCCTGAGAAACCTGAGGAAACCCGGCGAGAAGGGCTACAAGATCCCCAGAAGTACGACCCGCGGGGTGTTAAATCTAGATGGTTTGTTGTCGCCGGAGGGAGGATAGAGCAACCTTCTAATACCACTAGCCTTCATATGGGATCATGATCATGAGGCCTCCAGTGCCTGCACCAGAGCTTCTTCCAAGAATCCTGGACATAGTTCTTGGGTGGTAGCTTGCTTTGGTTTTACACCTTAAAACACTAAAACCCAGAAGGAAGCTGTGGTGTTGATGTTAAAAACAATGGACATGCATAAAATTTACATTTCATATATTGCATGTATATTGAATCCACTCCAAAACAGATATTACCTGTAACATTTGTTTCTACCTTTGCTCCAAGACACGCAGACAAGCCTTTTGATGGTCGTTGTGGCGAAATGGACTCATACTGGTCACATCAATCACAGATTTTGACAGAATAGGAATACAGTTTTGGGTTTGTAGGTCTTGTTCGGACATGTCACTGGCAACCGGCGAAGGACAGCAATGAAAACAGTCACATATTGAGTTGAAATATTCAGCATTTTTCCTCATCGGGCCAGGTGCAGATTATGTTATATTTTTGCTATATTTCCGGCCAAATATTCTCGTTTGCTGAACTTTCGGTGCATTTCTGTATGTAATGTAATGTAATCCACGTGTCTTGTTTCTACGTGGTTATTTCAAGTTGCTCTGTTTACCAGTGACACAACAACGGTGCCTGCAACATCTGAAAAGATTATGCAGCAACAACAACAAAACTTCTTGAAGTTTTTGAAAAGAGAGGAGAGCAGACTGCCGTACATTGGGCGATAGTAATCCTTGAATGTCTGTTACCATTGAAGGAGCCTTAATATACAGTATTTACTGCTGTAAACAGCATTCATTTTGATTTTTGAATGATTAAACACAGATAGACGCTGCATAACTGTACCTGATTTTCTGTGCATTCTACCCATAGGTGGTGTGTTTGAGTATGTGTCTGGAGCAAACTTTTTGGGAGAGATCATCGAGTGGGCGGGCTTTGCACTAGCCAGTCACTCTGTTCACAGTGTGTCCTTTTCCATCTTTACCACGGTGGTTCTCTCCACCAGGGCTACAGCTCACCACAGGTGAGGGATACCAGCAAAATCACAAGTCCAAAGTTAGCATAGGGTGTCTGTTCAGCATGTGTAAAAATACCTGAGAACACAAAGTAAAGGAACAAAAATGTCTGTCTCTCTCTTCAGGTGGTACCTCACTAAGTTTGAAGATTACCCAAAATCCAGGAAGGCCTTGATACCCTTTGTGTTCTAAAGGGATCGAAAAGCAAACTGCATTTACCTCAAAGTCTTTTATCCTCACCCGATATAAAAGCATTTCACTACAGTGCAATATGTATGTGACCAATAAATCGTTTAACTTTTTGAATGTTTTTGAATTTGATAAATAAGGTGAGATAAGACAATATTGATGTCACACAGAACCACGTCTTCAAATTTCAAATTTAATTAATGCTTCTGTTTATCTCAAACAACTTGGGCACTTCAAGTAAAATGACTCTGTCTGTGCTGGAGGCAAGTACCATGGAATGTCATCCTACTGAGATTTTTACTGTGGTGAAGTATCCGCTGTGGGCCACGCTAATTCTCCATGCGAGAAGTGAATATATCCACTTTTTTGAGGGGCTGCACTCAACGCATCTGCAGAGAATATTATGGAAACAGATGGAGCGTTGTCCTGACAGTAATGTATTGGATTTATACAACGCTGCACTGGCCATAAACGGCTCTCTGCAATTTCTGAAGTGGCCCTACCATCCGACCTGCACATTGTCCCCCCACACAACATGCCTTCTGAATGCAGAGCAATCTGCCCCAAAGTTTACAGCCTCCCTCTGGAATTATTCCATCCGGAATGCTGCAGCAGGGGCCATTCTTCATGTGGGTGGGGCGGTGGGGGCAGGGGTTCGCAAAGTCAATTCAAATGCCGTGGAAGGGGCTATATATCAAACTGAGGCCGACCCATTTGCCTCCAAGCATCATCGGAAATTACTTTGATTTAAATGAGCCGTGCGGTCATTTGAATTCTGGATAAAGGCCTCCCTCCGACCCCACAACACCCACTTTTTGAGCCCCCTCCTCATCGCCAAGCCACGTCCTGTTCCCGCAACAGAGGCTGCGGGAAAACCTGTGGTTCTATTGCGTCCACGAGATTGAGAGCTACACCGCACGCCTGGCATGGTGGAGACTGTACAGCCGGAAAATGGAAGTCACGCAAAGATGAAGCCTGGCCCTCAACCACCCATTCACGCCTGAGATGAGAAGGACAGTTTTACCTTGGTACTTTACAACTGTGACGCTTTTTCCACAGCAAAGAGATGAGATGCGGTGGGGTGGGGCGCTGTGGGGAATCCAATCATGCGCTTTGAATGTTAGATTCCCAGAGCATCAATCATCACCTGTTGCCCACAGAGGACACTTTCCTACAGCACACTTGATCTGTGCCACCAGCCAATTTTGTAAACCTTGGACAAATAATATATTTTTAAACTGAGGCATTTTTAGACAGAATATTAAAAAATATATATATAATGGGTGTTTTTTTTTGTTGCCTTTCCCCATACGTTGTCATCAATGAATTTAGAGAATAAGTGAAAAATAAGGAGGATCATCAAAATGAGGAATGAAGGCCACAGGTCGCCGAAGGCTATCCAGAGTGACATTTCATGATAGAGGTACGTACTCTGTTGCGCTCTCTCTCTCTCTCTCTCCAGTAACATTTGTACTTCTTTAATGTATTCATGGGGTCGTTACATGGGCGGCTGTCGACATCATCGTCATTATTATACACACAGACTGAGCTCTGACAACCTGTCTGGAATGGCATTCATTTCACATATTCACGAGGTGGGCACCAAGGTATTTTCTATTTTCAATTTCTAACACAATGGTCAATGTACCACGTGCAATATGTTCATGTTATACAGTATATTTCTGTTGTAAGTGGAGACTCCCTCCAATGTGGGTGAAATATCTGGAATGTGCTTCAGCCACGTCAGCCTCATTACTATTCAAGGCACATCAGGTCAAAACAGACAGCTCCTCTCTGACCGAAATATGATCTCCTGTTGGTACAGACCCATTTTTTCCCCATTTCTGCCTGTCTCTCTCTCTCTATGCTCGCAGCCTGGGTTCTCTCTCTCTCTCTCTTTCTCAAGCTGCCTCTCTGTTTCCTCCAGGTCCTGTGATCCCTTGTCTCCATGTGTTCTCCCTCCCTCTCTCTCTCTCTCTCTCTCTCTCTCTCCCTCTTTGTCCCTCGCTCTCTCTAGCTGCCACTCTCTGTTTCCTCCAGGTCCTGTGTTCTCTTGTTTGTCCTGCAGATGTCCTCAGTGTTTTCCCTCTGCATTGTCTGGTCTCGTCATTACCATAGTGTATTTAGTTTGTCCTCCCCTTTGTCTGAGTATTTCCAGAAACTCTGTGTGTCCTGCACTTGGGTTCACCTGACAGCATCGTGACGGTCTCAGCCCTTGGTGTGAGAAGTGGCTGAGACTAAGGGTTGTGTTGCAACCCTCATACACGCCCAACCTATTCAATGTATAGAGGGTATGCGCAGACGTCACTTCCCCCACCGAACACGCCCCCTCAGTCAGACGGAGTGGCAAAACATCCTGCAACATGGCATGACCTTTAGTAGGGGAAACTGCGAAACAGGGACATGCAACGATTATCTGCATAAATTAAAGGCAGTTGGACTCGACAGTGATCCTTACAACTTACCAAAGAACCAGTGGTCCATGGACAATGAGTTTCCTGACATTTATATGTACCTGATTTTGACACCGGGGAAATACACAAAACAAAGGCTGAAGGCATACAAAAGTCTTGATGCTTGGTCGTACTTCAAGGCTGCATTTGTGGGTGAAATTCAAGTAACGAGGACACCAATGGATACTCTGTTTCTATGCAGATTTGTATAAATATTTTTATTTTATTACAACTTTTATTTTGAAAGCCGTAGGTTTTAGGCCTACTCTGTTCACATCTAACACTGCCACTCACTAACTTTATATATGTGTGCAGGTAAAACACAGCTACAAAATGAATGAGCCCCCACTAGAAGTTGCATGGCTGCAGGGAAGACAGGGACAGTTTGGACAGCCCATTGTACATGCATGACAGGACTTGGAGAGACACGTTGTCACGCAGCAGCGTTAATGTTCGCAGTTATGTCCGGAGTGAGGATGCATGATGACACACTGTGCACTTCATTGCCATGTCAGTGGCTTCGATCGACACAAACAAGGAAAATCTGCTACTCTGAACCCTCTTCTATGGATATGACCTGTCCCAGAACGCAGGGGAGAACGGTTTTGGCTCCAGTGGACGAGAATGTCAGAGCACCGTGATGCCAAACCTACAGAAAATGAAATTGCATATTTTCTGGATAAGGTCAAGCATGCAAACCCAAGAACATGCCCTGCTCTATGTAGCTCCAAAACACCCCAAGGGCATTGTCCCTATGGCTCTGAAAGAGGGCTATCTTACACCATTGGGACGACTTTATGAAGCTGGGAATGTTGGTTTGACCTTCAATGAGCTTCTTGACGTGTGATAAGGTCTTTGAGGATTTGTTGATCGCAGATGCTCAGTGTAAGCTTGTTGAACAGAAGACAAAGGGACAGGCTTCATTAAGAATGTGGTTTACCCACAGACGTGGCAGGATAACTGCTTCCAAGTTTGTTGTGGCTTTAAAGAGAAATTATAATCAGCCTCCCAAATCACTTGCGAAAGCCATATGCTACCCAGAGTCAGCAAAGTTTACAGCAGTAGCTACAAGGTATTATTTCATCATTTCAAGATTAAAGGTAAATTATGAAGTTTCAAAGTTGTTGTTCGCTAATCAAAAGGAAATGTACTGTATATTTATGAACCTAACCTAACTCTGTTTTATTAAACGTGTCCAGGTGGGGCATTCAGCAGGAGGCAGAGGACATCAAAACACCATCATTTTTATGTAACCCCCACTGGACTCTACATTTTTCTGCAGTGCCCTCATCTTGGTGCATCACCTGATGGGAAGGTGTCTTGTGGCTGTTGTGGCTCTGGGTGTTTGTATTTCAAATGTCCTGACTTGGCAGAAGACAAGACACTGTTAGAACTGTCGAAAGAAAAATACTTTTGCTTGGTGAGTTCCTCACCCTCAGATGTGACACTGAAACGTAACAGACAACACAACTATCCCTCTCAAGTACAGAGCCAGATTCATGTTACAAAATCACCATTGATGACCATGACTTGGGTGTGTGGACACCTTCAGAATTATATATTGACAGAAAAACCCAGATTCAAATTTTGAAACACATGTTATGTATGGAATGTTGCCAGAATTGCCAGGAAAATGGTGTACGCCATGCTGTGCTGAATCTTGGTGTAGAATCTGATCGGTAGAAAGTTTCAACAGACCATGTCTTGAGGAGTATCACTTTTATTTGTCAAGCTTGCATTACAAACGTTAGTCACAATCTTCATCAGAACATTACAGGGATCAAGGGATGTGTCATTCAATATGCACCCCCCCCCCTTTTTTTTTTATATAAAAATACCCAAAAACGTGAAAACACAAAACATTCCTGGGAAAATACTACATACATTAATATGAAACTAAATAATTACAGAATATTTACAAAATTGACAATGTCAAGATATCATGGGTTATTTAAATAGCAGTTCACATTAACTTCTATTTACTTCATCAGTCTGAAGCCACTATGATCACAACACGTTCACACAATCCTGTCTATAAGGCTGTCCTCCACTTCGCCATTTTGTTCCACTCTAATGGGGCTTAGAGGCAGAGTTGAGCCCAGAATTGTATATTTCTGCCTTAACATTCCAATCAATCACTCTTTCAACATGGATTCTCCCATGACAGATTTTTTTCGGGCAGATTCAATCTTTTTCCAGCTCAGCCGTTTCTTCCCTTGTGTGAACGGTGGTGTCCTCTGCCGTGAAACCCCGGTGAGCCGGTAGCAAGTCCCCTGGCAGGAGCTTGTCCAGGTGTTTATCGGTGACACGCCCACCCCAGGCCTTGGACACCAAGGAGATGCTTCCTTGTGGGCTGAAGGAAATAAGAAATGTTATAGTGTCGTGTCAACACTGCAGTGCAGGCACAGATACTCCATGACGCCGGTGCGCGGGTGCCGTCCTTCGGCGGCGGGGAGTGGTGGCTGGGAGCCCGACAGGGAGCGTGGGGGGTTCTCCGCTGTGCTTCCCACAGTGCGATCCCCACACTCAACATTTCAGTCCCCCATGAAGAAAAAAAAAATCAATAACTTCCGATTCTGGATTCGAAAAGGGATATGAAATGATGGAGTGATACACGGACATTCCTGTCTATTTCTGCGCCAGCGTCCGGAACTTCATCGCGCAGGTAAAGGGGCTGAAGTTAGGCGGGTCGACCCGGGTGTCCTGCTCACATCAGAGCGGATCGGAGGTTAAAAACCTGTGTCCGTTGCAGGCTCATCTGACCCGGGACTGAAACCCGGGTTTTTCCTTTCCCACCGGTGACAAATACCGGATGTCAGTGGGTGTTACCGGGTTTTTAGTGCCATGGGAAAACGGTGTAAGACACTCTGGACAGCCACTGTCTTGAAGGATGCGATACGTACGTCCCCATTACGGGGCTTCTTTCTGTTTATTTGATTCGATTGGAAAAAGGGGGGAAATAAACTACAGTAAGAACACCGTTTTTATTTGCTTTGTTTGGGGGGAAAATGTTCTGGTGTGAACTGCGGATCCGCGCCCCCCGCTACAGAGCTGCCCAGCTCAGCGTAATGGTATGGTCCGCTTTAAGGGTGTCTGAAATGGTATTACAGGAGTCTTCCAGGCATGACTGTGGAAAACATATTGTAATGTTGACGATGACCGGTCATGTTTTGACCCGCGGCAGCGAGGTCTCTACTTGTGTTGTCAAGGCTTTCCTCAGAAACTTCTTGAGACGGTGGAGATCCTTCCAGGTTGTTGACAAGCCCGAGTTCCATCAGCGGTGGCAAGGAACTGAATAGACTTGGCACGTAGTCAGGGTGTAGGAATTTAATCGCTTTTTTGCCCTGAAACAAACAAAAAGTTTTTCTTGCAATGTTACATTCACTGGTTTCCATCTAATTTACATTCGATGTATGATGAAAATCCAACATACCTGACACAAAATGGCAACTGCAGATCCACGTGTGGGTGCCTGGATTCCAGTTGTTTCTGCGCTGCACTGTTTGCTTCTCGTTTAATCATGTCACGGCGGTCCGTTAAATGTACCTTTGTGCCGCCCGCCGCGCCACAGCTCTTGCCCATTTTAGATTGTTTTTTTTTTTCTTCTTCTTTTCTGCGTTCTCGCAGTATTCAAGCTGAACACTAGCGCTGCCACTCAGTGGGTGTAACCCACAGGCTTCCGCCTATTGTGACGTCACGTGCATAGCCTCTATAAGCTTTCCGTTTCTGCGTGTGTGTGTGTGTGTGTGTGTGCGCGTGCGCGCGGAAGCGAGAGAGACCTATCGTAGCTGACACAAATCACTGGTGGGGGGGGGGGGGGGGAGTGGGAGTGGGGTCCTTAACTGTGTCACATGCGGCACGTGAGTGGGGGGTTGGGGCAGAAGGCGTAGACATTATGCAAGTCTCCCTCTCTCCCCCTCTCCCCCCCCCCTCTCTCTCTCTCGTCACAGGCGGTGCTGCTTCTTTATCGGGGGCTCTACTCCATCACAGACCTTAATGGGCTGGAAGAGGCCTCTACGGGGCCTGATTGCACACGGCCGTGTGGAACGATCAACGCCTCCCGCTGCGTGCACCCGATAGCAACTCAATTCAGTAACTGTGGTTTAAAAAAAAATAAATAAATAAAATAAAAAAAACCTCACTGTCAAAGGGGGGAACGTTTGGGTGCCATTTACAAATAATATGACAGGACGTGGAGTTTGACTTTATCAAGGGCCCTACGCCACTACGCCCTCTCTTGCCAATAGACATACTTTAAATCCTGAAATAATATGTATTTGCATACAAAGCAAATACATATTATAAGAGGAAACATACTTGTCTTTTTTTTTTTTTTTTTTTATGCACGCACTGGAGTAACTGTGGAAATGAAACCTAAATGCAACACTGAAAACGACGCTCCAGCATGCAATGAAGCCACCCTCCAGCTGAGAGAGCCAGAGAGGTGGAGGAGTGGAGGAGTGGAAGGGGGGGGGGTGTTCACGGCGATCATTTCAAAAAAAAAAAAAAATCACCCAGTACACATGCGCGTCGATTTGAAGAGAATACGCCATATTGAATTCCCGTAGGAATCCGCTAGCCTTATCCTCATTTAGCGGCGTGAAAAGGGGGCCACTTTTATCAATGGTCCTTCGTGGGGATTTGCCGTTCCGCGTCTCGTTCTCTCCGCCGCTCGGGCAGACTCGCACCCTGGACGCCGCGCAGTCCTAACGGGCGCGTCGATCCCGTTTCTCCGAGGGGTTTTTTTTTTAACTACAACGAGGAGAGACGAGAGAGAGAGAGAGAGAGAGAGAGAGAGGAGGAGGGGAAAAAAAAAGGGAGAGGAAAAAAGGGAAAAAAAGAGGAGAAGTTGAATGGATCCGAGGGTGGCTTGGATTCAGCCCGAACAGAAAGGACCTGCGAACGCCCTGTGGATGCACGTCTGGGAGACTTCCCAGGGAGTCCGGGCGCACAACCACAACCACAACCACGACCATCTGAGACATGTCGGGCTGAGCGGCGGCGTCACGCTCGGGATGGCGCTGTCCGGCGGGCTAGCGGACAACTCCGGGACCGCGAACGGCGACGGCGTCGCGCTGGATCTAGGCGAGGGGAACGTGCCCCGGAAGGCGGGGTCCGCCTCCGTGTGTCCGCGGGGATCCGGAGCGGACAGCCCGTCTCCGCGCCGCTCGGCGGAAAGGACTAACGGCGGGACCGCGATAACGGGGAATCTGAACAACAACGATTTCTTCTTCAGCCTGAGCGACAACGTGCACAACAATGTGAACCATTACCACCGTCATCTCCAGGAGCATCCTACGTTCAGCCTGCAGCAGATGTGTGCCAAGCGGCCGCAGATCCCCCAGATCCCCTCCTCCGGGACCCTGAACCTCCACACTCACCACCCGGGCCGGAGGAAAAGTGACAACAAGGCGAGCACTTATGGCATGAACTACCTGCTGTCACACTGCACCAATGGCAGCTCCGCCAGTGCCTGGATGCCCTGGAAGACGAGGAAGTACAGCCCCGGAGTGCTCGGGTGAGGACACGGCGGCGGCGCTGTTCGGGGGAGTCTGAGAATTCTGGGGTATTTTTGGTCGTCGACCGGCGCCTTCGTCCCGCCGATGGCCGTCCGATCCGGAGTAGTGTCGTGTCTTCGTTTGTAATTTGGGTGTTTTTCCACGTTATTGATATTCTTTACGTTGGACATTGCGGTGCGTTCAGCGGGTCAGTCGTGTGGTTGGGGGGGAGGTGTGTGTGTGTGTGTGTGGGGGGGGGGGGGGGTCTCGCTTGGCTAACTGGCCGGCTAACGTTAGCCGTTAGCTCACTGGCTAGCCAATGAGCGACTGGGCTTCTCATGGTAAAGGAGCGGCGCCTGCCATGGAGCTTAGCCCGTAGCTTGGCACGTAGCTTAGCACGCAGCTTAGCACGCTATTCAAGGAGAGTTAACCGGCTGCCAACGCCACTTCTGGTAATCTGTATTATGTCCCAGCGTCACGTTACAGACACGTTACAGACACACACACCCCCCCCCCAAAAAAATGCCCGAATTCCGCCGAATTACCAACGAAGCTGCCATTCTGCAAGGTGAAATGACACCATTAGCGACGGGTTGGCTGAGCTGCAAATTGATTTGGAGACGTAACAGTGCGCGGGGGCTCGGATGGAACCGTCGCTCCAGCGCGTCACACGCGCCCTAGAACGTCAATGGAGGACGAGACGGGCTGCGCTCCGCTCGTGGGAGCGTTTCAGCGCGTTACGCTTCCTCCTGGAGGACTGTTCCACTCCTTTCTGTGTAGGGGGGGCACGTTTTCAGTTTTTGGGGTTTTTTTTTTTTGTTTTTTTAAACCAGTCGAGGACTCCTACAAATGCACAATACGTTTTATTTCATTTAACTTGTGGAAAGGATACACAGGGATGTGTTTGACTGTTTTAGTTGGGGGTTGTTTTTTTTATGCCGTGCAGACCGGTCAAAATACCAAACACTGCGCAACTGCAAACGGTTCCTCGCGGACGATCAGACCTTTTAAAAACGTACCACCGTTTGACAGCGATTGAGTGAGTCGATTGTGATTGGTTGAGACGGCGGTGGGCGGGACTACGGCGGGAAACGGCCTCCTTCTATTGGAGGGCATTTGGTCCTATCTCGTTTTGAACCAATGGCCCCGATGTCTGTGGCGAAGATTGTGCGAGTTGTGCCCTTTTTTTTTTTTTTTAAAGTCGATTAGAATCGCTCTGAATTCATATTATTTTATATTAGAGTACAACCGACGGAGCCATTGCTTAGGTTTGGCCAATGTCAAGGTCCTCATAGTAAACCTGCGGCAGACGTGTTGCCTAGACTCGTGAAATTTGAACTGATTGTGCACTGGCAAGGAGGCTGTGCTTTCCCCCCTGGGACAAAAGTGGTTCCAATGGTGCCTCAATAGGCATAAGCTAGAATTGTTGATGTTTTGCCCTGTGCTCAACTAGTCTTGTTTTGCGTACTTTGTTTACCGTGTCAATTTGCCTTTTGGGGGCGATCTTCAAGTATCGAGTTGCACAATTTCAGTGCAATTAGAATGGGGATGCTCAAACACCTAGACTGCTATAGACTGCTGTTTTCAAGTCCGATTCTGTGATCATGGACTCAGTCATGAAGTTGCTCTGATTTTTAAGCCCAGTGTTGCATAAAGCAACAATCAATTTTGGTGAGACGAAGCAGTAAGAAAGTCATATACTGAAAATGACACAGGGTTTTGGAAATCAGTGATCTCGCTACTATTGTAACTGAAGTTATTTAATACTACTATATATGTCAGTATTCTGTATCGGCCTCTACTCAAGTGAGAACTCATACCGTCTGAAAAATAATTGTGTACTAATGTCATAGTTTTGTGCCACATATAGCCAATGTTTAGTTCATTGTTAACAAGTAAGGGAATGTTTTTACAAACCATACCCCAGAATTAAGAGTGTAGTTATAGTGACAGTGGGGCTGTACCCGACTAAGAATTTTGTCAGTCGAATCAGATTCGGCTGTTCAATGCGGATATTCGACTATTCGCTGAGGGGACAGGGCCGGGTCTTATAGGCGACCACCTAAGGCACCACCCCAAGGGGGCGGAGAGGGAGCGATTGGGGCGATTTCTGCGCACCTGTCTCCCCCTCAGACGGTGCGCGTGCCAGCGATGGAGCGCCGGATGGGGCGTCCTTTTTATAGGTTTTATTGATTAGAAATATATTTTGATTGAAATTTTATTTTTTTTGATTTTATGTCTGCTTATGCCATGAAACAAGGCCATGAAACATGGCTCACGGAACGGTATGGAACAAAACCGAGCGAAATGGAGACACTTTGTCCGTGAGCTTCTCCCCGATCCTCCCCCCTCCATGCGTTATGTGCAGAAAATAAATCAGGGTTAATTCTGCTCTTAATTTGTTTTACTTTTTCTCTCAGTAAGAGTACTGTTAAAGTGCTGGATCGATAAGCAGTATTGGTAAGAGTAGTAGTACAGTTGAAAACTTAACGATACCCATCCCAACTCGTGCACCGTTCCCCGTCTCCACACTGTTTTTAGTTGGGTTTTTTTGGACGAACGGCGATCGGGGCGCACGAAGAGCTGTGTCTTCGGACGCGGACGATTCACACACACTGTATAAAAATATATTTACAATTCTCTCCATTTATAATTCCTTATTGAAATGTCATCCCTGTGAATTTTTGTAAGCTTCTATCTGTTTTATCCTGTTACTGTAATGCACACTAACTGACAAAAATAAAACGACTGCTCGACTTGAAGAATCTCAGTCGACTGACGGATTTCCGACTGATGATTGGAGTCGTCCACTCTCAGGGGGAAGCCCTAAGTGACAGTAAGATAAGAGATGATTTAGTCTTGCTTACTGTCTGCTGGAGGCATTTCCAAATTTCCCTCTATTTTGTTTCATCCCGATCAAGCTGTTGCTGCTCTATGTGAGTCAAATTAATTTGTAGCACTTTCTCATAGTAGCAATGTTGAAAGGATTTGCCACCACAGCCCACGTACAGAGGATGTTCAGTGGAAGCTCGAATTTATTCACCACGTGTGGCTGGAAATAATTTCATTGTCAGGGGAGAAAATAATAAATTGGTTGAATTGGTTTTATATTTGATATAACCACATTGTATTGTATGTGGAGGGTACACCGGCTACTTTGTTTCACTGACGTCGCGGTCTGGTTGTGAATGACATTATCGTTGCTAGGCAAGTACAACAGGGGGCAGTCCTGCGGTTTACCGTTCGTTTGTCCCGTTACGGCGACTGCCGCGCTCAGTGTAGCTCACCGTGCTCGGCCGCCGCGCTGGACTGCGCCGGGGGGAGGGAGCGGGCCGGCCATGCTACACTTCCTCCAGGGCCTCGGGAATTGATTGTGACAGGCTCCCCGTCCTGTATTTCGCTGTGACGCGGCGCACATTCCTAGAGGGGAAACATGAATGGCCTTGGAGGACGAACAGAGATCCACTGTTCCCAGGCATTTGTTTGGTCCCCAAATGTTTACATTGCCGGTATCGCCACAGTCCAAAAGGGGACTTGTACAAAAACGACGACATGGACTCCGAACGTTCTCAAAATGTTGCACCCTATCCCCTTTTTCTCTTTTTTTCTTCTCGCAAGTGTGTGTCTGAGGCCACCCGAGATGTTGTCTTGATACCTCTTGAATCTTGATCAGACTTTTTGTCCCTCCCGTTCCTCTGCCTTTATTTTTTCCAAAATGTTTACAGTCTGTTTTGTAGCTGTGTAAGAATGCTGCCAAAGGTGGATTCCGACCGTATCTGTTCACCACTTCCTCAAAGATGCTTGTTAGAGGGCGTGATCTGATGCCGATTGGCTCAGTCGGATGTGACGAAAAAAGTCGGATCAAAACAAGTTTGCCCCCTGACAGAAAATATTTTTTGTACCTTAAGTGCCTATCAATGCCGTCCGCCGGCGGCACGCTGCCTCATGGCCTGATTATGAGGGAAAATGTGAAGCCGAAAAGACCATAATCTCTCTCCCTCTTTCTCTCTCCAGGCTCCACGAGGAGATTGTGGACTTCTACAACTTCATGTCTCCCCGGCTGGAGGAAGCCGCCATGCGAAAGGAAGTGGTCCACAGGATAGAGACGGTCATCAAGGAGCTGTGGCCAAGCGCAGACGTAAGGCACACACGCCCACACCTGTGTTTAGACAATCTGCTAATCTCGGCGTTCCAGGAGCAGAGTGGCGGTGGGGTGGGACTAGACTTCCCCTAGCTCTGTTTTTTTAAATGACTCAAATTCACCCCGGGAGCAGGGAACGGTCAGCGTGCTCGGGGGGGGGGGGAGTGAACAGTTCTGTGTTGTTCAAGGTTCGCCATTTTCCCAGTGCATGCCGTCCAGTTGAATTAGAGCCGGCCGGCAATTCAGTACTTCTCCCCATCGTGAATGAAGACAGTTTTGTCGCCTGAATTAATGATGAACATGCAACCTAAACACTAACATAAAGACGGGTCTGAAATAGATGAAACGGTATTATGTGAAAACCTTCCAAAGTATGGATGCCATTGACAACTAAATCGTAGTTATACGCTATGGTTCAAGAGGTTTTTTTGTCACATACATATACATACCTTCATACATATACAGTATGCAGTGAAATATCTTTGCAGCGCACCCAGAGATTAAGCACAATAAGTACTGAACTGAAGATAATAGCTAACCTAATTCCTACCTAACTAACTGATTCCTGAAATGTAATGCAGTCAGTGAATAGAATAATATAAAATAAAATAAATTAGAATAAGACTCAAAAAGGTCATACAAAATAGAAGTAAAGGGAGTAGTCATGTATGTGGAATAGGCTATTTGTAAATACAGATATGTGCATGTGAATAAAGTGTGTGTGGAGATGGGAATGTATGTGTGGGTGTGTATGTATGATTCCCTGGCCCCACACTGTTGAAATTGGTCTTATGTTTTAATATAAGAAACGCCTTTTTTGTCTTTGTTAATATTGAAACCTTTTTTCAACCTTTGTTTTTTCAGGTCCAGATCTTTGGCAGCTTCAGCACAGGACTCTACCTTCCAACAAGGCAAGAGCTAAAACTCACGAACAACCGAGGAGATTGACAGTGGTAGAAAATAATTCAAAAGCCTTCATTCAGTTGGCTTCCCTGACGTGTTTCGGCATACCTGGCGTGGCCTAATATCCTCGTCCAGTGTTTTGACTTTTGCCCCCCCCCGCTCTTCGTCCTCAGTGACATTGACCTGGTGGTGTTCGGGAAGTGGGAGCGTCCCCCGCTGCAGGAGCTGGAGCAGGCCCTGCGCAAGCACAACGTGGCCGAGCCCTTCTCCATTAAAGTGCTGGACAAGGCTACGGTGAGCGGTGGCCGACCGGTTCCAGAAATCTCAGCTGGAGGATTCGGGGCTGTGTTAGGCTCTTAGAGGGCTGCTAGATACCCAAGAGAACTATCCTTGATCCCAATACTTAAAATCCACACCAACGCCTTTCCTTTCAGGTGCCTATCATCAAGCTGACCGACCAGGAGACCGAAGTGAAAGTGGACATCAGCTTCAACGTGGAGACCGGGGTCAAGGCAGCACACTACATTAAGGACTATGTAAAGGTAGGAGGCTTCCAACTAAAGCAAAGAGGCCATCGCTGTTGGGTTTGACCGGAAACTCTTGGATCCTTTATTACTTACTTAACTTATGCATGAATAACTTCGAACGCGCTTTGTTAATGCGATTATAATCAGTGGTGTATCAGGTCTGCAGATACACTGAAACACTTAGTTGCTTATATGAGGTTCAGCACTACCTTCATAGATTTTGACGAATGAACAAATGCCACTTCGCTCCGAGATTTGTCTGTAAGTACATTTTCGAACTTCAACTCTAATTCTGTGTGTGTGTGTTGGTGTGGCTCAAGCTCCGGTGACGTGAAGCCAGTGACAGTCGACGCAACGGAGATAATGGAGATTTATCTCCGCCCCGATCACAGTTGCGGTCGAGGTGACTAATGCAACAACGGGGTTGTAGCGAACAGTCCAGAATGCAAGATGAAACCTTTTTCATGCGTGTGAGTGCCTGTCGTAGCGCGACACCCCTCCCACATGCGAGCGCGCGGGGATTAGGTTGTTGATCTTGTGAGGATTAGGTCTGATCGGAGCTCGTGCAGAGTCTTGCAGGGAAAGGTCACGTCTGGCTCGTGTGTTCATAAACAGTGTTGACCCTATCAATAAAACGTAATCGGATTTGACTCCCAGGCAAATGTGCTGCCTTTGTAATCTTTCCAGATTTTGTCCTCTACTTGATCTCGGGTCATTTTATTATGCCAAATAATATTTTCATTTAAACCATTGCATTGTCATCAGATTCTTGATTTTTATTTATTTATTTATTTATTTGTTTGTTTGTTTATTTCGAGAAAAGGCCTTTATCATAAGCGCTAAACTGGGCATGCTTGTCTCTGTGAATAAAGGAAATCTGATAGTTTTAAATTTTTTTCCTTCAACTGGAAATTGTAGGGCCTGTTTTTTTTTTTATTATCTTTTTTTAATGACATGTTTAAATCCTATTGGCATACATGGACACCTCCCCATATACCGACACACGGTAGCGTTTAACCGTAGTGTATTCATAGTTTTCCATTACCCGGCGCGTCACGCCCCCTGAAGTTTTAGGCTATGTGAATCCCACTGAAGCCACATCTGAACGTCTTAACCTTACGTCCAAGAACTGGTCTTGGTTATTCACGTTGCCGTGACCGCCAACCGATTTCCCAGAACCCGCACCGGAATTTTAAGAATACATGTTTTTAGAAATCCTCACTCTCTGGACTTTTTAGGGAATCGGATGAATTGAATCTCAATCAATTTTCCTTTCCAGAGATTTCTGTTATGTATTTACGTTATGTATTTGTAATTTTCCTTCTCTCCCTTCCATTCGCAGAAGTACCCAGCGCTGCCTTATCTGATCTTTGTGCTGAAGCAGTTCCTGCTACAGAGGGACCTCAACGAAGTCTTCACTGGTGGTATCAGCTCCTACAGCCTCATTCTCCTGGTCATCAGCTTCCTCCAGGTACACTCCCATACCAAAATGTGTACAAGTGTCATAGAACCAGTTTATATTTATTTATGACTCTTTTCAATAGATAATTTCTCCGAGGCCTCAGCTATGCCCGTAATGGTATATATGTCCGAAACCATACTGTGGTCAAATAGTATGCAAAAAGTGCCAGGACAACATACTATAATCTAGTGAAATATCAATAATCAATTCCCCGCTTCCCCATCTTCTGCAGCTCCATCCGCGCATCGATGCCAGGAACCCTAGTGAGAACCTGGGCATCCTGTTGATCGAATTCTTCGAGCTGTACGGCCGCCACTTCAACTACTTAAAAACGGGCATCCGCATCAAAAATGGTGGCGCCTACATGGCCAAGGAGGAGATCATGAAGGCCATGACCAATGTCTACAGACCTTCCATGCTCTGCATAGAGGACCCGCTGCTTCCCGGTGTGTGTGTGTGTGGGGGTGGGGGGGTGTGTGTGTGCCAAGAATGGCTGATGGCTGTCATCAGCCACAAGAATCTATTGATTTGGCCTCAATGTCCTCCCTGTCACTGCACCGCTGTAAAGGTTTCCGCTGCCAGTAACCTGTAAAGGGCAGTGAGTGATATTGATGGCTTCAAACCTTCCTCAAGGCTAACCTCACGCTCCATCTCAAAACAGATTTAAAAAGGCGGCAGCTCACACCAGACGCGTATTGATGGATTTTCTAACACTGCCCATATTGTCCTTTTTTGGCTCAGGTAACGACGTGGGCAGGAGCTCGTACGGGGCCATGCACGTGAAGCACGTGTTCGACTACGCCTACACGGTCCTGGGGCATGCCGTGTCGCCCCTGGCACGCTCCTACCCCAACAAGGACTCTGAAAGGTGAGACAGAAACGTCTTTAACTGCATTAAATCCAATTCCAGTTTATGTGTTTTTCACTTAAATTTTGTTTTTTCACTTCACACACACGCCCAAATTTCCTCGAGGGATCGTTGACGTCTTATCGTCTTATGACTGTGAATGATAAAGCCCTCCTGCCCTCTCCTACAGTACCCTGGGGCGAATAATCAGGTTGACCCAGGAAGTGATCGATTACAGGGAGTGGATCATTAAGAAGTGGGGCGGCAGGCACCTGGCGCGGACGGACAGCAGAGGTAAGTTTCTGTCTTGGAAATATTGGGCTGTCCACACAGAGACTGTTTTAGACCTAGTATTGACTCCAATGTCTCCAAACCGCCCGACTCTCGTAGCGCCACTAGCGTTAATGACCGCTGTAACCCTTGTCTGAAAGCAAACAAAACACGCTGAAGGGCTCCGCCCGTTTCTCCACTTTCTAACGGTTGTCATTAGAATGGGTTTGTGAAGTGTCAAGACGCGATGAAACTCTGCCCAGGACTGATCACGACCGAGTGCGACAACATTAAACGTGTTTGGGGGGGATCGTTTCAGCCCTAACTAGCTAGAACTCCACGGGGGGCGGGGACTCAGGAGTCTGCTTACGTCACAGGACTGGCGAGATGACAATGGACCGGCTTAACGCGCAAATTTCCGCCGACCATCATGTGTCGGGGTTCTAGAATTGCGCAAAGAGTTTCTTGAGAAACAGTAGCTGTCAAACAACTCAATGGATTCTTCCTCTGTTTCTAGTTGGAGCTTTATTGACAACATCTGACATTCAGTCCCATCTGTTATGGCCTCCACCCGCAGGCTTCCTTCCGAAGGAGGCTGTGTTGGAGCAGGACCTGGACCTCGGTGTGGGAGTGGAGGAGCAGCAGAGGGACTCTGCATCCCCCCACAGCGCAGACTCCCCAATGTCCATCTCCAGCCCCCAGCAGCACTCGTCGGCCTCCTCAGTCTCCTCCCTGTCCGGGTCAGACAACGTAAGGACACACACACACACACACACACACACACACACACACACACACACACACACACACACACACACACTAAGGCACAGATTAAGAGGCTCCACTAGATGCGCTGTTTGTGTGGCGGAGTTTGCCGTTGACACATGAATTTGGTACGACTCTCAGGACTCAGACTCCACGCCGCCGTGCCCGGCCCCCCCGCCTCCCCTGCCTCCATATGCGTCGTTCCAGCCCTTGGGCCTGGCATTACCGCCAGCCCTCACCATGGGCACACGCAAGCCGGACTTGGGCGGCCCACACCTCATCATGGCCCCCGGATCCCAGGTAAGATCCCCTATTTGACCATGGTGGACACAAAGGACTACTGGAGAAGGCAGGTTCACACTTTCTTAAAGGGTTTGTACGTGGTTATGAAGGATTTTTTTTATTTTTATTTATTTGCCCATGCCTTATTATTGAATTTGATTTTGACGGTTCATTAGTTCCCAAACTGCAATTTCAACTCATAAGATAATCATTACAATAGTTTGAACACCTATCTAAAGGATGTATTTGTCCCACCCCACCCCACCCCACCCCACCCCACCCCACCATACTCCTGCCCCCACCTCCTCCCTTCCTGCCACCAGGCGCATGTCTCCCTGCCCGGCGGTCTAGCGATGCACTCCATGGCTGGCCGACAGGTGTGTGTAGACACCGGGCTCCCCCCGTTCTTCCACATGCCTCCCCCGGCTCACGCCCACCTCCCCTCCAGCCCCCAGCTGCCGCCAAGTCCCCACTCCAGCCACACGCACAAGGTAGGCGTACACACACACACACAATCCAGAACACATGCATTGTTACAGACTGGAACCTCATAACACACTGACACAGAACTTTCTCTTATTTAGAAAGTCAAGTGCACCAACACAATTTGTCACTCTCACTCCATGTCCATGACCTCATGTGTTCATGCAGTCTGTGTGAGAGACTGAATGTGACCCCCTCATCCACCCAGAAGTGCTCAACACCTACATCCACAAACACCACTGCTGTCATATTGACAATGATAAGTCAGCCATGGTGCTGACTTGGGGCAAAAGGTTCATCTTCTGATCCATCTGTCCGATCAAATGCATTTTGATATTTATAGGCGTATACCACGCCTATGGCCAAAAATCTGCTCTTTTTCTTGACCCCAATACATATTTATTCTTAGTTTTTATTCTTAGTTTCTTAGTTTGAATATGGAGTGTGTCCATCCCTTAAAACATGGCAATTAAATGCACGACTTCATAGAATATCACCAATATTGCATACAAAATCACCAAATAATTTCTGCCCATTTTAGAATGTTGACATGGGTTTCATCCTCTCCAGATTTACGGATAGGTCCTTTTTTTTTCAACCCGGGCCTTATTCAAATGTCGGTTCCTATCATTTTTATTTTAAGCAATAAAGATCATGTTAAATCACCTTTTGAAAATGGCAAGTTGTTATACCATATACCACGAATAATGTTACACCAAAAAAATGGTTTCAATCCATGGATGTTGTCAGGGTTGGAGGGTTTTATTCACTTTTGCTTCCATAAATAATCTGCCTTCGTTGCCGTGCTAATGTATGAGAATAGAAACAGGAAGTCGCACCACTTCCTACTGGTAACTTACTGTAGCCAATGTTACGCTTTGGATGTACTATGGTAATTGCAAAATCTTCTATTAGATAAAGATGTGATATTAGCGTTATTCAAAACATGATCAAAAATACACAAGGAAAGGAAATTATTATTATTTCTTTTTTTAAGTTTGCCATTAAACGTTGGTCTGTAATCAAGCACCGTGGGAAGATGCAGCAGAACAGTTATAAATGATGGCCGCCAACACTCCTAGGACCTGGCTTTGAAAAATGGCCAACCTATCCTTTGATCAAATCTTTTTCTGCTGACGTAGTCCATGGTGTGGCTGGAGATGATTGTGCCAAACAATATCTTATAAAAATAACACTGCATCTCTTATCTCCCCCCTCCATCTCTTGAACTGACAGAATGCAGCCAAGTTCAACGTCAAGGGCTTCCACAACCCAGCACTGGTCAACAGTCCCGTTCTGGTCAACCGAGGACACACGCATGCTCACACGCACACACACACACACACGCACACACACACGCAGTACCACCGCAACACCTGGAGACGCCGGAAGCGAGAGAGCCTCCCGGTCAGCCTCAGCAGATAGAGGACACACCTTCACCCTTATCCTCGCCCCCCTCTGCCGCGTCGCCTCGGCACTTCGTCTTGAAGGAGGACGGACGGACAGAGGGAGGGACGGACGGACGGACGGCCAGAGCAGCAAGAGACCAGCATCTAGACTGGCGAACAACGGCCCCTCTCCACCTCTTTTTTTTTTTTTTTTTTTTTTAATCTTTTTCTTTCCCTCCTGTCACTCTGTCACACTCTTCATTTCCACCTTTGCTTTGTTTGCCCCCCACCCCCCCCCCCGAACGCACGGGTAGGACCTGCCGCTCCACACTCTGGCCTCCGAAGGATTTATCGCTAAATTGAGACCTGCCGGTGTCGTTCCTCTTTGTTCTTTTTCTTTGTCCGTCTTTCTTTACCTTTTGGGTTCTAACACATAGTTTTCTTCCACATTCACCCAGGGACTAGGGTGGTGGTGGTGCTGGTGTGTGGGAGGGGCGGGAGTTGCTGGTGAGGTCCCAGTTGCCTACTAGGAGCGTCATTGCTCAGTGTTCACTGCGAGGTCTCTCGTTTGTTTTTTGCTGTTTCCGTTGTTGCCTCTGTTTCGACCGTTGCAGCCAAGCTGCATCTTTTTTTTTTTTTTTGTTGTTGTTTTGTTCAAAGTCTGTGTTTCTCTCTTCCTAAATGTACGGTTTTTAAATTTGTGCAATAATTTTTTATTTTTATTTTTTACAAGGAAAGGATTATTTAATTTTTTTTTTTTTTTTTTTTTTTTAAATATGTAAAACCATTTTATTTTTATGAGAGTTTAAAGAACCTTTCTGTGGGCAGCCTATCTAGAGCTTCGGGGGAGTCTGTTGTGTGTTTGTGATGTCTTACGTGTGTGTGTGTGTGTGTGTGTGTGTGTGTGTGTGTGTGTGTGTGTGTGTGTGTGTGTGTGTGTGTGTGTGTGTGTGTGTGTGTGTGTGTGTGTGTGTGTGTGTGTGTGTGTGTGTGTGTGTGTGTGTGTGTGGTGGGCTAAGGTTAGGTGACATGTGAACAGCAAGGGAACAAGCGGCTGTTGCCTCCTCTCTCACTCCGTCTCTCTCCCTCCCTCTCCCTCTCCCCACGGTCTCTCCTGAAAGGAAATGGGGTTTCCCCTAGACAGAGGACCCTCGAGAAAGGGAAATTTAATATTTTGGTTCCATTCTGGAATCTTGTGTATATTTGATTGCCAGGTACTTCCGCTAATTGTTTTGCAATGCCTTTCATTGTGTTTCGTGTGTGTGTGTTCGTGTGTGTGTGTGTGTGTGTGTGTGTGTGTGTGTGTGTGTGTGTGTGTGTGTGTGTGTGTGTGTGTGTGTGTGTGTGTGTGTGTGTGTGTGTGTGTGTGTGTGTGTGTGTGTGTGTGTCGTTTTTGCGAGCCTACCTTTGTCGACGCAAACGTGCACGCTCACATGCGTGACCCGCCTAGAACGCTACACACGCAGGTATTATTACTATGCAAGTGGATACTTATAATTATTGTGTCGACCCCCTTTGCAATGTTTTATTTTGGTTTTGTTTCGTTCTAAATATGACAACCACTGCTTGTTGGTCCAGAGCAATTTTATTGACCTTTTTTTTTTTTTTTTTTTTTTTTTTTTTTTGGACCTTGGGACACAACCCATTCAGTGATCTAGTCGCGACCCGAAACATCCCAGACCATCTCATCCTACCATTATAACCCGCTATCTGTCTCAAAGTCCTGGTTATTTTATATTGGTTTCATTTTTTTTTTTGCCACCACTCTGTAATGTAACGTAAGGACAAGGATTTTCATGTCAGTGGTCGGACCTGTGTAGTGCGTTTCCTCGGTGAGTTGCGATATGCGCACAATCTGCATTGACGGCCGCCTAGAAATGAAATCCTTCGCGGGATGGGACTTTGTTGATGGGAGTCGAGTTGCTCACCATTGAATTGACGGAGCTAAGACTGACATGCAGTATCTCCCCAAGTCTGTATGGATTAACACCTCTGTTTATCTCTGCGGTCCCGTCAAGCTCTCTTCTGTATTTGGGGCTTCCACTTTTCTCTTTTGTGTTGGGAGTAGGACAAGCAGGAGGGAATCGCCGCTAGATTCGCTGCGTTTGTCGGCCCTGGTGTAAATCATGGGAAAGGGAGGTAATGCGGAGTGTATGGGACCGCTGAGATACCGGCGTACACATGTAATGTAGATACAATGTAACCCCTCCCTCCCCCATTTCCACACAAAGAGGGATTTTAAACTGGCGGCTGCTGCTTGGAGATGGGTGGCAGCCCCCCTCCCCACCCCCTGCTACGTCCTGGCCGATTCATGTGAGCAGTGGCGTCTCAAGGAGGTCGCCTAGCTGCCGGTGGCCCGAGGGACCCACTGCCTGGCTTTTGTTTTTGAACATTTTTATGTACCGGTATATTTTTTTCTATTTTATTTTTTAATAAACATTTTAAAACTGCCAGTATGTGTTGTATCGCAATTTCTTCGTTCACTGTGAACCCTGACCGTCTGATGGGCGTATCTCTACGTGGCCCGGTAAGTGGTGGAGTCATTAATATGTCATTCTTGGCCTCACACACATTGACTGGTAGATAAGGATAGGGCACGGTAATGGAGTAGGCAACATCTGAGGAAATTCCAGCAGTGGGATGTATACAGGCTATTATTTGTGTTTGTGTGTGTCTGTGTTAAAGGATAAATGTATTTCATCTCAATGCCCGTTATTAATAACTCAAACACCATGACAGGGGAGGTGCTGAAACAATGTAAGTATTATGTGAGAATTTCCTCAATCTTTTGTTTTTCTTTTTAATTTTCAGTTGAAGATGAGGTCAGAATGGTCCAGATGAAAAGGTACAAGTGTTTCAAACTGGTTTTAATTGTGTGAAGGTTTTACTGTTGCATATCTATAGTATTTGTATCCAGGTTGGCTTGTTATTTGTCTAAGAAATCATATTTCATAGCAGCATATAAAAGAGAAGCATATTGCTGTGAATGACAAATTGTTTTAAATATATATATATACATATATATATATATTTTTTTTAATATATATTTTATTTCATTTTTTAAGTAAGTCATATTTGCTTGGTAAATTCGCTTGTGATACAAAATGTGCCAAAGAACGTCAACACTGCACAGCCAGTAGGGCTGACGACACACGTCATGAATAGTGCCGCTATGTTCTAGAATATAATGGGAACTAGCAATTCTGACGTCACATACACGCTACGTCATTTTTGTGGTTAACGAAAGACTTTGAACGCCGGTAAATACAAACGGGACTTTTTTTTCCCCCTTGGTAATTTTCGCGTGTGATGTGGATTGAAAACGAACACACGACACAGACGTCACCACAGCGATCTGTCGCGTAAGAGCCGGGTCACGTGATTGTTATTTTAGTTGTTCATTTTTTGTTTGTATGGGGTCTTATCAATAACGATAACGATGTATCATTTTTTCTATATAGTGCCGTGTTATTCTACTTTGTTCATCTGCTAAATTATCCGTTTTATTAACTCTTCAGCTATTCTCAGAGGTCGAGAATAATCATAATTATGTGTATTATATAATCATTATCATATTTTTTTATTGATTATAATATATCATTATTAACATATTATCGTATTATTATATTATTTGTATTCTTTTCATATTATATTATTATCATTATCATTGTTTGCATATTATTTTTGTTATTATTATCATTATTTGTATTATTATTATTAATGTAATCATTCTATTATACCAGGGCACATACGTTCTTTCACGGCCAGCCCCTTAACACTGAAGATCACATAATTTACCAATTTACCAAAAGTCAATGTTGGGTAAGGGTTGGGACTACACTTATTCTAGTAAATATTACAATAATCTGTAATTGGTCTCGCATCGGGAAAATAAAATAATGCTTTTGTTTTTAATGACTCCGTTAATTTATTCATCGTGTATTTTACAAATAATTGTGGAAAGATTATAAATTATAAACATAAATTCTACCTTGACCGAGGTGGTAGGGCTCAGTATAAATTGGTCTTCTTCATTATCCTCAGAAACTCCTGCTCGTTGATCTCTCCGTCTCCATCTCTGTCGGCCTCGTCGATCATTTCCTGCAGCTCCTCATCCGTCAGGTTCTCGCCCAGCTCCTTGGCGACCCTCTTGAGGTTTTTCAGCGAGATCTTCCCCGTGTGATCGTCGTCGAACAGTTGGAAGGCCTTCAGAATCTCCTCCGTGGAGTCCTTCTCGCCCATCTTCTGCGTCATCATGCTGAGAAAGTCGCTGAAGTCGATCGTCCCCGAGGTTTCCCGGTCGATGTCGGCGACCATCTTCTTGAGCTCCTCCTTCTTGGGCTCAAAGCCGAGCGCCCTCATGGCCACCTTCAGCTCCTTCACGTCGATGGTGCCCGAGCCCTCGGTATCGAACAGGTCGAACGCCTCCCTGATCTCCTGCTTCTGCTCCTCGGTCAGCTCTGACTTTTTCTTCTTGCCGGCAGAAGAACTGGGCTTTCTGTAAGCGGAGGCCATTTCGCAGAGCGATGAGTCCAGGAACCGTTCTCTCGATCACTCTAGATTCTTGTTTGGTGTGTTGAAAAAAGAAAAGGTTTATCTTGATTGAAACATAAAATAAATATTTCAGGAGCACACACGGATCATGTTCTCTCTCTAGTATCCATGGTTATCATTGTTGCAGTGCAGCATCATCATTCAGTTACAAGCTGTGGCATTGCCTTAAACCTGTCTCACTCCACATTTTCAATTGCTATCAATCTGTTATTGACTCTTACGATATGAACTCTCTATTAACTCCAGACAATAATATGGACATTTAACTGACCAGACGTTGTGAAGTTTTTCCCTCTTCTGCATTCAAGTACATCTGATGTAGAATCTGAGAAAGAACCGCTTTACATACTTTCTCATTGCATTGCCATGACAACCCTGACGACAGCGTGACCTCACAAAGCGTAATTTGGCAAATTTCATTTTTTTGGAATTCAAATGATTTGGTGAGATATCAATTCCATGGCAACAGAAGGAGAGACAAGACTATTGCTACACAGTGAGGGAGTTCATTGCCTTTTTTTTTTTTTAAACAGTGAGTGATGCGCGCTACATACGCAACAACTGTGTGTATTGGTGTAGCGTTAATCTCTCCACTCTCGCCCCTGCTCAACATTTTGTCAGTTTCACACCTGCCATTACTTCCATCAAACAGTAATTCACTTCTGTCACTCACAAGGCAAATACGAGCAATGTAATTCATATGTTTTGAGAAATGGATCGTTATAAGCAAATCAATGTAAGTCAATAGGAGACGGAAGTGTTTTTTTTCCCTGCCAAAAGCAGACACAGCGGCAATTGTACTTTGAACCTCGGTATATATTGTTATTTGGCCCAAGAGGATTATGGGAAGATAGAGTGCAGCATTCGGCCACACATTTCTAGCATTTCTAATTTAATAGCTATTTTAAATAGCTTTCTTTTTAAATTTTTTTTGGTGTATAATTCTAATTCTATTCTAATATTGGCGTAATATCAGCCTATTTCTGCAGTCGTTATATATGGTGTATTATATTTTTACCAATTTTCTTTCATTTTTGCAGAGTGGGAAATTGGTCCTAACTGCCAAAATGGTTGCTGCGACAAGATTTTTCTCAATAAATTATTCCATCTCTATTCAAACAATCTTTTTTAATATTTATTTTTAATTTTTTGTATATAAATATAAACAGGCAGTACACAGTACAATGATGTATAGATATAAAGTATTTACATAAAACACCAATAATAATTATAATAATGAAAAAAATAATAAAGTAAAGATATTCTAGACCAATGTCATGAATTGTTTTTGTACAGAATCACTCAGAATCAAATTCTAACAATACCGATTAAGGTAAAAGTTAAAATTTTCTTATTCATTTAATTAAAATGTAGTTGATGTTTGATGTGTTCCTTTTTTGTTCTCAGAATATATTTTTATTGTTTCAGTGTATCTCCATAACAGAAACGTACAACTCCTTAGCCTCTAATTGGATACATTTCCTTAAAATGTCCTTAGATTTTACATCATCAAACCATGCATCATCGATTATTGTTTTTGGTTTACTCTTTTTCTTTTAACTTTTGAGAATTTAGCTTATATATTGAATACAGAATTAGAGCTTTTAATGGCTAAATGTACACCTTGTTCCGCTGCTTGTGGTCAATCACCAGCACAATCTGTTGGCTGTTGGGTGTTGGCAGTGGGGGATGGGGAGCTAGGCTGGTTGGAGGAGATGTAGTGGGGCTAGGCAGGGCTGGAGGTGGTGCACAGCCTTGCTGGTTGGGAAAAGAGGGGTTCAATGGGTTGTGTGATCTGGCGGTGGTGGAGGAAGGAGGATCTGGCGGCTCATGTTGGGTGGGGTATTCCCATAGTTTGTTTCATTCCATCTTGTTTTTCAGCTGCTTTTACTTTAACATTTTTTTTTTGCAATATATAACAATTAATTGGGGATGGCCATTACTTCATTACAGTGTGGCCCCCCATAACACAGAAAATACTATGATAAAGTATGGAACTGTATGTATAGTTGAAGCTGGTCAGATATAGTGATCTGAGGGTGTGCACGTTTATGGCTGAAATGAGCTTATTATGATTTTTTAGTTAGTCAGTTCCTTGTGCCTTCCTCAATTGCTCCAGCCTGCCCATCACCCTCTTCTCCGCCTGGTTGATCTGCGATCTGTAGGCCTCCTCCACCTGACCCTCCCTCAGCAGCCTTGCACGGAGTCCTTTCTTCAGGTTGGAGAGAAGGACCTCGTCATCCAGGAATACTGCCCTGATCATTTCTGGAGTCAGGTGAACTTCCGGCTGTCCAGAAGGTTCGCACACCAGTCCTAGCATGTCATCGGGGAGACCGGTGAGAGGTGGGGGGGCCCTCTCTGGAAGAATGTCTGTATTGTAGTGAGCACACCTACGTGGGGCGCAGTTGCTGGTCAGAGTGATCAGATTGGAGAGACATTTCAAAGTAGATAAATTTGAGTTTTCCAACGTCATGACCCCCTTTATCACGTCCTTGCGATCCAGAAACTTCCTCGGGGTGTTAGGGTTTATGATGCCACGCAGGTTGCTCTTGGGGACAGTGTACCTGGGCAGCGGGCAAAGGGAATACTTTGAATCACTCTCCAGGTATTTAGGGGTTTGTTTAAATGTCTGAAGTCCCGGTGCGGGGTTAAAAATCCTGAAGGGGTTTACCAGAGCAGGTTGGAGCAGAGCCTTGGGAGCAGTAAAGGTCAGGATGGGGGCCTTCTCAGCTTCTATGTCCCGAGGTTCCACAGGGCCAGAAGACATAGATGTGATCTCCACAGGTAACAGTTCATCCAGGGCTCCAGTGCGAAGGGGCTGAGCCAAGGAGGGGGGTGTATAGTTGATACTTGCCTCCCATGCAGACACAGGCTGGTAGCCCATAAGTTTATAGTGCTGTGGAACTTGGAGCTTGAAGAATGGGGTACATGTTTTTACAGTCACTTCAACTGGATCCACAGGCATCGATGCAAAACTCTCAGGAACCAGTTGGTCAGCCTTGTCTGGGTAAACGGGAAAAGAGAAGGGCATCACTTTGTCCGATGAGATCTTTATAGCACACAGCTCCTGACGCTCTTCAACTTCTTCATGCACTTCAAATTGCTTCTTCATATTTACAGTCAGATTCCTCAAACAGACCAGTCTCCGGTTCATGCGACATCGGATCACAACCTTGCGTGCTGCCTGCTGGAACATTTTGAGGATTTCTTGTCTCACCATGAGGTGACTACTTGAGTACAGCTGGAAGGCTGGAACTACCTCTGGAACCTGCCTGGCTTCACGGAGCACTCTCCTGCTGGCCAATTTGGGTGGGCCAGTGTGAAAGATCTCCTCCTGCCTCCCATCTCTCCTCACCACGTTATATTCATACAGATCCATCTCTCTCTGATCTGATATCTGCCGCTTAGTCTGCTCTGACACAGGGTCACTTCCAAGGTGCATCTGCCATCGGCTGCGCAGAATATCCTCTTCTTTAACCTCCTGATGAACCTTTTTCAAAAACATGACCTCTTTCAACTGTCTGCTTTGGAGTCCCGCTGTGTTGTCACAGGATATAGCTTCCTTCAGGTCTTTGGAGCTGAGTTTACCTGAGTCTCGGAGCAGCATCTTGGCAACTCCTGCGTGGGTAGAAACATCCACTGGTGGCTTCAAACCAGGATAAGCGCTGTCAGCCAGATCTCTCACAGTCTTAGGTTTTTCAGCTCTCTTAGTTGGCCTGAATTTGATTTTAGGCAGAGGGGCCACCAGATGTGCAGACAAGGGCCCTATGTTCTCCTCAGCCACCACATCTCTTTCAAGGTTGACCAGGCGAGGAGCAGAGCAGCCAGAGATAGTACACAGTTGGGGTTTGGTGTTGAACTGAGACACGACCAGCTGAATGGTGAGCTGAGAAGTCTCATACTGGAACGGACGAAAGGTTACTGTGATGTCCACCTTCCCATTGGCTGGTATCAACCCTGCAAGGGGTTGAACTGTGAAGGCTTTGTGGGGCTGGATAACGTACACATTGAATTCAAAGTCAATTGGGCAGCTGCAGCTCAGAGGAATGGTGTGGCTTACACTCTGTCCAACTGGTATGGCTGGCAGGTTGATATATGAGGGTATGTGTAGGTCATCTATGACAGGGTAGGCATGAACTGGAACTAAGAGGTTTTCATCTCCCTTGCAGTGAACCCGAACACAGTCGTAGAAATAGCGCAATTCGTCAGGGCAGAACTGGACCTTGACAGTGTAGGCGAGGCCCGGGATGAGGCGGTGCTTTTTAGTATACGTTGTAAGGAAGTACCTGGTTTGGGTGGGAATGATATGGATGTTCATTACCTCTGATGAGATGTTGATTAGTTTCAAGACCTTTTGATAATCCTTCCCCAAATCAAACCCACTGAAGTGGAGTGCAGAGGGTTCTGCATGTATTAGACTGTTGTTTTGCAGTCTGGCATAGATTTTTGATTGCAGGAGATGATTGGGGACAGTGTCTCTTTCCTCCTCCACCAGCTGGGCCAGAGGTAGAGGTGTCCCTCTCCTGAGAGGCTCTGATAGGTTGGAGGGCAGACAGGTGGTCGTATTGCTGACCGTCGGGTTGGAAGGGGTTTCATTGAGAGTTACCATGATTCTGTCAGGGTCCTCTGCCTCTTTATGTTTTGATTTCCACCTGTTGCAGGTTCCGTTGTAGTGGGAGCTGATTGCTTTGTGCCATGCACTTGGCTGGTCAGTGAAGACGGTGAGGTCTTATTTTTGTCTTTTTCTTTTTTCTTCTCGTCACTGTTTTCTTCCTGGATTTTGATGGCAGTGGTGCTCCCGATTTTAGCCTCTGCAGAGCTTAGATAACAGCACTGAGATTGGACATGGAGCTACAGTGCGTGGCTGCTGCTGCTGCTGCTGCTGCTGCTGCTGCTGCTGCTGCTGCTGCTGCTGCTGCTGCTGCTGCTGCTGCTGCTGCTGCTGCTGCGTTCCCTGGCAAATTAATAAATACTTGTCCTCGGTTTATAGAGTTATTGAGAGGAGCAGGTCGTTTTCAACTCATCTGCTGCGATCTCCACTTATCTTAGCTTAGATGGCTGGGTTTTACTAGCCAGCCAAGGAGCGTCCAAAAGTTTGGTCTGATTTGGACTCTTTCAGATTCTTGTTCTTGTCGTTTGTTTCCTGAGTGTGTTAAAAGAAAAAAAGGTTTATCTCCATTGAAACATAAAACAAGAATAATATTTTATTTTATTATTCTCTCTCTCTCCCTCTCTCTCTCTCTCTCTCTCGACGTTTTTTCGGTCAAAAAGTATCTGAAACAAAAAGCACGCACAGACATGAGGTCTCGCTTGAACCAGGACGTCAGTTTGATCAATATTGTACATATTACAGATGTAGAGATGTACATTTGGAGCAGAAATTAGTGAAACACTGTTGTCAATTTACTGAAAGTAGAACAACTTTGACACAATTTGATTTGTTTCAGGAGCGGGGCACTTTGTGACTTCATCATCTGAAGGTAAATAAGTCCAAGCTTCGTCTCTCGGAAGTCATTCGTATCGTAACGTGACTTGCGCCTTGTACACTTTATAGCGTTCACAGACAACTCACATAGACAGACAACCCGAGGCGATGCAGTTTGCAAAACCCCAACAACTATAATCGACATTTTCGCACCACAGAAAGTTCTCAGAACCTTGGAGGAACCGTCCCTTTCCTTTGTGTCTGCACTGCATGACCCAGGAATGATCGCAGTTGTTAAAGTTCTTGAGGGACATTTCAACTAAACGACACAAGAGGAACATTAAGTGACGTAAGTGTACAGTGATTGGTCCAGACATAAGTCCATGGTGATTGGTCGAACACATGAGAAAAAACATATGAAAAATAAGATACCTTATTTAAAGTAAACATGTCATTATTTATACACAATTTATTTCCAAATCATTTAATCGAAGTTAAGATGGTAGCTCAGGCGGTAGAGCTGGTGGTCTAGTAATCTAAAGGCTGCTGGTTGGATCCCAGGCTCCTCCTGCTAGCATGCTGTAGTGTCCTTGAGCAAGACACTTAACCCCTAATTGCTCCTGATGGCTGCGTCCGTCGGTGTTTGAACAATTGTAAGTCGCTTTGGATAAAAGCGTCTGCTGAATGTAATGTAAAAAAAACTTGCCCCAAACTCACAATGGACACGTTGGCTCAAGAGCAACCTACGATCACGAGGTTTTCCTCAGTGCGACCTGACCAAGTCCCATCCCCTTGGCCCACAGTGATGGAAGAACATGGTGGATCACCACTAGACTATCGTGCAGACCTCGTATCACAGTCTGGATAATCGATGCTGAGACGTCACACATCAACCTCTGAGAGCAGAGTTGTATTACCACAAGCATCACAGGCAGACGGCTGCTTTTTGTAACTTCTGCTGCGTTTCACAGAACCACAGAAAAATGTAATAAGTACCTAAAACGACTAAACTGGACACTGGTGTGTTGCTGCCTGCACATATATTTATTATTATTATTATTATTATTATTATTATTATTATTAATAATAATCAGAATCAGAATCAGAAGTACTTTAATAATCCCAGGGGGAAACTCCATACGAACTCTAGACAACAATGTACACACCTTGCTTGACTAGAAGGTTTGATGTTGTTCCCCTTCTGCATTCAAGTTACAAATAACCTCTTGAATCCTGAATCTTAAAGTTAATCTGAAGTAGAAACTGAGAAAGAACTGCTTTATATATTTTCTCCATTCCTTATGTTGCCATGACAGCACTGACAATGGTGTGATGTCATAAAGAGCAAGCCAATTAAGTAGGCTAGAAAAGTTGCACACAAAGTTGAAAAAAGTTAGTTTTCTTGGAACACAAATATTTGGTGGGAGGTTGTTATGATGGCAACAGAAGAAGGAGGGGGAATACACAGTATACTACAATACTACAGTGAGTGAGTTAAGTGGCTTTTATTTTTGCAGTGAGTGATGGCCAAAAGCAGTTCTACTTTTTGAGCTACAAGCATTCAAACCACATACACAGTCACATTTTACACTGTGTTCAAACAGTTTATTAGCTTCTCCTCCTACTCCCAATGCAAACATCTAAGGAATGGCATTTATACTTTTTGAGATATGGATTGTTTGTCAGCACATGCTCCTCCATATAGGTCAATGGGAGACCCCGCTGGCACATATATTCACAAGCACGCACACACACACAAACACACACACACACACACACACACACACACACACTGTTGAGAAACTGTGGTTTAGATTTCACTTTGGGACAGATGAGTTTTAGCCATCATTTGTATTAATTTATTCTGTTACGGATGTAGTCTACCACAGCAATGTTGAGCTGGAAAGAAAAGCAAATTTTTGGCACTTTAACATTTAAACTGCCTACTGGACACTCTAAATCAGTGGTTCTCAACGTGGGGTCCGGGTACTCCCATTCGTACTTCAAATGGTTCCAGGGGTCCTCAGCTAAATGATTAAAAGTGAAACTTCACGATTATTACATTTACAAGAAATTTGCACTTTTAGATACTAAAATAAAACTGTTTTGACCAAAGTTTCCCTCTTAACTCTATAACTATAACATAGACCGGTATGGAAGTTTGGACTAAACCCCATCTAACAATGATAATGCCTATGTTGTTTAACATGTGTGTGTATATATGCAAGTATTTTTTTTCAATCATTAGCATTATAAGGGTTGTGTCTGTGTGTGTGTGTGTGTGTGTGTGTGTGTGTGTATGTGTGTGTGTGTGTGTGTGTGTCCCTTTATATATATATATATATATATATATATATATATATATATATATATAGATATGTTTTTTGTGAAATATTTGTTACGTTATATATGGGGAATATCAGTTAATGTGTTCAGTTCACTGGGTGAAGGCGGCTTGGCTGCTCCGCTCACTGCCTGTGCGTAGCTCTGCTTGTGGGACAGTGGCTCTTGCTGTGTCGCTGTGTGAAGGAGAGGAGGTGGCGTGGCCTGGGGTGGCTGTAAGTGAGTTGGAGGGGACTGTGGTGGGTGCTGGGCTTGGCGGTGCTGGACCAGGCGATGTTGTGGTTGGGGTGTCCTGAGTGGCCCAGCATGGGGTCTCAGTGGTCTCAGAGGGGTGAGAGTTGTCCTTCTGTTCCTGGGTGAAGGGGCGGTGTTGCGGTTCAGCGCAACATCCTTCAGGGTCTTGGCGAAGATGGGGACTGTCTTTTTGTAGAGGTGGACATGGTCATACAGACAGTCCAAGTCCAGGGTTGGATGGTGGGCCAAGTGTACGTTGGCCTTCTGGGCACAATGCATCGTCAGGCTGGCATTTATCCCCTGGATGGTGTCAGGGTGGAAGTCTTTCCGCTGTAGAAGGGTGGATACGACAATCCGGCAGTTGGGGAAATTTGTGGAGGCCTTCTCAATCACTTCCCTGAGTGAAATGGCCACTCGCTCCTGCTGGGCCCTCAGGTCGTTTGTGCCGGTGTGGATGATGATATGGCTTGGCGAGCCAAGCTGGGCCTCCGTTAGCAGCTCCAGGGCTTTCTCTGTTTTCGGGCACCACTTCTTCTCCACTTGATGGTGTGGGAACAATTTGCTCTCTTCAATAAATTTCCCATTGGAGTCAATCAACAGCACGATCTTGGCTCTGGAATGGGTGCCGTGGGAGTTGGGCTGCGGCAGGGTAGTGGGGTAGGGGGAGGTAGATTGGGGTGGAGGTGTTGTGGAGCCAGATTGGCCTTGCTGGTTGGGAATGGATGGGTTCAGAGGCCTGATTGGGCTGGCGGTGGTGGAGGAAAGAGAGTCTGGTGGCTCCTGATGAGGTGCTGTGGCTTCCTCCGCCTGGCAGTGCGCTGAGTGGAGCTGGAGGTGCTCCTGTAGTTTGTCTAATTCCATCTCGTTTTTCAGCAGCTTCTCCTTTAACGTTTCTAGCTCTTTCTTATTTCTCTTTCTTTCTTTCTGTAGCTCCCACACATCTTCAGTTAGGTCAGCCAGTTGTTTTACTTGGTTGTCTCTCTCCTTTTGGGCGTTCCTCAGATGTACCGCCAGACTGTTGTTCTGCTCTATCATGGTGGCTACAAGCTCTTCTAAGGACGGGCTGTCCGGTTGATGCTTCTGTAGCTCTTCCCTTAGTTGGACCAGTTCTACCTGGAGCTTAGTAAACTGGTCCTTCAGGAGGGCCATGGTGTGGAGGACCTGAGCCTGCTCTGAGAAAGAGGGGAACTTCTCTCTGTCTGATGGCTCAGCGGTGGGGCAGCTGGCTGGGGAGGTGCTGACTTTACTTTCCTGGGTGAAGAGCAGAGAGGTGGTTGTGTTTCTGACCACCTGGTTGGAAGGGGCTTCATTGAGGTTTATTTTTTCCCTCAGAACCATATCTTTTATGCATTGATATTGAGTTTCGAATTGTCGCAGGTTGTCCCGCACCAAGACAGCCCTATTTTTGTACAGGTTGATGGTGGGCATGATGCTGTCAGGGTCCTCTGCTTCACTGACTTTTAATTTCCACCCATTGCAGATTTCCTCTTTTTGTACAAACCTGTAGTTGAGGCTCTCGGCACTGAGGTTAGACATGGTACCCACAGTGGGTGGGGGAGGGGCTGCCGCTGCTGCTGCTCCCTTGCCTGGGCAACTGTTTGTTTAAGCTGGAAAGAAAGGTGGTGTGTCCCCCGTTTTATATCCAGTGAACTAGCTCTGTTCATTAGTAACGCACATCAAATAACGATAACAAAAAAATACTTGTAATCAGTTTGTAGAGTTGCTGAGAGGAGCAGATTGTCTGCTGTTCTTTGATCAGCTCTGGTAAGTGTTACGTTAGCTTGGATGGTGATCCAAAGAACTTTTCAAATCTTGATCAGTTTGAATATATTGAGTTTAGGGTTTCTTTTGCTGTGGAGCCTTTCTGTAGATTCACGTTTCTTGTCTTAGCTTATGTGAAAGTTAGGCAAGGTACCTTGCCTAACAAGGAGCGTTGACGTTGTTCTGCATCTGCATTCAGGTTAATCTAAAGTAGACCTGAGGAAGACCTTGCTTTATATACTTTCTCAGAATTCCATATAATTCCATATGTGCCATGGGAACCCTGTCAATGGTGTGATGTCATAAAGAGTCAGAGAGACGCCTCCTCCACTGACCACCTGATGGAGGAGGGTTCGTTTGCTTTCGAGACCAACAGCGGCACTCCTGCTACAGCTGGAACTCTGCTTATGTTAGAAAGATAAAGACACTGGGAATCATTTTGTTAAGGATGTCGTTTCTTGGTGAATGTGATGTGTTGATGAATGAAGGAGCGACCGCTGACGCTGACTTGATTAAAATAATAGTTTTATTACACAAATCAGCATCAAACCAGACTTACCTAGGACGTCTAGGAGAGACCCGAGCCGGATGGAATCTCCCAAGTGGCGCTCGGCACTTGCTTTCAAAGCTGTACAGAGACAACATACTATATCTAGTACCAACCCATAGGTGCCCGCTCGGCCTCTGTCTTGCCATAAATCTAAAGATTTCCTCCTCTGGTCAAGCTGGAAGAATGAACACAATTCCCTTTCCCAGAGGGCCTCTGAATAGACCCGTTGTTTTCGTTCTCCGTATGACATAGAGGCAATAAATCTACAGTAAGGTACGTTACTATTATTCCCGCACTATATCTCAGCTTTGGGAGCTCAGTGACCTATTCACCTCAAACCTTCCAGACACCTCAAGGACATCATGTCTGTCTGGCACCAAGCCCATGCTTACAAAACTGATTCCCGCAGACTTTCTTAATTCTACCCAATATATGGTAGAGAACTTTACCCTTCTAAGTAGAGCTGATGCTAGATTCAAATTGGGGGCTGACAAAGGTGTGAGTACAGTAAAAGACAGAGAAAACTTTAATGTAATTTGATCAGCTTATTAGCATGTATGAGATCCCTAGAAAGCACTATTTCAAATACCTAGTCATATTTTTACAAATTCACTGCTCAGAGTAGCAGCAGCACCCTCATCTGCAAATTATTATTATTATTATTATTATTGTTATTATTATTATTATTATTATTTAATAATAATAAACTAGCCACTGGGGGTGCAAAAGACAATGTTTCATCAGTGCCTGTCCCAAGCCCGAATGAAGAAGAAGAGAAGAATCTTCAATTGTCACGCAACACACCACACTACAACACATGCATACACACACACACACATGCACATGCTTTGGATAGTGGCCGGTGAATTGAGGCCTCTGCATTTGACCCATCCTGGCTTGTCCTTCCTCCAGGGAGCAGCCAGGAGCGGTGGGCAGCATTCGTCGACGAATAGAGAGGGTTGCGTCAGGAAGGGCATCAGGCGTAAAAACCCTGCCAAATCAAATATGCGGACAAGATTTCCATACCAGATCGGTCGAGGGCCGGGTTAACAACGACCGCCACTGGTGCCGTTAGCCAACAGGGTGCCAGTGGAAATTGTGCTACTGTCGGCCGAAAAGAAGTGGAAGAATAGGGGGAAGGCGTGTCCAGAGACAGCAGGAGAGGAAGAAGCGTAGGAGAGTAGAGTTGAGAGTAAGAGCTTTGAACGTTGGCCCTATGAGGGTAGAGAGAGAGAGCTGGCTGACATGATGGAGAGAAGGAAGGTAGATGTACTATGTGTACAAGAGACCAGGTGGAAGGGGAGTAAGACCAGGAGTATTGGAGCCGGATACAAACTGTTCTACCATGCAGTGGATGGCAGGAGAAATGGGGTAGGGATAGTCTTGAAGGAAGAATATGTCCAGAGTGTTTTGGAGGTGACGAGAGCATCAGACAGAGTGAGGAACATGAAGCTGGAAATTGGTGGGGTGATAATGAATGTTGTCAGTGCATATGCTCCCCACGTGGGGTGTGAGATGGAAGAGAAAGAAGAATTCTTTAGTGAGTTGGATGTAGTGGTGGAGAGCGTTCCTAAGGTAGTAAGAGTGGTCGTTGGAGCAGATCTCAATGGGCATGTTGGCGAAGGGAACAGAAACATAAGTGACGAGAAAGTGATGGGTAGGTATGGTGTCAAGGAGAGGAATGTGGAAGGACAGATGATGGTGTATTTCACGAAAAGGATGGAATTGGCTGTTGTGAATACGTATTTCAAGAAGAGGGTGGAACACAGGGTGACATACAAGAGTGGAGGAAGGTGCACACAGGTTGACTACATCTTATGCAGGAGGTGCAATCTGAAAGAGATTAGTGATGGTTGGGGAGTGTGTTGCTAGGCAGCATCGGATGGTGGTCTGTAAGATGACTCTGAGGCCAAGATGAGGAAGAGAGTGAAAGAAGAGCCAAAGATAAAATGGTGGAAGTTGAAAAAGGAGATGTGTTGCATGCAATTTAGGGAAGAGGTAAGGCAGGCAATAGGTGGGAATGAATGGTTACCAGATGACTGGGAAACGACTGCAGAAGTGGTGAGGGAGACGGCCAAGAAGGTACTCGGTGTATCATGCAGGAAGAGGAAGGAAGACATGGACTCTTGGTAGTGGAATGAAGAAGTACTGGAGAGCATAGAGCAGAAGAGGTTGGCGAAGAAGAAATGGGATAGTCAGAGAGATCAAGAAAGTAGACAGGAGTACAAGCTGATGTAGTGCAAGGCGAAGAGAGAAGTGGCAAAAGAAAAGGAAAAAGTATACGACGAGTTGTATGAGAGGACGGAAAGTAAGGAAGGAGAAAAGGACTTTTACAGATTGGCAAGACAAGGGACCAAGCTGGGAAGGATGTACAGCAGGTTAGGGTAATGAAGGATAATGATGGGAATGTGCTGACTAGTGAGGAGAGAGTGTTGAGAAGGTGGAAGGAGTACTTTGAGGAGTTGATGAATGAAGAAAATGAGAGGGAGAGAAGAGTGGATGATGTGGGGATTGTGGATCAAGAAGTGCAGCAAATTAGCAAGGATGAGGTGGGAACAGCATTAAAGAAGATGAAGAGTGGAAAGGCAGCTGGCCCAGATGACATACCTGTGGAAGCATGGAAATGTTTAGGTGAGATGGCAGAGGTGTTCCTAACGAGACTGTTTAACACCATCCTGGAAATTGAGAGGATTACATTACATTAAGCAGATGCTTTCATCCAAAGCGACTTACAATTATTCAAACACCGACGGACGCAGCCATCAGGAGCATTTAGGGGTTAAGGGAGATGTACAGAACTGTAGTAACTACAGGGGAATAAAGTTGATCAGCCACAGCATGAAGCTATGGGAAAGGGTAGTGGAGACTAGGTTAAGAGGAGAGGTGGGGATCAGCGAGCAGCAGTATGGTTCTTCCAGTATGGTCATGCCAGGAAAGAGTACTACAGATGCAATGTTTGCTTAAAGAATGCAGATGGAAAAGTACAGGGAAGGCCAAAGGGAGTTGCACTGCGTCTTTGTGGATTTAGAGAAAGCGTATGATAGGGTGTCAAGAGAGGAAGTGTGGTATTGCATGAGGAAGTCGGGGGTGGTAGAGAAGTACGTAGGAGTGGTACAGGATCGGTATGAGGGCAGTCAGACAGTAGTAAGGTGTGCAGTAGGTGTGATGAAGGCATTCAAAGTGGAGGAGGGATTGCATCAAGGATTAGCTCTGAGCCTTTTCTTGTTTGCAATGGTGATGGACAAGTTAACAGATGAAATCAGGCAGGAGTCTCCGTGATGTTGCAGACCTATGATGTTCGCGGATGACATTGTGATCTGTAGTGAGAGTAGGGAGCAGGTTGAGGGGAGCCTGGAGAAGTGGAGGCATGCATTAGAGAGAAGAGGAATGAAAGTCAGCAGGAGTAAGACAGAATACATGTGCCTGAATGGGAGGGAGGGCGGCGAAAAGCTGAGAATGCAAGGAGTGGAGATGGAGAAGGCAGGTGAGTTCAAGTACTTGGGGTCGACCATCCAAAGCAGCAGAGAGTGCGGGAGAGAGGTGAAGAAGAGAGTACAGGCAGGGTGGAGTGGGTGGAGAAGAGTGTCCGGAGTGATCTGTGACAGAAGGTTTCCAGCAAGAGTGATGGGGAAGGTCTACAAGACGGGAGTGAGACCAGCTATGTTGTACGGTTTAGAAGCGGTGGCACAGATAAAAAGGCAGGTGGCTAAACTGGAGGTGGCAGAGTTGAGAATGTTAAGATTTTCATTGGGAGCGACAAGGATGGACAGGATCAAGAATGAATACATTAGAGGGACAGCTCAGGTTGGACAGTTTGGTGGAAAAGTGAGAGAGGCCAGACTGAGATGGTTTGTGTGTAGGAGAGATGAGAGTTACATTGGGAGACGGATGCTGAGGATGGAGCTGCCAGGCAAGAGGAAAAGAGGAAGGCCAAAGAGAAGGTTTATGGATGTGGTGAGGGAGGACATGCAGGCGGTTGGTGTAAGGGAGGAAGATGCGAAAAACAGAAAGTATTGGAGACAGATGATCCGCTGTGGCGACCCCTAACAGGAGCAGCTGAAAGAAAAAGATTATTATTATTATTATTATTATCCAAACTGTCTAGAAATGTTGCGAATTCAAACAACTCCTGTCAAGTTATGACTCAATTAAACCCTAAGCAGTAGAGATGGGACTCTTTTTACTGACTCGAGTTATTATGAGTCACTAGTTAAAGAGAGTCGGGTTTTCAAGTCACTCGAGTCACCGAGTCACGAGTCAGTCACCCAGGGCTTGGGGAATCCCCCACCGGCATACGCAGCAGACTTTCGTCGGCCAAGCCAGATGACTTACAGTTTAGTCCTCCACCAACTTGAATGGGATAAAATCGTTTAATGGTGCAGCTCTTCTAGACTTTCGAAATGTTATCGGCCCGAATGGATCAAATCTGAGTAGTGAAGCGTCATTTTGCGGGGGTTGTGACGCCAACGACGACTGACAACTGAACCAACAAGTTCGCAACCGGAGTCACTGACTCGAGGCTACTGACTCGGGTTGTGAATCACTCACTTATTCAGACTTGCAGACCTTGACTTCAGCTCCGAGCTAGGAGAGTGAGTTGGGCGGGGCTCGGGGCTGGAAGAGCGACTCGAGCGAGTACGAGAGCGAGTTGAAACAAGCACCAAAGTGGTTTATTTTCTCACAGGGATAGGTTAATACAGTAATTTACTTGCTACATGTCCACAAATACAGTTAATATACTGTAAGAGCTGCACAATATTGCGAGTGACACGTTGCCTCGCTAGCAGCAGGTAGGAGAGGCGAGTCAGTGAACGAGTTAGTGGAGACGAGGATTCGTCACTCCAGAGTCAGTAAAAGTTGTTTGTTTTGAAATATTCGTTCAACCTGCACATCACTACGGAGCAGTAACTTTGCAATAAATGGAGATCAGACAGGGTCGACAGGCTTATGGCCTCAAATTGGGAACGCCAATGCAGACCATGTATACAACATCTATTAAACCACGCTGTTCAGTGTAACAGCGGCAACCATCACACTTCTGTCATCCTCTTATTGTCGGCATTAGTAGTTAAACTTCTACATTATTTCATATCCAAGACATTAGCACCATTAGTATGTATTGTTTTGATTATGGTTTTACTGTTCTCTCTCCAACCATAGTATAATCACTAATAATGAACCCAACTCAGTCACCGCAAGTACAGACCAAATGCAGTAACTTCATATTTCACACCCTGCACTGTGAGGAACTGCAAAATTGTATCATGATAAGATTGTCTTGGTTTTATCCCGATTAAATGCTAAGATGCTAAATATTATGATTTGATATTGTCTGGTTCTCTCAAAATGTATTTGATTGTGGACAATTTAAAAAAAAAGTCCCTGTACAATTGAGTTGGACAGTCACGGATGCAGGATTTACACTAACTCCCATCATCTCTTAGAACAAAATAGAAAAAGAAAAGTTTTGCATTGAAGCTGTCTTTAATGGAATCATTCAAAGTCAACATCATTTATCATCGTCACTACATCCATTCTTTCTGAGGAGGGAAAAAAAAACATTGGAACATTGAAATAAATATGGCTTCAATTCCTTTTTGTCAACATTCACAGCATGACAAATCATCATCAGCTTGTTCATGGCCTGAAAACACTTGCGTTGTTGGTAGGCCATTCTGTGATTATTGCCGAAAGCCTTACTCTATAGCTTTTAAGTCATTTCATACACCGCATTGTGTTCACTGTATTGTTGTGAAATACATGTCTGCAAACCTCCAGATGCCAATGCAGTTTTCCTGGGCAGAGCTGGTTCTGGAGGAAATCACAGCATACTTCAGCTAATAATATCAAGCACGGAGGTAATTCCAGAAGCTCCACCACGTTCTCCATCACCACAGGGATGGAACGAGCATTGCATGCTCCACGACGATGTCTGTCGAAACACCGAGGACCGAGGACTCTTTTCTTCGTGGGCCAAGCCACTGGTAAAGAGAGCCCTGTGGGAGGAGTTTGAGCTTATCAGACACAGACTGTCTCATTTCGGTATTTCCTTATCTCAAGACTTTTTTGTCGATGATTTCCATACATGAATGGGAGGAGCCTTAAAGAACAGTAATCTACATGTAATATCACATTATATTACCACCAGTGTTGGGGTCATTACTCAAAAAACAAATGTATTACACAGCACTAGTTACTTTAAAAAAAGTAATTCCTTACTTTACCTAAAACTCCCTGTACAAAGTAATTCATTACACTGCTGTTACATTACTTTTGCGTTACTGAGATACATTATTACGTAATTGCCACACAGTTGGGCCCCCAGGGCCTATGTAGACCACATGCACAATGCGCTGGCCTGCGGGTGGGCAGGGGGCGGCGGTGAGAGGGGCCCTCCGTGCCACGGGCAGTGGCTTATCTTTAACTAAGATTTAAATGTTGTATGCAAGTGTTATGCATGATTGTTCAGTGTTGTTCACTTGTTATAATTGTTTGTTTATGTTTTAGGGAATTAAACTGTGATGGACATTGCTGTTTGGTTTGATGACTTCAGCGTTCATTCAATGTTGATGAAGTTTTGATATCACAGTTGGGTTGGCTAATAAAGAGACTGCCAAAGGAAACTCCGTCTCATAGAAGTTAAGTAGGCTAATGTAATTAACGAAGAAAGACTTATCGTCTGATAAGTACCTGTAATGTGACTTAGTGGAACTGTTAAGTGTTACATTACTGTAACACTGCAGACAAATGACATTGATTACAGCCTAATGATTACCAGTCATAAAAAAATCACAGCCCGAGTTGTAGGCATGTTTCAGTCACACTGGGGCCAAGATGCCAATACAGCTAAAATTTCCACGAGGAGAGAAAACTAACCTGATCTTAACCTTAGTGATAAACTAGGGTTAGTGACCCACCTCAAGTACTCTCTGCAGCCATTCAGGACGTTCTTGCAAGCGTTGGATTACTCCACGTATTCCACTGTGATCACTATGTAGTAACACACTCCAGCCGCAGTTTGTTCGTCACTGTCTAAGCTGTCGCGCTGAATGTCCGTTCCATGCGGTTCGATTTGGGAGAAGCTTCAGATCAATTCAATGCCTTGAAGGCTCTTAATGTGTCTGACACAAGCTCTAGTTTCACTCAATGTGAAATCCCGGTAGAGACTGTTTGCTCCTTTTTTAAAATTATTTTTTTCTTTTATTCTTTATTAGGCCTAGCAAAAAAGAAAAAAAATACAGCAAGATCGGGAATTGGAAAGATGAGTATGCAGTCATATCTTCTTCTGGCCAGGAAAGGGCTTTAGAAGACCTCGTAGCTGTTTCTTGCGGTCGTTCACACATCCCAGGTGGGTGTTGGCGGTGAAACAGGAGCTACCCAGTCTCCCTAAGCTAGTGTCCTCTCTGGAGACGGGCCCATCGTTCCACATGAGGTCATAGCCTCCCACCCTCTTCTCTTTGCCAGTCAGCCTTCCCTCCATATCCACTATGTGTAGTGTGTCTTCCAGCAGCTGGTGCTTCAGTTCATAATCCTCTGGGCTGCTCGCTGTGAAGGACGGAGAGGCATTCACCTCGATTAACCAGGGTTTGAGGTTCTGATCCAGCAGAATGTCATATCCGTAGAGCTCAAAGCAGTGCTTGTCATTGATAATGATCTTCTGCACACTCTGCAGGCTTCGGACGAAGATATTGTCTATGTCCGTAAACACGGCCTCCACCGTCTCTGAGCCGTGTTTGGCGGTCAGGTACCTTCGAAGCTGTTGTATCTGCCACTTGCATCCCTTTTCAGGATCGTAGTCCGGTGCTGTTTTCTGAACAGCCACATTGGTGAGGTGCACATACTGATCGTCGAGGCTGCAAAGGGAGAACCGGGTGTTTGAGAAGCGAGCAAAGCCATCTCGATACAACCAGGCTTTCAGGGGGATGTATGAGGTTACCAGCACATAGACACGCAGATCAAATTTTCTACCACTGATGAGGTAGGGGTTTTCTATATAGCGCTGTACCACATAGCTTTCCACCGGAGTGTCATTCTTCTGTTCCTCTGGACGGGAGCCATCCTTTTTCCAATCGGTGATGTCTTTGAGTTTCCTGAACAGAAAAATACCTTTCCCTTGAGATCTTGCCACCGGTTTCATTATCCAGGTACTGCCTGGGCTTCTTTTGAACTCCTCAACAAAGATGTAATATTCGCTGGGCAGTTCAAAGGTGCGGGGAAAAAAGTCACATCTGGATGCTTCCATTCCGCCAGCTTCTCTTTCTAGGATTTTGCGATACCTTTTCAGGTTTTTAACCATGAGGTTTTTCCAGGTCAGCTCATAATGGTTGCGAAAGTGGCATATTCTGACATGCTCCTCCATGAAGGAATGATCAAAATTTTCTCTCAACCAGGAAACATCACACCAGTTAAAGTCCCACTCTCCATCATCTTTGACTTCAACCCAGCCTGGTCTTTGCTGCAGGACATCCTGTATGGTGTTAAGAAGTCCACATTTATATCGGACACAGGTTTTTTCATCCCGCTCGCTTCTTTTTTGGTGGCCATGTTGACCCTGGTCTTTCGGCTGCACGGGGTCCTTCTGGTCCTTCTGGTCCTTCTGGTCCTTCTGGTCCTTCTGGTCTTTCTGGTCCTTCTGGTCTTTCCGGTCCTGGTTCCCACAGCACTCTGTCAGCTCCTTCTTCTCCCTCCTCTCCTGTTCTTTGTCAGAGTGTCGCTCACGACCTTCCCTGTTCTCCTTGTCTTGAGATCGGGAAGTGCCAGCTTTGGACTTGGGTTCCAGTTGGGATTTGGATTCCTCTGCCAGGACTTGCTTCACTGCCTCCTCGCTGGACATCTTGCCAAGGCAGCACTTGGCAATGGCCTGCAGAAGCTCGTTGGTCTTCTCAGGCTCGTGGCCGGCCACGATACGTGAAGGCTTGACCGACAGTATCTCTCCGCTCACCATCACCACTACATCTATGGCCTTCTGCAGGAAGGTGATTTTCGCGTCTTTATCCTTTACATTGCCAGATTTCAGCTCGTTCTCTCCATATAGGCCTTTCATGAAGCCAGTAGTCGTGATCACCTCGCTCAGAATGTCGTGCAAGTATCTAAATGGAGGTTTGCTGAGCAGCTTCTCAGTGAGCGGGGTTTTCTTTAACACTCTCCCCAGAGTGTCCTGGGTTTTCTTCAACACCACTCCGTTCATGGTTAAAACTACTGATGATGAAAAGACACTTCATGGCAGATACAACTAAACATTGAAGTATGCAGTAAGTCCATACTTAGTTTAGCATCAGTGTCCAATGTTAAATCTAAACGATATCAACCATTAGTTGATAGGGAGCCCCGAACCACAACGCAGGCCACCATATAGCCACACCCAAATAGCACATACCACAATCATCTCGCAAACCCTAGTCTTGTGTTAGTTGCTTGTTTTTAATAATTGGCAATAATAATTAATAAGTGGCATTGATGGTTTGCTATGTTGAGTTAAGATATTGAGATCATTAAAGTGATACAAGTTGGTGGCTCTATTATTTGTATTTTCAGTGCTTTGGGTGTTGTTGTCTGATGGTCCCTTTATGTGCGGACTTATTATTATTGCCTATATTATTATTAAATATATCAATGCAATTCTGCAGCACACTTTACCATGTATCCTCATTCAGTTACAAGCTATGTCATTGTCGTAAATCTGTCTCCATTTACATTTTCTATGACTAAGTATTAATCTATTATTATTAACTCTTACTAGATTCACTCTAGACAATAATACCTTGCTTGACTGCAAGTTATTTCTGTGGTGAATTCACTGATTAACTCTTCTTGTGTTTGTGTGTGTGCGCGTGTGTGTCACTGGCCGGTGAAAAAGAGCTTTATATACAGAATTCCAGATGTTGCCATGACAACTTGGACAACAGTGTGATGTCATAAAAAGTGAGCCAGTTAAGTAAAAACCAGAAAAGTCACATGACTTTTTTTCGCAATGCAAACGATTGAGTGGGGTATTGTTGCTAAGGCAACAGAAAAAGGCAGAATATTCCGTAAAATGAGTGACTTATTTTTTACAGCGAGCGAGTTTTGCGGCAATTTTTATAGATACTGATGGGACTCTCTGAAAGTCATTTTTTAAATGTATTTTGCATGGCAAATTACCTTGTAATGGAGATGACCTTAACAAATATCGATCACGTGATTTCCTTATCCATTTCCATATCTATGGAAGATTCAAAATGCAAAGTAGTTCAATTAAATTAAAGGGACGCTGCCACCACCTTTGATTTCCCGGTATGGCCTGATGTCAGATTTTGAAGGATCTGACACCTGCACTGATGGACAGATGCAAAAATATTACTTTATTAATTCATAGTTACTTTACAAAAAGGGTTTACGATGGGTGGAAGCTGAAAATGAGTACAAGACTTCAATGGGGACAGCGATACGATGGCTTCACGGCTAGGATGATGCACCCCACACAAGAGCTTTACAACCAGCTTCATCACACGTAACAACCATGAGACACCCTAGACACCCTAGCTAAACCTCTTACAGCAACACACACTACTGGTGGAAGACGCCAACTGAACCCGCACGGTGAAGTCACAGCAAACCCACACATTAAGGTAAGACCCTTTACCTGGACCTAGAGCAAGCTGCCAGTACCCGGTACCCCTACCGGGTACCTACCCTCTTAAAATACCCACGGTTAAAATACATACATAAATAAACATTGACATACAACTACATTCAGAAATTCTGTAGTCTCGACGCAGAGATCAGCAGCGGAGGCGACCAGCAACAGGTTGCTTACCAGTCCCAAATGTGCTGAAGAGCGGCGGACTCTGCCCTCCTCAAGCCCCACTTCAACTACAGTGTTGCCAAGTCCCAGTTTTCCCGAGGAATTGGGCTACTTTTGACGTGATTTTGTTGTTGCGGTTTAGGTAGACCGATTTTGCATGCAGATTTCATGTGTTGCGCTCCCAGGAAGGGAGTGTCCCGCCATCCCCAGTCTGTATTGTGACATCATAGCATTGGGACGACAGTGTGACATCAGAACACAGGCAGATAACGTAGCCAGACAGAGACACACGCAGTCAATCTGATCGCGCCTCAGACTCGGACCAACATGTCCTTCCATCTGCCTTGTCGTTGCCCTTGAGAGAGCACAATCTGTGAGTGTATTCAAGTAACTCGTGAATGCATACAATGTAGGAGTTATGACAATGTATTAACAGGTTATTTTCATCTGCATGGAGACTGATCGTTAATCTGCATACTTCTGTACTGTTCCACAGTTTGACACCGCTTCTTTAAAGATACCAAAAGTGAGCTCCTTTCTGACTACCCACAGATTTCCGATCTGCTGTACGTTGATGACGAATACATCATGTGATTTTGATCACGCTCACCATATTGGACAGCTGCATATACAGACTACGGCTGCAATTTTCAGTTACCACAATAGTGAGATTGCTGATTTTGACAGTCTATTATTGTTCATTATTCACGATGGAACAACAATAGAACATGAAACTGTCACTGAGTTTCAATACAATAGAACATGGGACCGTCACCAAGTTTCAGCATAATTCAACCTCTAACAATCACTGAATTTTAGTCGAACACAACATATAACTAACATGGAAATGTCCAGTTCAAACTTCAAATCAAAGTCTCTTTCACTTTAAGTGTAAATATACATTTATATGATATTTATATGGTACTCTGCAAATGAATAATTACAGAAAAATTAACTAATAAAATAAAGGGCCGACTCTTCTCTGTCTTGTTCACTGGACGTCCTCCTTCCCTCACCGTGCGTTAAACCAAGTGAATCAAATTGAACGACTCATTTTAGAGTTTTCCAAGTGACTCGTCAAGAACCAAGTCTAAAAATAAAGTCAAAACTTTTCATCACGATCGGAGCTCCACTGTGACGGTGATATGAACGCAGTCTGCACAAAGTTAGACTGACGTCGGTCTACAAGTAATTCATCCAATCTTCTTTGTTTACCTTGAAGTACCTCCAAACAGCCGACATTTTCTTTCTTTTGCTCTTTTTTGAGTGTCAACTACCTTAGTTGTATCTGGTTTGAGTATCGCAGCATTTCTGGGAGCACAGTTATCTTGTAGCCAAAATGGGTGGGTTTGATTGCCATGTGCTTGTAGACAGGTGGGGCGACAAGGTCTGTCGTACCTAAAAGCCTTTGGCTGGCTATCACTGGCCATGCTACAGCAGCTTAATGGTGGGAGAATGCAGATTTTGGGTGGCTGGCAGACTGTGTTGTGTGTCAGTTAGTTTCTCTGGCCCTCGTTGTTGAACGTTGGGTGTCTGATATTCCCTCTGAAGACATCCTGCTGGGTTATGATCCCCTGCAAAATGTATGGCGCTGTGGTTGATCTTGGTGTGGTGAGAAGACCTGCCGAATTATGGGCAAGACGCTCCCCTTTGTCGACCTCAATCCCACACTGGCGGCTCAGAGCGTTTTAGTTACGTCCGGCGTAGTAGTAGAAGTGTATTATATTAGTACCCCCACGTAGTGAGGCTATAATTTCAGGTACACTCCAGAGCCGATGGGGTCATTACACCGAGGGAATGTCAGAACCCTCTTCCAACCTCTCCAAACACTGTGACCTACTGGTCGCTCGTGTGGTTTGTAAGGTGGAGAAGGGTGTGCTCCCGGTCCACGTTAGTAATGTCGCTAATGACGCGCTGGCATTGAGAAGAGGCTTGACAGTGGGCGCTCTGTTTACAGATGTAATGAGAGACAAGAAGTGTGAGGTTAAGAGCTAATAATAATTCATTCAACACACGTCCTTTGTTTATCCTTATAGTTAACTCAGCGTGTTCCTATTTTTTTTTTTTAATTGGCAAATTTTTTAACCACCGTTGACTTTTCTGTTTTTATTTTTATCTTAAGGTAAATATTTAAAATGTTTGCGTATTGGTAATGTGTTTTTTTTTTTTATTCATAGCGTTGTTTTGTAAATATATTTAAAATATATTCATTCTATTTCAAGTTGTATTTTATACTGTGTGCAATATGCGCAGATAGAAAGTCTTTGAGCTTAAATTTATCGAAAATGTATCTAAATGTTGTCTTTTCCATTGTCAAGGTGGTTTGACTGAATTAAAATATAGCTGGCTCAGCCGGCCAGGAGTTTCACTATCGCATACACATACCTTGATGGATAGATTGCAGGGTTCTCGTGGGTGTTGATGATGCTTGGTTGTGTTAATTACTTTTAAAACTAAAATTGACACATTTGTTCAGCTTTCTCTCATCTAACCTCAAATAGGGAGCTTACAGTCCTTGTGTTTATAATTCCATTTGGTTGAACTCATAAACAATTTCTTTCCATTTATTCATTTTTGGTGTTTGTGGGCTCAGCCATTTTTTGTCATTCACTTTAGAGCATACATTTAAAGTATTCTGCATATATCTATATCTAGATGCCTCACTGGAGGGGGGTACAGGGGAGTTTCAAGGATGAGTTCACTGCATTTTTGAAATGTTGATAGTCGTATATAGATTACATTATCTTAACAACTTGATCCCAGAATGCCCTCAAAACTGGAGATGGCTATGCACACCATTCATGTCAAATTGTGGAGTTAGACCCTTAAACTGTTTCCCACCATTTTTGTGTTCCTGATATTTTGGCCGGGGCTAAATGACGGCTCGATGCCCGCCCCCAACGCTATATAAACACCGAGTCGGAATCGGAGCATCAGTGGTGAAATAAGCATGGCTAATAGCCCACAGCTTAGGAGAAAACAATGTTTTGGAAATAAACCCATAATTCGGCAGGTCTTCTCACCAAGATCAACCACAGCGCCATGCGTTTGCAGGACATCCTAACCCAGCAGGGTGTCTTCAGAGGGGGGAATATCAGACACCAAAAGTTCAACAACAAGGGCCAGAGAATCTAGTTGACACACAGTCACATTAAGCTGCTGTAGCACGGCCAGAATAACCCACCGTGTCAGAAGCGAGCAGGGAGCGCCGCAGAGCAGGGAGTCCTGCCGCCAGACACCGAGCAACTAGACTCACAGGACTGGGTTCAGTGCAACATTTAAACATGGAACTTACTCCAATCTAAATGCTGAAACACCATTTACGTGATTGGGTGTGGTTTCAGCGCCTTCAACCACCGCCTTCAGCAGAGGGAACTGCCTTTTATTCGCAATTTTGAAACCAAATTTTAGATAATTGCCGATTGTTTTAATAATTCAAATTTGGCTTCGTGATTAATAACACATTGTTTAGTGATGTGACAAACTCAGAACACAAATTGTATTGTTCTTACAGGGACGGTCAGGGGATGTTACGGTACTTGTGTGTTGGCCCCATCTAGTGGCAGTGACGATAATCACATGTCCGTACATACACATAAACTAATAGTATTTAAGACTTTTTAGAACCAAAAGGTCCAAACGCAGGGGTTTCAAGAGAAGGAGCTCAGTCTTATTTTGAAAGATATCAATGTGGGAAGGTGCTTGTTTGTGTTTGTATTTGCAAGCACAGACCATTTCTCTGATGTTGTATGATATCGCTATTATCCCCTGTGCTCAACTTTCAACCCCTTAATGCAACATTCTTAACTGTAAAAAATAGTATGTATATATATATATATATATATATATATATAACATGACCTACAAAGATGACTTTAGTAACGCATCTTTCAGTTTTAGAATGATTATAAAGGATGGTTTACGGCCCCTTTTTGAAAGAACTAAACAGTATCCTGACACTGTGCTGTACATTTGACACAATGGGCGTAAGGTGCTGGAGGTAAAGCTCAATCGCAAATAAAAAGTAACCTCCACTGCTCTGATCTGCGGACTGAAAAAAAAAAACAACAAAAAAAAAACACGGACAAAAAAAATGGTCATTTATTCTTCCAGCAGATGTCCTTAGGGCAGCGCTTCCCAACCTTTTCGGATTCGCGGCCCACTTGAAAATCTCAATAGTGTTCGCGCCCCACATACAACCAGAAGTAATATGGGATGCACCCTATGTATGTATTCTTATACATACAGTGCAGTAGTGGTAAAACAAAAACAGAGGTGGGTTAAAAACAACCTTATATCTATGCAACTTTCTAATATATAACTAACAATAACAAGGAGCACATTAATATTAACTCATCTAATGAGAAGGCTGATGTTGCATGGCAGACACCAAATGCTTGATGTCTGGCTTAAGGGACGACAGTCTCAGGCAAAGATCTGGATCAACATTCAGTTTATTCCTGTATTTCGTCTTCAATGCCACAATGGCCAAAAAGCCGATCTCACAGAGATATGCCGTCAGGAAAGGCATCAGAAATCGCACAGCTCTGTCGGACAGATCGGGATACTCAGAAGCAACATGAAGCCAAAAGTTTGTCACGCACTTCTGTGAGAAAGCCAGTTTCAATGCGCTGTCATAGGAGAGGTCAGGCCTGCGAGGGTCTCGTCACTGTGGCTGGCGAAGGGGTTTTCGATCCAGCTGCACTGCACATCTGAGATGCGGAAGTATTCGCGCAGCTCGGTCCTCAAACCATGCAGGTTCTCTTTGACATGATTGATCACGGTGACGGGAAGCTGCATTTCTTCCTTTGTCAAAAAATCAGACAGATTCTCAAACGAGTCAAAGTTTGACCGTTCAACTTGCCTGGACCACATATCCATTTTCCATGAAAATCGACTCTCTTGTACGCTCGTTATCAGCTCTTCTGACAGATTCTCTGCCATCTCGTCAATCCCGCCTCTGACTGAGTTATCAGACAATGAGATGAGGTTGATTGGCTTGCACGCCTTCGATCCCAACATCACCTCAGCGATCGCTTTTGTGGAAGGAAGAATTGAATATTCCCTGGTTGTATGCATCCTACCAGGTTTGGCTATGAGTCGGGCGACCTGATAGGACGCATCAGCTGCCTTTGCATTTTCAGTGCCCATACATGACGTTTCGATGACTTTCTTCTTGCCATGATACTCCTTGAGCTTATTATTGAAAAATTCAAGTGGCTTGGACATGTACTGTTGCCGTTTTGCCTCGAGGTGACACCGCAGTTCACGTGGCTTCAGCGTTTCTTTTGATAAAATCTTGGAACACACCACACACAGCACTAACGGTTCACCGTCTTCCGTGCCTGTCAAAAAAATCCCAATTATAAATATTCAGCGCTATACTTTCTCCGAACCTTTCTTCTTTGTTTGACAGGCGGGACTGTCCCGCCTGTCAGATCCATTTTCATTGTCACTGCAAGTTCAATAATGTATAGGTGCATCGTAGGTCGATCGTGGTCTGGCTTGGACGCAGTACACCCTAACATAAGTTACTATCTATCAGTGATGATGCATTTTTGAAGGTTTTAAAGAAAGAATACCATGAAAAAAAAAATGTTCTACATTAAAAAAACGTTTTGTAATTAATTATTTTTTATTTTTTCGAAGGTTATCAATGAAATCTATGTTTTGCCCATGATTTGGCAACCCATTTGCAATACCCTCAAGGGGGTATGGGCCACGGCCCATAGGTTGGGAAACGCTCCCTTAGATGGAGAAGGAAGGACAGGGGATCTTTAGGGGGAAATCGGGGGTCAACAGTATGCCACGTAGAAGGAAGGATAATGGGAATTTTTAATGTGAGTGTGTCAGCAGTGCCTCACAGACAGAAGGTCCTGGGTTTCGATTCCCTGCCTGGGGCGCTGTTGGCACCGTGCTCAGGTGGGTCATCCCCCGATGAGGTGCCTCTCTGTGTGTAGTTCACATGGGTCTCTTCCAACATAAAAGGGACCCCAAATAAAAACTTGCAGAACACTTTCCTGTCCTGTCTCTGACCACGACATAGATCTACACCTGGAGTTGGTCCCCAGGCTCCATCCAAGTGAAGGCTGCCCGCTGCTCCTGGCTGCCCCAGTGGAGGAAGGACAGTTATGGGGCCATGCCAGGTATCACCACTCCATGTCATCGAGTCATGATTTAGCCCAGGCCAAAACACCCAGACCATAAAAATGGTGAGAAACAATTTAAGGGTTTAACTCGACAATTCAGTACTACATCGTTCAGTCTTTTCACATGTTTTTAGCAATTACTTTCTTACATGTGTGATGTGTCTAGAAACGAATCACTGAATTCACTTTACAGGGACTTTTAAGTTTGAAGAAACAGCCCAAAACTGTTCAAGATTGTAATGCCTGAATTTATATTTTCATGATTGGCAGTGACAGCTGAGAAGAATGAACGGTAAAAGTTGAAGAGGTATCTCATTTAATATTTATACAAGCGACCCAGTCTGGTACAACCTCTCTGCACGTTTGACTTTAGGGTAACGTAGCACTTGGCCGCAGCTTCTCACTGTGTTTGAATGCAGTCCAATGGCATTTAAAGCTGTTAAATCAAATTTTTAACCAGGTAAGATGTCCCACAATACCCGGTACACTACACGGTTGGACACCCTACAGCATCTGTTGTTTAACAGAAGGAATAATTGGTCAGATACATGTGGAATCTATTAAATGCAGCAGAGACAAACTAGTAAGTACAAATATGATGACTTGTTGGTAGTAGCCAAATTTCCAACAGGGGTTTCCAACGGATGCAAACCAAAATGTCTCTGGACGCAGTTGGTCAGACCTACAATCAATCGGAGCAACTGAACGTGTGACATAGCGCTGATTGAGTGAGTTGGTCAATTAAACTTTTACTAAATCCTGTTGGAAGTACAGCAAACACATCTTTCTTATCAACAAAAGCTTTTAAGAGAAAATATACATCCAGTTTGTTTAATACTTACACAATACTTTATTGCCAAAATGCAGCCATCTTGGTAAGGTGCCTGAATGGCGCCCCTCTGTATCGTCATCGTATAAAACCCGGCACATAATAGATAAACCATGGTGATTGGCCTGACCTTGGCAAGTTGGGGTCCAAATTGGTTTGAATGGGAGGGTGGCCCGATTTATCTGCCAGAGCAAATGAAACGTGAGCTGCGGGTTCTCCTGGTTCCCAGTCAAAAAACTGGTTGGCGCCAGTGCCTGCGTAGTTTTATTGCCTTGCTGGTGCTAATAATGACTAATGATCTGTAATTACAGTATTGTAGCGGTCACTATACATGCACATGGACAAATTCACCACAGCCTGTCGGGTAGGGTTGTAGGCAACTGACTGTTACACGGACTGTTAAAATAGGTGACATCCAACACGGACTATCGAGTTACGTTACAGTGGCCGCAGACTGTCACAGGACGGGGGGTGGACAGGACTGACGTCACAGGGTGTCAGGTGTCTCGGTCCGCAGACTTTGAGTCAGTGTGTGTTCGGAGTAGGTAAAAAAAAAAATCCAGGTGCTTTCACGTGTGAGGTCTGTTCTCGCCTCCTACTCCTACACTGGTGACCCAGACACTTTTTGGACGTTTCCAAAGAGGAACGGAAAAAAAAATCGCTTTTTTCATTTTTTTCTTTTTAGCCGCACGAACATGACAACAAACGTGGTTTCGCTTAAACTTTTGGGAGACACAGGCCTCAGCCTGGTTTGCGAAGACAGAGGCCCAGTTCGCACTCAGAGAGATCACCGCAGAAGCCACAAAATATTATTATGTCGTCTCCGCTCTCGGGAGCTCCACTGTGGCCGGAGTGGTGGGAATCCTGGAAAGTCCTCCGGAGGGCGACAAGTACGCGATGCTGAAAAGCCACCTCCTCAAGTCTTTAGGACTATCCGACTCGGAGCGGGCCCGTCGGCTCCTCTCCACGGCAGGGCCTTGGTGACAACAAGCCATCTGAGCTGATGGACAAAATGCTCGCTCTCCTGGGAAGCCACAAGCCGGATTTTCTGTTTTCTGTGCCTGGGGAGACAGTGGACGTCACCGCTGCCGCAACAGCAACCCAACGGCAGCGACAAACGGGCCTGTGCTGCTATCACACATGATTTGGGTCCAAGGCCAAGAGGTGCACATGCAGCCCACCTTCTCGTCCTCCACTGCCAAGCAAAGAGTAGAGCATCACATCTCCACCACCGGCCCTCACTATCGCCAAGGCCATGCTCGACAGTATGGAGCACCTGGGCATCATCCACCGCTCCAACAGTCCTCTTTATACTCTTCCACATAGCACCAAAACCTAAACTCCCTATCGCTACCCAGTCGCACACATCCAGGACTTCTCTGCCCACCTTTCAGGAAAGGTCATCTTCTTTAAGGTGGACCTCATCCTCGGCTACCACCCGGTTCCCGTGCAACCCTAATACAGCGATGATCACCCCTTTTGGCCTGATTGATTCGGCCTTAAGAACGCGGTGCAGACCTTCTAGCGCCCCATGGACACTGTGCTAAGGGCCCTGCCTTTCCTTTACGTATATGTGGACGAATTTCGTATATCCTCATCGCCAGCACGTCCAGGGCGAAGCATGTGTCTCACCTATGCACTCTCTTTGAGGGGCTCAGCCAGCATGGCCTGATCGTCAACCTATCCAATTGCCAGTTCGGGCTGACCATAATCGAACTACTCGGACACCCCATCACAAAAGACCGGGCGGTCCCCCTCCTGTCGAAGGTGGATGCAGTTACAAACCTCCCGCTCACGGCAAAGTCCCTTCAGGAGTTTTTGGGTATGGTGAATTTTGCCGTCGCTTTATCCTCCAAGCTGAGGCTTTCAAAGGCAAGGTCGCCAAACATCCCGTGGATTGGCCCGCAGAGAGAGACAAGGCGTTTGTGGACGTGACCATGCTAGCGCACTTGGCACCCAAGGCACCGATTGCCATCCCTGTGCAAGTACGGCACCTTTGACCACAAGCTTCTTGCCCTCTACCTCGCTGTCCGACACTCTCGCTCCTGGCTGGAGGACCGATTCATGGCATTTGTGCATCACAAGCCAGTGACTTTAGCTTTGGCGAAGGTGGCCAAGCCGTGGACTGCCGGTCAACAGTGCTAGCTCTCCATCATGGAGTTCACTAACGACATACAACATGTGGCGGGCAAACATAACCTCGTCACTGACTGCCTCTCCCGGGCCGACACCAGTGCCATTTGGGACCCGACTACACACTCATGGCTGCTGATCAGGCCTCCGACCCGGACATTCAAGCTTATAGGACAGTGGTCAAGGGACTACAGTTGGAGGACGTCGCTTTCGACGATGCTTGCACCATGCTCCTGTGCTGTCCCGCTGTTGTTGACAATATCGACCAACGTGGCTCAGGCGTTCATCGGTGCTTGGGTCGCCCGGTTCACCACCCCTTCTAACGTCTCCCCCGACCAGGGACCCCAGTTCACGTGCAAGCTCTGGACCCCAGTCGGGGGAAGTCTGGGGGTGAAGCTCAACCGCACAACCGCGTATCATGCAATCATGTCTACATGGTGCAAAATCTCAAAGGAATGTTTCCAACATCTTGTGGAATCCTTGCCAAGCACTAATAAAATGCTCAGTGAGTATATACTCCACCATAAATTACCCACAATGCATCTCGAATTTATTGAACAAAAATGTCTCTAGAAGTATCCTTGTCTTCAATATGAGAATGACTCTGTCGCAAGTTGCAAGCTTGACGTATGTTCAGGAAAGTAAGAACATTTGTGAAGCTAGTCCTTCAAAATATTCCTCCACCAGAACACGAATACTGCACACATTGAATTCTCACATTGGACATCTCATCTGGAAGAATTCTCAGTTTACAGTGCAGGCTGTCATAAGGTTATGGAAGAAACTGGATATGAAGAGCATTTTAACAAGCCTTTGCAAAAGTTCTCCAACACGGGCAATTAGAAGCCTGATTTCCTATTTTCTTGTGTTCCTGTTATGCCATCATGTGCATGTTTTGTCTGTAAACATTTGATTTGACTGAATTAAACATTTGGTACATCAGTTGTGTAATGAAACCCTTAGACAAGAGCATCTTAATTAGGAATCTGCCACAGCACCGAAGTGAGCGGAAAATACGTGCCCCGCCATCCACCTCGACCCCTTCTCTTTCATTCTATCTTCCCCTCCCCCAGACAAGGAGTACCAGTACCACCTTGCCACTCTGATTTAGACGTACCTTTTTCTTAGTCGGCGTGGAGTGTTAAATGACTGTTGAGCTGCTTGGTTAATATTCATAGAGGCTCACTTTCCTCCCTTCACAGTGGAAGGCGTATCTTTTTTTACATATTTGTCTGTACATTGTTGTTTCACACAAATGATCACGGTAGCAATCCACAATTGATGTTCAAGCACAAGCAATTGAATAATGAGCATCTATTTACCGCACTGCATTCATTGCTGGTCCCAATTGAGACAAAAACACATGACCAAAGATGGAGACCAAAGCTACATAGTCAGCCAGTTGCCAATATCGAATCGACGCTCACCATCACTATTGATTTCCCATCTAAATGATGCTTGATGAGGGTTCTGTGTACCAGGGAGGTATAGTTTCTTTGCTGTTACTTGTTTTGGACGAGTTATACCTAAGTAGTGCAATAGTTCCGCATAGGAAAGGAGCGACGCGATCCACGGCCAACATCTGAGCGTAATGGAACGTTTTCCAAGGCTGCAGCTAAATACGCAATTAGCGAATGGGACCACCGGTCATCAACTCAATATTCCTTTAATATACATTTCCATTCGTAAAACCATCAGAATTCATAATAAACCACACTGATCATATCTCCTCTCACAGCCTCTGTTAAATGCATATTCATCAAGGAGAGACACGTACTTTGTGACAGGTACAGTAACACCCATGATTCTAGGTGCAGACGCACACACAAAAGGGCTGGGGAATTCTGACCCCTAGTGTCTCCCTCTAAGATTGTTTTTTTCCATCCTTGGATGATTTCCTGATGTGTGTGCACATGTCACTGTGTGTATTACATCTTGGCATCGAACTGGTAGAGGCCAAATATAAGTCAAACTTCATGATGAATGGGATTATCTTTGACGGGCGGCTGAAATGATTAAGAGGCAGGTGGCCAGATGGATGGATAAAAAGATCGAGAGATGAATAGTGGGGCGATGAGATAAAACAGATGAGATTAAACAGGCCAATGAGTGGATTGGCCAAACAGGTAGGTGGTTGTGTGGATAAATGCTTTGGTCTAAAAGCAGACAGGTGCGGTGGACAGCCAGATAGTGTTTGAGGACGACTGATATCAAAGCGTACCAAAACAGACTCGTAGTTATACTGTACTATACAATGCGGCCACACGCAGACACACACACAAAGGCCGCGGGGACATATTATCCCTGCAACAATGGGGTGGATCTCAGGGGGGATCAGAATTGTCAGACAAGGCACTGGAATAGACCTATCAACATGCTGCCATTCTCCAGTTCATCGCCTCAGGCACATTCAATTCATTCATTCAACTCAACATATGTCCAAAACCCTTATTGGCTGGTGTCATCTCCATTTGTGTATGTATGTGTGTGTGTGGAGGGGGCGCGTTGACGGTACTGATGCGTGTGTTGAGGCCTGGGTCCCCTGAGATACTTCTGTGTCTGTTTGAAAAAAGTAAAATACAGTAGGATGCTCAGTCAAAGTATGTCATGTACAGTGGGGCAAAAAAGTATTCAGTCGGCCACCAATTGTGCAAGTTCTCCCACTTAAAAAGATGAGGCCTGTTATTTTTATCATAGGTAAACCTCAACTATGAGAGACAAAATGAGGGAAAAAAAATCCAGAAAATTACATTGTCTGATTTTTAAAGAATTTATTTGCAAATTATGGTGGAAAATAAGTATTTGGTCAATAACAAAAGTTCATCTCACTACTTTGTTATATACCCTTTGTTTGCAATGAAAGAGGTCAAACGTTTTCTGTAAGTCTTCACAAGGTTTTCACACACTTGCTGGTATTTTGTCCCATTCCTCCATGCAGATCTCCTGTAGAGCAGTGGTGTTTTGGGGCTGTCGCTGCGCAACACGGACTTTCAACTCCCTCCAAAGATTCTCTATGGGGTTGAGATCTGGAGACTGGCTAGGCCACTCCAGGACCTTGAAATGCTTCTTACGAAGCCACTCCTTCGTTGCCCGGGCGGTGTGTTTGGAATCATTGTCATGCTGAAAGACCCAGCTACGTTTCATCTTCAATGCCCTTGCTGATGGAAGGAGGTTTTCACTCAAAATCTCACGATACATGGCCCCATTCATTCTTTCCTTTACACGGATCGGTCGTCCTGGTCCCTTTGCAGAAAAACAGCCCCAAAGCATGATGTTTCCACCCCCATGCTTCACAGTAGGTAAGGTGTTCTTTGGATGCAACCCAGCTTTCTTTCTCCTCCAAACACGACAAGTTGAGTTTTTACCAATAAGTTCTATTTTGGTTTCATCTAACCATATGACATTCTCCCACTCCTCTTCTGGATCAACCAAATGCTCTCCACCAAACTTCAGACGGGCCTGGACATGTACTGGCTTAAGCAGGGGAACACGTCTGGCACTGCAGGATTTGAGTCCCTGGCGGCGTAGTGTGTTACTGATGGTAGCCTTTGTTACTTTGGTCCCAGCAGGTCATTCACTAGGTCCCCCCGTGTGGTTCTGGGGTGTTTGCTCACCGTTCTTGTGATCATTTTGACCCCACGGGGTGAGATCTTGCGTGGAGCCCCAGATCGAGGGAGATTATCAGTGGTCTTGTATGTCTTCCATTTTCTAATAATTGCTCCCACAGTTGATTTCTTCACAACAAGCTGCTTACCTATCGAATATTCAGTCTTCCCAGCCTGGTGCAGGTCTACAATTTTGTTTCTGGTGTCCTTTGACAGCTCTTTGGTCTTGGCCAAAGTGGAGTTTGGAGTGTGACTGTTTGAGGTTGTGGACAGGTGTCTTTTATACTGATAACGAGTTCAAACAGGTGCCATTAATACAGGTAACGAGTGGAGGACAGAGGAGCCTCTTAAAGAAAAAGTTACAGGTCTGTGAAAGCCACAAATCTTGCTTGTTTGTAGGTGACCAAATACTTATTTTACCGAGGAATTTACCAATGAATTCATTACAAATCCTACAATGTGATTTCCTGGATTCTGTAAAAATTACAGGCCTCTCTCATCTTTTTAAGTGGAGAACTTGCACAATTGGTGGCTGACTAAATACTTTTTTGCCCCACTGTATGTTGTCGGCTCCATGTAATTGTTCCAAACCACAGGGAGTGATTAAAGTTGACCTTCTCCCTTGGATCTGCTTGTCCTGTCTCTTTCTCTGGCCAACTCCATTTTCTGGAGTTATACATACATATACGCACACCTACAATTACCAAACACTCCAATTTTAAACTCTAAAGATTAATTCCAGGTAAATGTTTATGCGTGTCAGTTGGGGGGTTGGAGTAGAGTTAGAGTGGCAGCAGCCTGCTCCATGCCTAAGGGAATCCACAATTAAATAAGCGTGTGCGCGTGTGTGTGTGTGTGCGCGTGTGTGTGTGTGTGCGTGTGTGTGTGTGTGTGCGTGTGTGTGTGTGTGTGTGTGTGTGTGTGTGTGTGTGTGTGTGTGTGTGTGTGTGTTGGAAAGCAGCAGTTCTATTAGTTCATTGTGAAAAATGACGTGAACTTTCCTTTTCGAGGCTGCAGGTAAGCGGAGGTGGCATCTTGTCAGTGGTGGAAGAAGTACTCAGACCTTTTACTTAAAGAAAAGTACAAATGAAAATTACCCTTGTGAAAGTACCACATTGACATTGTTACTTCAGTGAATGTACATAAGTACTTGCTCTCAAATGTACGTAAAATATTAAAAGTACCTATCACATGTCACTCTGGAACCTTGCTGTGCACAAGCACAACTGTTCCTCCTGACATGGACGTCTTATACATGGTGCATCAAGGCAAACGTTTCATGAAATAGAAGGGTAGAAGCGATCTTTATATTTAAACTCATTGTTATTTAAAGTGATGTTCTCTTGTCCGCCAAACAGGTGGTACAGTACTTACAGTACCTACTTACGCCCAAAAGTTTGGTAAAATGTATAGGTCTCATGTGAAAGCGAACACATTGCAGCGGGTTGAAATTTGCCATCAGCGTGCTTTGTTTGAGTACTTCAACACTGGAAATGTATTATCCACGTTTGAGCACTTACAATGTGTTTAATAGCATGTGGAAATAATTTTTAATTTATTGCCAAACGCGTAATTCTATAACTCTGCACATAGCAGCAATCACACTGGCCTTGTTCCTGAAGAGATGTTGATGACAGGAATTTAATCTTTTTTTAAATCTGACAGAGCTTCGCTGCCCACATCCTTGCCTACTTCTCCATTGACTCAATTATTCTGGCCTGATGTTCCCTTGTTCTAGTTGATTGGTTAATGAGGTGTGTCTGGCCCTTTCTCTGGGATAGAAGCATCCTCCCTCCCATGGTACCCCTAGTGGCCAGCTTGTCAAATTTCACAATCACTGGCGCCTGCTACTCTCCACTGATCACACACACACACACACACACACACGGTGGCTTAGTTCATAGCTGGGCGATACGTCGACACCTGCCAGTGCACTGGTGGCACATAGGATACAGCCTCTGATTTCAGGATGAAAGATTAGAGCAAGGCATTGGGGTACGTGCTGAGATGAATCACAAAGCCCAGCGGAGCCCAGCTCACCACAAGGGACGTCCTCCTGCTTGACGTGCTAAAGGGAAACGATGTTGTGTGGCTTTGACACATTTGACCCGCGTGCAGTTCAGCGCGCTTCCAACAGCGGCACATGAAGCAGCGGGATCACACGAGAGGAGGCTGCTGGGAGGAGAGTCATGGAGCGGCATGAGGGTTAGAGAGACAGAATGGAGGGAGGGGCGGTGGTGGCTCTGGCGGTGGCGGCGGCGGCGGGGGGGCGGGTGTCAGATCTTTTTTTAACCCTGTTCTCTTCAAACTTTGTCTCATTAGAAGAGCGCTCTTTATCTCTCGCTGTTCTTGTTTGCAGCGCCCGTCTCTCCCCAAGTCCTCCCACTCACTCTCCAGAGGGCTCCTCTTCCTGACTTTGTTTTACCTCCTTCCCCCCTTTCCCTCTGTTTTTCCTTCCCTCGTTCTCTCCCTCCCTTTATTATGCATCTCTCTACCTCTGCACTCCCCACTCTTGCTATTCTCATCTCGAACACAACAGTTGGAACCCTCCTCTCTCTCTCTCTCTCTCTCTCTCCTCTCCCTTTGTTTTCATGCTCTGTCTTTACTTCATCTTCCACCTTCTTCCATTGCATGCCTCTCTCAGTCATGCTCACTCACACACACACACACACACACACACACACACACACACACACACACACACACACACACACACACACACACACACACACACACACACACACACACACACACACACACACACACACACACACACACACACACACACACTCAGCATCTCTCTTCCCTTCACACATCACCATTCCTATATTCCCTTTCCCTCTAACACACACACTTTCACCCACTTGCTTTTCCCATCATGACGGCACACCCACCCACCCCCTTTCTCTCTTTCCTCTATTACACCGCTCCATCCTCCCTCCCGGTGATACGTGCTCCCCCTCCCCTTTTACTCTCGCACCCATTCTCTCTCCCTCTCTCGCTGTCAGAGAAGCATGTTGCCTCATCGCAGCCGCGGAGCCCTG